>NC_047525.1:22759611-23089611 GCF_902827115.2 Pseudochaenichthys georgianus | reverse complement strand
TAACTGTGATACAATGGCCTTATACCACGGCCTGTCGTGAGCTAGTGCTTGATTATATAACTGTTCTGCTTTGCTATCTGCAGCTGGTGTGTTCACCGTGTTCATGAACTTTCTTTGAAATGGAGCAATTCCAAATTACACTTTGGTGTACGTGCTAAAGGAAGGACCCCAGAGATGTTACTTCAAAGAGATTTACTCAATATAACTAAGATATATTCATACATATAATCATATACTTTCAGGTTGAACCAAAAACATGTATTATGAGGTCCCTGTGACCTTGACCTTTGACCGCCAACTGTGTGCCATGTATTCCAAGTAGTAAAGAATGCCCTTAACACATTCCTGAGATATCGCTTTCAACTGAATGTGGCACGTGGGTATCTTCACATCACCCTTATTGCAGAGCAGTCCGATGATGCGACAGGACATGTCACGTAACCATATGTTAATGAGACGGCAGCGATGGTGAGCGGTGGCAGAGTTTTAGTGTGCAGCAAGTACCGTATGTCGTCCTCATTAGCGAACATGATGACGGCCCTGGCGTTGGAGGTCTCCAGAAGGCGGCGGATGATCTTGTCGAACTCGCCCGTCCGGGGCTCCCTGGGGATCTTTAAGGACTGGGCGATGCACACACCACCTAACAGAGAGAGAGGGGGGGGGGGGGCATTATAAACTGTCTGTGTTTGAGTCATGGATTTGCATTTTGTCTTCCTCACAAATCTCCAACTGGTAAATGCAAGTGGTCAGAGATGGCAAAAGTACACACATCCTTTACTCAAGTAGAAGTACAGATACTTGTGTTTAAAAATACAGTAGAAGTACTGACTAAACGTATTTACTCAAGTGGAAGTAAAGAAGCTTTGAAATGTACTTCAGTAAAAAGTACCCATAGCTAGCAGCTGCTTTAAAGAGTACCTGACCTCCCTTTATTTTAATAGAACAATAATGTCATTGTTAGCTAATGAATGTTTCCATGCTGAACAACGGCAACATGACAACGTTTCCATTGGTCCCTCTTCTTTAGAGAAGACCAGGAAGTGATGGATACACGGATCGTGTTCCAATCAATAGGCACGCAGTGACTCTAAAGAATAATGACCACACCACCAAACACACATTCAGACTAAAGGAACCAGCTGTTTGGGAAATGAGAGAAGTAGAAAGTACAGGTATTTGTGTTCAACATGTAAGAAGTAGAAAGTACAGGTATTTGAGTTCAACATGTAAGAAGTAGAAAGTACAGGTATTTGAGTTCAACATGTGAGAAGTAGAAAGTACAGGTATTTGAGTTCAACATGTAAGAAGTAGAAAGTACAGGTATTTGTGTTCAACATGTAAGAAGTAGAAAGTACAGGTATTTGAGTTCAACATGTAAGAAGTAGAAAGTACAGGTATTTGAGTTCAACATGTAAGAAGTAGAAAGTACAGGTATTTGTGTTCAACATGCAAGAAGTAGAAAGTACAGGTATTTGTGTTCAACATGCAAGAAGTAGAAAGTAAAAAGTTGTCAGAAAAGTAAGTAGTAAGCAATACAACACGTTATGTAAAACATATGAAGATTACAGATTGCTTTATTAAACTTTCATGCAACAGTTATGAGTCTAGGAGTGGGTGTAATGAGACGAGGTATGATGGAAGTAGAGAAAAGCAAGCTGGAGCGGATAGTAAAAGAAACATTAGGATGTAGAGAAAGGTAGGTGAACAAGTTGGAGTAAAGGAATGAAGAGGCGGAGATAAACGATGTAGAAAGAAAATACAAATAGGAAATGATGGCGGTATTGATCGAAGCAGCAAAACAATCAAACGCCGAGGGCGAGAGATGAATGGGAGGACATTGTGATTTAAAATCACGACACAGCGCACAGCGAGTGTCAGGAAATATCCTCTGTAGCCACTTCACACCCCTTCATTTCCTATTGTGGACGAGAATAGCTGCCACAGCATATCAGCTGCTTCGCTCACAACGTGTGATAATGAAGGGGGGGTATTTGATGACCTTGTTGTTTTTCTCTGTCCGCACTCACCACAAACACACCGTGCATGTTCAACCCTGAAACATGGGGACAATCGCACTCAGAAACCAATCCCATACTGCTTTGCCCTAATCCAGGCTCTCCACGTTAGCTTTGTTATGCTAATTGCTTATTGTTGTCACAGTGCTTTGACTGAACTTTATTTAAATATATTATGTTAACACATTATACATAACTGTATTAGGTTAGATGTAAGCAATAGTTGAACTTATTAAAATGTATATTATTGCTTTCAACTAACCTAATGTGAAATCTGTTGACCATGTAGTTAAAGTCAACGTTTCAGTCTTTTCAGTGTCTTACGTCATGTCCACATCACATTTGCTTCATCCTTGTGCACGATAACACCGACTGAGTGTATCTGTGTGTTACATGTGTCTACCTGCATGTGTGTGTGTGTGTGTGTGTGTGTGTGTGTGTGTGTGTGTGTGTGTGTGTGTGTGTGTGTGTGTGTGTGTGTGTGTGTGTGTGTGTGTGAGAGATTGAATGACGTCCCCTCTCCTCTCAGCCAGTTCCAGCCCATTTATTGAACATCTGTAGAGTCTGTCGCTTCCACTATCACCCCCCTTAAACACACACACACACACACACACACACACACACACACACACACACACACACACACACACACACACACACACACACCCCCCCCACACACACACACATACATGTATACATCACTTCAGGGGACATTACATTGACTTACATGCATTTCCTGGAGACTTATCCTAACCTTAACCATAACCAACACATGCCTAACCCTAACCCTAAACCTAAACCTAACCCTAACCAAGTCTTCACCCTAAAATTAATGATCCCCCTTATGGGGACCTCCAATGTGTCCCCATAAGGAAGGCGAGTCCCCTCACGTGACTGAGTAGACAGATGTAGGTCCCCACAAGTATAGTAATGCCAGGCCACACACACACACACACACACACACACACACACACACACACACACACACACACACACACACCCGTATTGACGCATGCACACCAGCGTGCCTGACTGATAAAACAAACATTCATAAGCCTCAAATTAAAAGCCTCTGAAGGCTAATCACTACGGTGACACAATCTGTACCCGTCACACTGCATATTTAGAATTTTAAAACACTTTCTCAAGACTTATCACCAACTTGAAATGCACAGATAGCAAGATATGGCATGTGGTTTGTACAAACAAATATGCAAAAGCGCTGATGTGTGCATTCTCTCCACTATTGTCCTTGGAGCGGTATGAAACGTGATTAAGTCATCCTTTGTTTTATTGCCTTTCTCACATCATCAATAACTTCCCCCACGGAGAACTGACGTCCTAGATGGAAACCACATTGAATTATATCTGTACGTGTGTGTGCTTGTGTACACACACAGACACACACACGTACACACGTACACCTGACTGTCAGTGGCGCAGCCAAATTCACTTTGCAACCCAAAAAACACGTCTCGTATCCGACGGTGCCAGGAAAGCAGCTCGTTAAAGCAACGTCAGTTGTTACTGCGAACTGTTTGAAAGGAAAGCGGTGAGGTTAGGTCAGGAGAAACTTTCCTTTTTTCTTTTTTTTTTAAATCGCTCACTGAACGTCTAGTTGAAAAGCAGAAGTTGTTAAATAAAAAGGAGGCTTTGGAAGACAGCGATTCAACATCAAAACCCTCGCAAATCACAACACAGCAGAGAGGACTCACACCGCCAACTGGAAAGGGAACGAGAACGAGGGACAGACAGAGACAGTGAGACAGACAGGTCTGAAGAATAATACAAAGATCATTTTGAGGACTATGCTTTTGTGCCTGTTCGGTCCGAGTGGAACGCTGGGTGGGAGGAAAATGCAGAAGTGAAAATACGTTTTTCTGTAGACTACAAACCCTGAGAAAGATCTCAGTGAAGATCTTTATTAAAAACCTGCATTTCCATAGCCTCCATGGCGTGGGGTTAAAACGTTCAGAAGGCCAAAAGAATGAGAATCCTGCTGCTCGTTATACCAAGAGTGGCTATGACATCAGATGCATTCAATCATGTGAATAAACACAACAGTAAACACGTGATTTGGCAGACGGCATGGCAACCTTTGCAGATGAAGTTGCTTCATTTAGGGACATCAAAGTGAAAAGCTCTTAAAAACCCTGAGCCTGTTTTTCAGGTTTCAGGCTCGAAAATGACCATATCTTCCCTTCTAAAAGGATTAAATTCATAATATTTTATCTCAAAGTGATGATAAACCTGTGAGTTGGATGTAGAAAAGTCAGAATCAATATAGATGTTTTTTATTTTAAAGAAAATTCAGATTGAACATGGTAAAAAACTGTAAATGATAGTGTCCGTCCAAAACATATGTTGTACTTATAGTGAAAACTAACCTTGGATGATGGGTTAGTAGACTAAAAGCTTTAGGAATCCAAAGTACAACATATAATAAGTACCCTGTATCAAGATCGATGCAAAACAAGTGATATTTGACCTTTTTAGACAGATATAGCAAAGAAAAACCTCTTCTGGGGCCATTTGGGTGGATTGTCCATATTTCTGGCCCCCCTTGCTGGATTTTGACATGTGACATCTCTTTCTGACCGTCAGAGCCAATAGAATCGAGGGGAACTCCCACCTAGTCCTTATTTGGTAATGTGTGTGTGTTAGACTGCCACATCGCCAAGACCGGAAGCAGCAGCCACTCTGGTGGCTACCATTAGCAGCTAACTTTTGCTCTGCGATTTTTACATACAAATGGAATTATGGATTATAAATTTTTTATACAGAGACGTTAAAAACCTATGGATTAATCGATTCAGCCGCGTTTTTTCTCGTTTTAATGCCATTGAACACGTCTTTTGATCAGATTGACAGCCGCCGGCGGGGACCTTGGGGTTTAACAGGTTAAAGGGGGTCGATTATGCTTTTTGGAGTTTCTTTCCTGTAATGTGTTCGAGACGTTTCTGTGCATGTAAATGGTCGACAAAGTTTAAATTCCCAAAGTTTCCCTCCAGACGCCTGAAACGCCTCCATTGGTCTCCTTTTTTTACTTCCATAAAATAGTGACAGAATTTGTAACACTTGCTTTTCTATTGGCTAAAGCTCCAACGTTATAGGCTAAGCCATTGACCAATCACAACAGAGCAGGCCAGCTAACCAATGAGAGCAGACTGGGCCAATATGCAGGCTCATAATCTGGATAATTATTTGTTTCGAATAAATCACATGTGAGAGCAGTTATTTATTTTTTCACTTCAGCAACAAACAAAATGTCTGCTGTATTCGATCACAGTGATAAACAGTTTATCATATATATTATATAACTCGGTAATTGGTGCCAATCCTCATCGGGCTGATTGAATTATGAGCTCTGCATAATCAGCACCACGCAGAGCTCTCAGTTCATCTCTAATAACGTGATTACTGAAGCTTCATTTAGGAATACAATGTGTGCAAAATAATTCCTTCGATCTGTTAATGTGTGGAAACAAAGCGTGCCGTGTGCAGAGGTTGATAACATCTCTAAGTGTAGCCAGGATTCACTTGTTGTGACTGGCATACATTGTGTATTTTCTGCATGTGTGTTGGTGTCCACACATGAGTCCAAATACACACTAGAGTTTGGAAATGTCTGTTCCCAGCTGTTCAAAATAGACGTACAGGCCTTTGGGTCGTCGGAGGAGGTGAGTTAGTGGCTGTCTTTCTTTTTTTTTTATTATTGGTGTTTTGTCGTATGTTTTATCCTATGTATTACCTGCTGCCGTTTTATGCCTTTTATTCTACATGTTATAGTTGTACTGTGAATTGTGTCCTGTGTACTGTACTGTAAAGCACTTTGTACATCCGTGTTGGGAAGGGTGCTATATAAATAAAGTTTTACTTACTTACTTACTTACGTAGAATGGAAAATGTGATTCAATGAGAAGTGCATCAATGCATCTCCAAATTAAACACATTATTTGAACACACAGGAAAACATTATAGTGTTGAAAGACCTTGAGTTTGTAATCTGTGTATAGTTACGTTGGAGAAGGCTTTGGATATGTATCATGATATGTCATGACCGTCATTTCCATCTCTATTCTGACAAATTAAATAAGCTTACAGCATTGCACACAATGAACAGACCATGGTAGAGGAAGTCTTGGCCTGGAGATCCAGTCATTTCATTGGACCCCCAAAATATTGGCCGTCGGCCCCAGAAGCCTCTTCAGACAGATTGCCGGTTGTTTCCAAGATGTGTCTGCAATTAACTCCGTTCCGTTTGGAGATTACATGTGCTCACGTTCAGGACTGAACACGCTGCAGTCTCCATGTTTAATGAACAACCTGCTTCCCTCCCATCCTCGCCTCTCTGCAACGTTACTTTTAATACCCAACACAGAGCAGAGTGGAGAGGGAACAACGTGTGTGGTTTCCTGTTCCCGACACTCACTCCTCAAAATGTGCAGGGAGCACACGAGGGGACTGGATTTCATTCATTTATTGAAGGAGGAAACTAGTGGCTATATTTATAATGAGTGGCGTGAACTTAAACACGCCCTATTCTGCTTTTTGGGGTTTTCTATTTCCTGTTGTGTGTTATGGTAACTAAGCTTCTATTGGCTAGCGCACTGTATCTCAGTTGGAAGTGTTAAAGGGACACTTGTATGCTTTGTTGGGCTTTTCCCACATTGTACGTGAAAGGCCGAGGGGGCGGGACTTCTCTAAGTGGTTGACCAATCACAACAAAGCCGGACAGCTAACCAATCAGAGCAGACTGGGCTCTGGTTTCAGACAGAGGGTGAACAAATTGAAGAAATTCATTAAAGCTGAAAAAATGAGAAAAATAAAGAGCTTTTTGAACATTAAAGCATGGAGACATGTCAGAGTAGAGACACTACATAAAAACTGAAATTAGTATTATGTTCTCTTTCATGCAACGACTGGGTGACCTGTACCCTAATCCTAAACAAAACCGCACCTACAAACAACTGGAAAGATGTGTATCAGCTGCATTAAGCTTCTGCTTCACGGTAATCACATATCTGGTTCTCTTCACTTCTCCTTTCCTTTTAAATCTCCGTACAACACCTCTAATTCGACGCTGCAGGAGAGCCCGACTCATGTGATGTCGAAATAGTGGCAGTGCGACCTGCACACACACGTACATTAATGGGGTTTCCAGCATGAGTAATGAGAGTAACGTTAAAGCTGGCTGCCTTTACGCCACTGGCAATGGAGTGTGTGCGTGTGCATGTGTGTGTTAATGTGTGTGTTAATGTGTGTGTTAATGTGCCAGGTGAATACTTGGGTGTTAGATGTGAGCAAAATGAAAGAAAGGTAGTGACATCAAAGTCTCTGGCTTTCATGATTCTCCCATTTAAATATAGCTGTGTCACCTGTCTGTTCTGCAACACACAATCACACACACACACACACACACACACACACACACACACACACACACACACACACACACACACACACACACACACACACACACACACACACGTAATCTGTGATTACATTCTAATCCAATTTTCTTGGACATGATATGAGGTTCCACACGGGAGGAAATGGATGTCTTCCTTCAGCTTAGTATGTATTTATTTGATTAAAAAAACACCCAGTGCATTTATCCCCATAGAAACAACTGCCAGTGAACTGTTACTATTAGAGCATTTTCACAGCAACACACACACATGCACACACACACACACACACACACACACACACACACACACACACACACACACACACACACACACACACACACACACACACACACACACACACACACACACACACACACACACACACACACACACACACACACACACACACACACACACACACACACACTGCCTTGGACACTTTATTTCTCTCCAAATCTCATTAGCAGTGCTTTAAAATTAAAAGTTGTCCTCCGCTTCTCTATGCTTTGTTCATGGCTTGGGGCGCTGCAGCTCGGGCCCTTTGAAGTCACAGATGTGTGTGTGTGTGTGTGTGTGTGTGTGTGTGTGTGTGTGTGTGTGTGTGTGTGTATGTGTATGTGTGTGTGTGTGTGTGTGTGTGTGTGTGTGTGTGTGTGTGTGTGTGTGTGTGTGTGTGTGTGCGTGCGTGCGTGCGTGCGTGCGTGGGTGGGTGGGTGGGTGTTTGTGTGTGTGTGGACTATCATTACTATACTTGTGGGGACCTACATCTGTTTACATAGTCACGTGTGGGGACTCGCCTCCCTTATGGGGACAAATTGGAGGTCCCCATGAGGGGGATCATTAATTTCAGGGTGAAGACTTGGTTAGGGTTAGGCATGTGTTGGTTATGGTTAAGGTTAGGATAAGTCTCCAGGAAATGCATGTAAGTCAATGTAATGTCCCCTGAAGTGATGTATACATGGTATGTGTGTGTGTGTGTGTGTGTGTGTGTGTGTGTGTGTGTGTGTGTGCGTGCGTGCGTGCGTGCGTGCGTGTGTGTGTGTGTGTGTGTGTGTGTGTGTGTACCGATGAGTGTTTGCCTGTGTTACTGTGCACTCCAGTAACTACGGGCACACACGCTGGCTTATTTTACCCTCCTCTGCTCGATTTTTGGAAGAAGTGGTGCGGTAAATATATCGTTCTGCAGTTTTCCGCGGCGGAGTGAAACATCTCCTCGGGCCTGCCAATGAAACACCCACAGAACCGCTGTCCTAGGACATTTACATCCCCCCATTAAAATGTGCCTTAAAAGGACACGAGCCTTACAGCCTCAAATGGGCTTGGAAATGTAAGACGGATCGAACCAAAAAAAAAACGACCAGCACCAAGCCTGAGGTGGAAAGGCTTCTCTGAGCCCAGAACGGACTACAGCAACTATAATTAGCTGATGATGAAACGCTGGTCAGGGCGAGGGGAGCTCAGTTGTTTCAGTTTACAAGTGCATTGTACTCTTGGTTTGTTCCGTGGTGTGAATACACACTGAGATCAAATTATTAGCGATGCCCCCAGAGCACTGTGGGTAATCAGAGTATAAATTGAGGCGGCAGTTTGCATCGGAGAGTGGATATTTGCAATGATCTGCAGTGCACGTAATAAAGTGTTTTGAGTGGTGCTCAGGCGAAATACAATCATTTGTGGTTTCTATCTAAATAGCTAATTCATGTGAATAACAGCACAATGTAATGATACAGTTATTCTTCAGGGTTCAGTTATCATTATGATTCCAGATATTGTAGAAATCCTCCTGTCCTGGATTCATCAATAATAACGCAATTATACTTTTATTCAACTTGGGCAAAGACAGTATTGTAACGCACGGAACAATATATCGTTATATCGTCAATATCCTTTGCAAACATAGAAACATAGAATGTTCCAAACAAACATTGGAACCATGTTGTTGATTATTGGTACATTCAATCAAAAAACAAATGTTAAAATATGTATACATCACAATTTCTTTTAAATAATAATCAGTCATTTGGATAAGTTAACAAAACCATATCAAGTCAAAAGTCCAAGACTGTTTTGATCAAGCTGACCGTTCTAACGGCCCGTCCACACGGCGGCGTGCGTTGCCGCTTCAACGCTTCTGCCCATTCACTTTGAATGGGGTGACGTCACGATTCGCCGAACTGCATTGTGGGAGCAAAGCGTAGCTTCTCTCGAGGTGCTCGCTGCAAAAGTAGAGCAATGTTCTACTTTTGCCGCCTCGACGGAGGCGTCAGCCAATCAAATCCCTCGTATGTAAATCTGATAGAACAAGCAGTAGCCAATCAAACCGGGTGTATGTTGGGAGAGCCAGACCGCAGTTATTTCCCATATGTCAACAAAAGGAGGAGAACATGATCGTGGCGGTAGGGAACATACAGGGATACAAACCGGAGGAGCCAGGCATGGGGGGAGGGGGCAAAGACAGTGGGGGAAACTGGTAGGTTTTCGCTTGTTTGGGGAGTTTATATCCAGTGTACTTCGTTTGAATGGACAGCTAGCAAGCAGAGACAGTATATTTAGCCAGCATGGATGTAGCATGAATGCTTTGCTTTGTATGTCCGGGGCGGGACATTCATGTGGTTGGTTGTTGGTCGCGTTGCTCGCGTTGACTCCCCAAGCTCAAGACACGCCCACCGCCAAGCGGCAACGCACGCCGCCGTGTGTAGGGGCCGTAACTGTGTACAAATCCTGTATTGACAGAAAGTTATTTCGGGTCCAAAACTGTTGCAATCTTTCTGTATCAAGTCATGTTTGGGATTGTATTCATGCTAAGAGCAGTAAAGAACAATTGTTTTCTCTCCGAACAAAGAAGACAGGAAGTTATAAGTGTCACTATACGAGAAAACATGGGAGGAAATGTGTAGTTCATGACATCCCCATCGTTCATCACATTAACTTCACAGTGGTAACCATAGCTAACAACCCGTGTCATCCGTCTCACTGCAGTTGCATTAAGAAAGTAATGACCGTGGCGGCCATTGTATATATAGCTTCCTGTTTGTCTGTATGCATTATTGATTCATCATAAACAGCCCATGTCATGTCACAGTGACAACATCCCACAATTATTCCATTCTGCTGTTTTCATTTCGGCTGATGATCTGTGTGTGTGTGTCGATACAAACCACCTCTCTTGGGTAAGACTCAGTGGAAATATAGACCTGAAGAGTTTCTCCATCTGTATTTGAGACATGGAGGACAGGCTGTGCCGAGTACACAGACATCCAAATGCACAGGGGGGACGGATTGGACCTCTTACAGACACACACACATCCTTCACTACTCCTGCATGTGTGTGCCGTACAGAGGGAGGGGCAAGGACATAGTGAGGGAGGGAGGAGGGGGGGGGGGGGGGTCAGAGTAGAGAGAGTGAAAGAAGAGAAAAACTAAACACACACAGGGGACACAGAGAGTGAGTGATCGAGACAGACCGAGAGAGACAGGGGGATCTTGGCCTTTTAACGTCTCACGTCGACTACTCTCCCGTGTGTGTGTGTGTGTGTGTGTGTGTGTGTGTGTGTGTGTGTGTGTGTGTGTGTGTGTGTGTGTGTGTGTGTGTGTGTGTGTGTGTGTGTGTGTGTGTGTGTGTGTGTGTGTGTCCTGCTCGTACATGTATTGGGATTGATATGTAGCATTTTTATGAATATCCACATTTATTTTAAGGGCCAATTAAAGGCTGGGATAGCGTCCCCAACCCCCTTCAAATGACCTTTGCATAGCCCCTTGCTTCCTCTTTTGCTTGGACAACACCCGTTTGACCTCTGCCTTCATTCTGATCCCCACTACACGTGTGAAGTTGAACAACATCGCAAATACTCTCCACTGTTTTGTCCTCTTTGCATACAAGCACTTATACGTATCCCTTTCATTACAATGCTTGTGTGTGTGCAAGACAGACTGTTGTAACCTGTCTATCAATTCATGACAATTGTTGTAACCAAGTTTTATTAATAAATATCTTAATAAATATATACCGCAAAAACTCTTTGAGCTACACGTCAATTGCCGTTTTGTTTTGAAAGAGACAGCATAATGTGTGTCTGTGCCTGCCACCTACATATTGTTAAACATCTTTAAAAAAGTTAATATGTTACACAAAAATGTTCAGCTTTATTTCATTTATTTTTATTTTAAAGAACTGCCTTTCTGAAGCTTTTCACACATTACTCCCAACATGTATTTTTTTATCAAACCTAACCTAAAAGGCACCAAAAGAAGAATGATGATTTTGGTTTAAAGTGCTTCTATTTTTACCAACAAATGCGATATTGCAAGCTTTGCTGATGTGTGGCACGCATCACGCTGACAATTAGCAGTGCAGATCTATCTTAAATGTATAAAATGTACAAGACACACTACACAGAGACGCCTCTGAACACACACAAGACACATTCCAGCCTCTCAAACAGGGGGTTTATTATCAGTACTGGTGGGTAGACAAGTGCAAGCAGACACTGCTGTGAGTCCTCAGGCAGCAGATAAGCCAGTTGATGTCGCCATTGAGACGCCTGACCTTCTGCCACCTGTCACGCATCGCCAATACTTCCAATCCATCAGATTAATCCCGGCGGCGGTCTGACTGGGGAGTCGTGTGGGACGGATGGGAGGAGAGGAGGGAGGGAGGGAGGAATGGTAGATGTGAAGAGATAGGAAACATGGAGGATGAGAAGGTGGGAAGGGAGAAATGGGAAAAGGGTGGATAGAAGAAATAAGGCAAGGAGGGAGGGAGATAAGCAAGGGATGATGGGATGTCAGGCCGCAGATACGAACGCACAAGGTCAACGTTAAGCCGGGAGATCACAAAGAGAGAACATGACCACTTCTCCGTCTCCCCTCCAGGAGAATTTTCTTTCATTTATCTGGCTTTCTCTCTCTTACACACCCTATCTGACAGAAATCAGACATCCAATTACAGCAGTGCCCTCGGACCGTGTGTGTGTGTGTACGCGTGTGTGTTTATATGTGCTGTGGCCGTGCTGTTTCCCCCCCCGAAACACACAGCACACTGAAAGGAGCGTCAGATCTCGGAGCTGGGATGCCCTGCTGTCCTCCAGCACACGTCCATTCTGGGGATGATGGATCTCTCACACACACACACACGTCACACACACACACACACACACACACACACACACACACACACACACACACACACAGATACTGTATATAGCGAATATACAACAAATCAAAAAGGAGACAACATGAACAAGACAGATGCAGATATCACAAAGTATGAGAAATGCTGAAGTGCTCTGACTCACAAACATAAAATAGTAAGCACTTACAAACACACTTAAACACAGCCACACACACACACACACACACACACACACACACACACACACACACACACACACACACACACACACACACACACACACACACACACACCACACACACACACACACACACACACACACACACACACACACACACACACACACACACACACACACACACACACACACACACACACACACACACACACACACATACCATGTATACATCACTTCAGGGGACATTACATTGACTTACATGCATTTCCTGGAGACTTATCCTAACCTTACCCAGAACCACCACATGCCTAACCCTAATCATAAACCCTAACCAAGTCTTCACCCTAAAATTAATGATCCCCTTATGGGGACCTCCATTTTGTCCCCATAAGGGCGAGTCCCCACACTTGACCGTGTAAACAGATGTAGGTCCCCACAAATATAGTAATGCTAGGCCATATACACACACACACACACACACACACACACACACACACACACACACACACACACACACACACACACACACACACACACACACACACACACACACACACACACACACACACACACACATACCATGTATACATCACTTCAGGGGACATTACATTGACTTACATGCATTTCCTGGAGACTTATCCTAACCTTACCCAGAACCACCACATGCCTAACCCTAATCATAAACCCTAACCAAGTCTTCACCCTAAAATTAATGATCCCCTTATGGGGACCTCCATTTTGTCCCCATAAGGGCGAGTCCCCACACTTGACCGTGTAAACAGATGTAGGTCCCCACAAATATAGTAATGCTAGGCCATATACACACACACACACACACACACACACACACACACACACACACACACACACACACACACACACACACACACACACACACTGAGGATGAATTCAGGTTTGATATGCTCAGTGAAATAGATACACGAAATCCAAAAATGTCAAGCTGCTGACCTTTAACTTGATCTTTTGAAAAACACAAGATATCAACTTTGGGGAAGAAAACTTAAATTAATTCTCGGAATCCTGAAGAGACGGCATACCATCACAGAATGAGATATGTTCGGGTGATACAACTTCTTGAAGGTATGATTTGATTTGAATCCAATTGTGATTGATTCTACCAGATTAAGCAACAACTACAGCTCAGGCTCACATTGAAGGGACCCTTTGGTGCTATATTTCAGGTTCATAATTGTGTTGTGTCTCTACTGTGACATGTTTCCATGCTTTAATGTTCAAAAAGCTCTTTATTTTTCTCATTTTTTCAGCTTTAATGAATTTCTTCAAAAGCTTTTTAATGAAAAGTAAAATGTGCTTATTGTCTGTTACTGGTTAACAGGTTGTTGTTGACATCCCGAGCACACATAGATAAGCTAGGATTTAAAAGCACAACATGATTCTGTCTCCCGTCTTTGAAATCTCCTTATATTTGTAATAAAATATATATAACAGTGTCTTCTGATCCAAGTGTGTGGGATGAGTGGGATGAGCCAAATGTTGCATGACGGGGAAATAGACTAACTGACAAAAGGCAGATTATGAAGCATGAGCATATATTCCAACACTGACTGAATACTGAGTGTTGTTAAAAATGCAGTAGCACACACACAGCTGCACTCTTTACATGTACTGTATGCAGTACTTAATGAAGCATGGGCTCAGCATCTGTTAAATAACTCCGCAGGCAAAATGCAGTATAATAACAGCTCTCACAAACATATGCACACAAACAAAATCCATCCTCCTCACAATATGCAGGGTTTTCTAGTCACTCACCCAGGCTGTGACACAACACACACCCACCCACACAGTGTATCAATATATATCCCTGACAAATCAACAGAATCAGTCACCAGATGGCAAACAGCCGGCTGTGAAATGAAAATTGCGAATCGGCAAGTTAATGTAGTCGTTGGTAACTGACAATTACACTGTTAAAGAAAATAAGACACTCGCAAACGCATTACATATTCAATAGGAAATTCATCGATCAGTCAACGCGGCACACGAGGCCCGGCAGCCGGCCCATAGAAACTTCAGCAGGTCATTTGTTCCCATTAGAATGAGCCAGTGAGCGGGATATATGGAAGACATTATGGTTTTTGAATAGCAATGACCACACAGGCGTGTTGCCGCCGATTGCGTCTGTGTGGGCAAACATGACGCCTGAGTGGCACTGAAAGGGAAAAGCTTCCTGTGAATATATTACGTGCCTGCGTTCGTGTGTGTGTGTGTATACCCTCCCGACACTGACAGAGGCCATTGTGTGCTATGCTAATGCACTGCACTGCTACATGGCTGGGATGGCAGCACAGTGTGAGTTTTTTTATTTATTGCCAATATCGCCTCTTTCTCTGCTTTTTCCTGACAAAGATCATGTTTTACGGCTGTGAAGGCGGGCCGTGAAAACATGTGTCGTGTTGTTTTTGATAAACTGTGAATTCCTCTAATGGGATTTCAGGTATTTTTGGATGACTACACAAATATATGTGCATTGATGTCGTGTTTTGTTCGTGCTGCCTATATATGTTTGTGTCAAAAAAGCTGTTGGTAATTCGTAGGTGTTTGAATATGGAAGATTTGGTCTATGGTGCTTTCTGAATTATGCCCAATCTGAAAGAATATATATTTTTAAATAGGCCCTATAAGGCTTTTGGGGGTTTTCACTTCCCTGTAGTGCAGGGGTGGCAAACTCAATTTCATCACGGGCCACATAGGAATTATGGTTGCATTCAAAGGGCTGGTTGTAACTTTAAGAATATATACAAATAAATGTATACAAATATGTAATAAAATAATGCGTTATATTTAGAGCCGGGACTCGATTAAAAAAATTAATCTAATTAATTAGAGGCTTTGTAATTAATTAATCGAAATTAATCGCATTTTTAATCGCATTTTTAAAAATCGCATCTTTAAAAATCGCATTTTTAAAAATCGCATTTTTAAAAATCGCATTTTTAAGCACAGGGCCATCTAAGCTAATTTACAGATGGCCCTGAGCCCAATAGAGATTGCCCTGAAAAATGCATGCGGACGAAATGGCATGAAGGGTTTGGGGGGCCTCCGTCCCCCTAGACATTTTTTAATTTGTGCAGGTCTTAGATGCTGTCTGGTGCATTCTCTAGACTGAATTATAAGATGAACCACCACAATATTATATTGTACAATTTCAATTGTATTCTTCATTTCACTTGTTTGTTTGTTCTTGTTTGTGTTTGCTCGCTTGCATGCCCTGCATAGCTTTAAGAAATACTTAAGTTGTTGGTCAAAACACTTTCTATCTGATGAAGGCAAATGCCTTCCCAGATGGAAAAAAGTAGAAAACATTACATTCAGTTATAACTGCCAAAACAAACATTATTTACACTATTATGGCCCCTGTTAAAAACGTTTGTAATGTTAACTACTGTAAGTTGGTCGAACGAATGCCTCCTCATCCGGAAGCTGACCGAGCAGACCCGAGCAGCAGTTGAGAGGAGCCGAGCGCATCCGCGAAGCACACGTCAGAGTTCCCGTTAGCCGGCAAATCTAAATATCTTCGGTCAAAATAATTTCCCTTTAGAGCAATACCGCTTCAGTTGCGCCACTTATGTGACAGAGAAGAAGAGTATGTGACAGACAAGAATAGTCAACTCTAATGTCTAACACTTAATGTGGAGAAAGAGATGTCCTGTATGGGTTGATTGTGCGTTGATCTGTTGGTAATGCCTCGGGGTTCCGGTGGGCATGTAAACAAATGCATAGTGCTGCGCTATACTTTGTGGCCTCACCCGGTTGCATAGCGACACTTATTGTGTAGTTGTCTTTTAATAAGCAGGTAGTCCTATCATTAGCTAGAACTAGCTGGATCTGATCGATATGGACATAAACGCGAGTGAAGTCTAATCTGACGGGAGAGAGAGATCAGCTGCTGCTGACGAGTCGAGACTCGACACGCAGCTCTGCATGATCTCATGCAGCGGTGAGCGAAACAAAAGTAACACACACTTCAGGTTAGAATATCACACGTAGCTATTTTAATTACCTCTCAAACTAGTTATACTGTAGATATGTTTAGTTTTACTGTCGGGTCACTCATTACTAGATCCGCGAGCTGCATGATACTGGCATAATAGATTGCCCGATCGGGCAACCAGCAGGTGAGGCTTCATTGCCCGAGCTAAATACTAGATGGCCCGGGCCATCGAGCAGTCCTTAATGTCGAGCCCAGTGACAATCCAGTGAGCCAGGGAGTTGGTTATTTTCTCAGACGTGGACTCACTTATCCTGGCCCTGAAACCAGTCATCTGGTTGAGTGTGGGTTGGGTCAGGGTGTGGTTCCTTGCACTCGCTAGCTGCTACATGCTTTGCATTTAGGTGATACTTTAGGCTTGATGTGCTGCGGTGATATGCACAAATTCTTGTTGTTTGAAGTCCCATGCTGAAGTCATGAACGTTAGTTGGTGCTCCAGTATAATCGGTACGCCTGAAACTTATCCAGTGAGAAACGTTCCGCTGTGCAAAAATAAGTGCGATTAAAGTGCGATTAAAATGCGTTAATTTTTTTAACGCGTTAATTTTTGTGTAATTAATTAATCGTAATTAACGCGTTAAAGTCCCGGCCCTAGTTATATTACATGATTGCTTCTGCATTGGATTATTATCTGATAGGGTAATAACTTCATGATTAACTACGTCTGAAAGCAGAAGTCTAGGGCAAGTAATTGCAAGTCTCTTCAGTGAGAATGTCACAAAATGATTTAAAAGAAAAGCCAAATACTGGAAAAAAAGTTCAACAAAAAAGAAGTGACATTTTGAGAAAAATAAGTGTCAAAAAAAATGTCAAATTCTGAGAAAATGGGATGTTCTAAGAAAGAAGGCATATTTTGAAGAAAAAAAGTCAAATTCTGAGAAAAATAAAATCTGATTAAGAGATGCATTGTGGGACATGTAGTTTATGGGCAACGTGCTTCTGTAAATTGCCATGTAACCGTATAATAAACATATTATATTCTTTCAGAGCTCTTGTGGGCCACAGAAAATGAAGTCACAGGCCGGATTTGGCCCCCGGGCCTTGAGTTTGACACCCCTGCGGTCATTTAGGTTGTTCTGCATGTTAATGGTCTGTAAAGGTACAAATCAATGTATTCCATTTTCCCTTCCCTCTTTATATGCAATCTTGCTTGTGATAAAACACCCCGTATATTTTCCCCCTTCCCATAATGTGCATAAAATACATGGTTTTACTGACATATCCTCCTCCGGAAATATATCATGAAATGTTCCATCAATATGTCTATTTTGAAAATACTTACCACAATAAAAATGGTAACGAATGTAAAAGAAAGATGGGTACATACTTAATATTGCAGTTAATTTCTAATGGAACATGTTTTCCATTAACATTAAATGAAATGATGTTGAATTGACATTAATGATACAATATTTCTAAGAATGTGTTCATTTCAAAGGTTTTATTGTCATATGCACAAAGCTACAGTGTAGAAATGGCAATGAAAGTATTCGGACCTGAGCACCTCCAACAATGCAACATATATAATATAATACAAAATAAAAAGTACTGCAAAAATGTGCCTTCTCCTATTACCATGTGACGGCAATCCAATACAGTGTGTTCTTGTCTTCAATAAAGAATGCCTTATTCTCTGGCCAGGTGCTGTGAACGCGCTATTGCCTTGGCCAACTCTGCCCCCTGCATAGATTCCACGGATCAATATGTCTTACACATAAAGTATTCTTCAGGTATTGACATGCACTCTGTTGGCCTCTGCCTCTATGGACAAAGCGCGTGCTGCCAAAAGCTTCCAGGACAAGACAGAAAAAGGCTAAAGTGGCGCAGCGTACGGGAGTCAGGGGGCTCTTTTTTCATGACTGTGCACAGAGGGGCTTTGCGCTGGTGACATTTCTGACAGACACACAAAGGTTTTCCTCTCGTCTGCAAGTGTTTGATATTTGGGTGACATGCCCTGAACTTGAACACTAAACCGACGGACGTGGGTGGAGAGGGGGGGGGGGCAGCGGGTGAGGGGTGTACGTGGTAGCAAAGCAATTCTGCTGTTAAGGATTACAGTGATTTGCACTTGCACCTGCTCAGTGGAATAAAGTGCAGGGAAAAGTGTGGGTATTTTTTTATTATCCAAACCAGAGCTGATGGGACTTTTTATTTTACGAGGCAGCGAGATAATAAAGCACAGAAGGAAATTCCTCACTTAGGTATTGTAACGTTTATGAATGCAGACAATCATGCGGCAGATTTACAAAGTCCCACTGTGCATATTCTCTTTCTCTTACCTTGCCTTATACATGTGGTGGAAAGCAAATCCCCACACTTATCTCTGTTTTCAAATTGATCCTTTTACTTCTATCGGCCTTTGTATCCGTCTGTTTAGCCGCATCCTTATCATTTCTGCGGACGGCCTCTAATGGTGATCAAACATGTCTTTCTCTTCCCTCTGATTGTCTCAGTGTCTGTATTGTTATTTGTTTCTCTTTCTTTGTCCCCCCTTTCCTTCTCACTTCTCTTCCTCGTCTCCCAGGGAGAAGTCAATAGCGCAGTGCTTGTCTATCCTCTACCTTTCTGATTCACCTACACTGAAAAACAACAATGTTTCAGTGTAATCTCACGCCATCGCTATCACACTAGCATTCCCAGTTACCTTCCTCCAAATGCATTACTCACTTTTTTATCGTGTGCATATGTTTGTGTACCTCCAGGGTGAATTCTTCTTCACCAATCGTTGTTGTGCATCGTGTCTCTTTTTGCCTTGCCCCTCGGATGACATCAGTAGTGACTTGTGTTTACTCCATCTCAATGACGCTTCCCACTACAAAGTCCACAGTGAGTGAGTGAGTGAGAGAGACGGTGTCTGGTTGATCCGTCTAATAACAGCCTCTCCGTAGACAGCATCAGATCTTTATTTACTGGGCGGTGGAGCCATGCTCTGGTAAACAAGCTGTTCATTAGAGGAGAGAAGTGTGGCAATGCATTCAGCCTCTATTGGACAGTTTGACAAACAAGTTTCAAATGCACATACTTGACTATAAAGACCTTTTTGTATAGAACATTGCATCAGCCTCCAATGCTTTTTTGTAGAGATGTCCCGATCCAATCACGTGATCGGGGATCGGAGCCGATCACGTGATTTTCAAAAGATCGGAATCGGGAGAAAAAAATCGGGGATCGGGAATTTAAATTATTATTTTTTTTATAAAATATTGTTTTTTTATTTAATGTTACAAAACAAAAATGACCATGTTCACGTCTTAAAGTCATCCTGAGGACTTAGTTTTGGTTTAAAATTACACAACATCATGGATGTGTTGCTTTCTTTGGGCTTGTTTTCATAGACCTGGTTGCTTATTTCTCTGCCCCAGAACAGTGAAAAGGCCAAAAAAATAACAGCCAAGATAGCTGAATTCATCGCGTTGGATGACCAGCCGTTATCGGTTACCTTTTTCTCTCTTAATGCATTGCATAAAGATCGGATCGGGAAAAATCGGTATCGGCAGATTATCAAAATCAAATGATCGGAATCGGATCGGGAGCAAAAAAAGGTGATCGGGACGTCCCTACTTTTTTGTATTTTCTTCACTAATTGTCAAATATAAGACGATAGTTGAACCTTCCAACGCTTCATATCGGACTCTGTCGATTCTCTAGAAGCTATAAGTGTGGTCAGATATGGAACAGTTGTACTCAAATTGCATTTCAGTGTATTCAAATGTGTTCTTTCTCCTTTCTGATTAATTAAACTATTCATACTAGAGATGTCCCGATCGGATCACGTGATCGGGGATCGGAGCCGATCACGTGATTTTCAAAAGAATCGGGGATCGGGATTTTTTTTTTTTTTTATAAAATATTTTTATTATTTTATTTAATGTTTCAAAACAAAAATGACCATGTTCACGTCTTAAAGTCATCCTGAGGCCTTAGTTTTGGTTTACAATTACACAACATCATGTATGTGTTGCTTCTTTTGGGCTTGTTTTCAGACCTGGTTGCTTATGTCTCTGAAATCTGGCAACAGAGTGGGCGCAGTGTCTAATAGTAGCAGTAAGCTAACGAGAGGCTACGTTCAGCTGGTGACTCGGGAGTCGGGACAGAGAAAATGTCAGGAGTTTGGAAGTATTATAAAATTGAAAGTGAAGGCAGTGTAACAGCCAGATGCAATGTTTGCAAGGCGGAGGTTCCGCGTGGTGGAAAGAACAGAGCTACGTTCAACACGACCAATCTTATACGCCACCTGAGAAACAAACACCAACAACAACACGGCGAGTACACAGCGGCCACTCGGGTAACGGCACTGAAACAACCGACACTTTCAGAGACTTTCAAAAGGAAAGAGAAACTTCCCCAGAACAGTGAAAAGGCCAAAAAAATAACAGCCAAGATAGCTGAATTCATCGCGTTGGATGACCAGCCGTTATCTGTTACCTTTTTCTCTCTTAATGCATAAAGATCGGATCGGGAAAAATCGGTATCGGCAGATTGTCAAAATCAAATGATCGGAATCGGATCGGGAGCAAAAAAAGGTGATCGGGACATCCCTAATTCATACTGATCATATCTGACTATAATTTACCTTTTTTTGTTTTTGGGTTGACATTAATGAATTGCTACAGACTACAGACTGAAAAACATCTCCTAGGTTTTGTGCTAAAACTGAGAGGAATGTTAAATGGACTGCATTTATATAGCACTTTTCCAGTCTGTACAACCCCTCAAAGCACTTCACATATTACAAGTCGTCATTCACTTGTTCATTCAGAGGTACAAGGTGCCACCTGCTCAAGGAAAATATGTATAATCAACTAAAGATCAAACCCTTAACGTTCCTCACAGCCACAGTCGCAAACAAACATAGCTTAAAGGTGGGGTATGTAATTTTGGAAAACCAGCTGGAGTGCGCTAGAATTTGAAAATACACAACCGGAACAAATCTGCCACTTCCTTACAGAGCCCCGCCTCCAACACACACATGACCAATGAGGGCACGAGATAAGTTTGTGCCCAGATGGAAGGCTGACAGGCAGGTAGGCCATCCAGTTACTTTAGCCGGGCCGGCTCAGATGATTGGTCGTGCTTTTTACAGCGCCACGGCTTCCACAGATGACATGTTTTTATGGATTTATTGTCAAAGCATTTAATATATTCATTGCTATCGGGATGTTAAGAGCATTCCATGGAATATAACAACAAGTGTTTCTGAAATAAATTACATACCCCACCTGTAAGGTAACTTTATATGTAGATGTAGATGTGTATGCAAACACACACAGACGGCTCTCTTACTGTTCCTGCTGTCCGTGGTTAGAAAGATACATATTTCGTGTTGCTACGGACAATTGAATAGGTTTTAAATGGTTGCAATGTGTAGCTTGTAGGGAAATTGGTGGTAAAGCAGCCGACAAATACCCATGTGTTATCTCCAGGCAAGATACAATTGTAAAGTCTGTAGGCTATAGCAACAATAAGCTATTTTAAAATGCCATCTGTCGGCATATATCTCTCATTGTCTGATGTCATGAGACTAAATAAAAACAAGGGTACCATTGTAAGTGCATGCTCACATTCCCTTCACATCATTGTACTGTTTTTTCCTGTATTTATTCTACTTACTTTATGTTTGCTTTTGATTTAAGTGTGTTTACTTTGTTTGATGTTAAGGCTTTGATATTTGCTTGAAGTGCTCAGTGAGGTGAGACTCCTTTCTCTCTAGGGTTCTTTTTACAATCTCACCTGTACGACTTGTTATGTTTCTGCTACTTTGTTTTATTGTGCAAATAAACAAAACATTTTTAAAGATTAACATATGTTAGGATAGACAGAGATGAAGGCTGACACTACTCACTGATACAATTGAAAACACTCCGTTCAATTGTCTATGTGAGTGTTTCAGTGAGTGCTTGTTTGCAATGAATTGTGTTGAAGGGCATCGAGGCCCGTAGAGAAAAGGGTAAAGAGACAGAGTGGAGTCCATTGGCATATTCAAAGCACTTACCAAAGGTGAGTGTGTCACGAACTAACAGGGACATAAATATACTCCAGTAAAAAAACAACAAAAAACAATCCTCTGTCCAACACACGTCAGTTGTATTTAAACAAAAAGAGACACACACGAGAATCGATAAACGCACACACACACTTTCACACATTACACCGCAGCCAGTGAAGCGTGTTAGCTGAGGAGAAAGGGGTCAGCAGTGATGGTTTCACAGGTCACTAAAGAGAGCAGTTAAAACGGACGGAAGACATGATTGAAAAGTAGAGATGAGACATAAACAAGAGTCATTATCACTAATACTTAATTACAGAGGTGGGAAGTAGTGGAGTACAAACACTTTGTTACTGTACTTAAGTACATTTTTCTGGTATCAGTACTTCACTCCACTACTTATTTTTCTGATGATTTTTTACTTTTACTTCTTACATGTTGAACTCAAATACCTGTACTTTCTACTTCTCACATGTCGAACACAAATACCTGTACTTTCTACTTCTTACATGTTGAACACAAATACCTGTACTTTCTACTTCTTACATGTTGAACTCAAATACCTGTACTTTCTACTTCTTACATGTAGAACACAAATACCTGTACTTTCTACTTCTTACATGTTGAACCCAAATACCTGTACTTTCTACTTCTTACATGTTGAACTCAAATACCTGTACTTTCTACGTCTCACATGTTGAACACAAATACCTGTACTTTCTACGTCTCACATGTTGAACACACATACCTGTACTTTCTACTTCTCACATGTTGAACACAAATACCTGTACTTTCTACTTCTTACATGTTGAACACAAATACCTGTACTTTCTACTTCTCTCATGTTGAACACAAATACCTGTATTTTCTACTTCTTACATGTTGAATCCAAATACCTGTACTTTCTACTTCTTACATGTTGAACCCAAATACCTGTACTTTCTACTTCTTACATGTTGAACACAAATACCTGTACTTTCTACTTCTTACATGTTGAACACAAATACCTGTACTTTCTACTTCTCTCATGTTGAACACAAATACCTGTACTTTCTACTTCTTACATGTTGAACAAAAAATACCTGTACTTTCTACTTCTTAAATGTTGAACACAAATACCTGTACTCTCTACTTCTCACATGTTGAACAAAAAATACCTGTACTTTCTACTTCTTAAATGTTGAACACAAATACCTGTACTTTCTACTTCTTACATGTTGAACTCAAATACCTGTACTTTCTACTTCTTACATGTTGAACCCAAATACCTGTACTTTCTACTTCTTACATGTTGAACTCAAATACCTGTACTTTCTACTTCTTACATGTTGAACTCAAACACCTGTACTTTCTACTTCTCTCATGTTGAACTCAAATACCTGTACTTTCTACTTCTCTCATTTCCCAAACAGCTGGTTCCTTTCGTCTGAATGTGTGTTGGTGCGTGATCATTATTCTTTAGAGTCATTGCGTGCCTATTGATCTGAACACGATCCGTGTCTCCATCACTTCCTGGTCTTCTCTAAAGAAGAGGGACCAATGGAAACGTTGTCATGTTGCCGTTGTTCAGCATGGAAACATTCATTAGCTAACAATGACATTATTGTTCTCTTAATATAAAGGGAGGTCAGGTACTCTTTAAAACAGCTGCTAGCTATGGGTACTTTTTACTGAAGTACATTTCAAAGCCTTTACTTTTACTTGAGTAAAGAAGTTTAGTCAGTACTTCTACTTTTACCAGAGTATTTTTAAACACGAGTATCTGTACTTCTCCTTGAGTAAAGGATGTGAGTACTATTGCCCTCTCTGCCTAATTATGAATTCAGGACTTGAGTCATGGAGAACATTCCAATTCCTTGGTGGTGAAACGTACTCCGTTTGTGTGAGTCAACATTTATAAAAAGGCTCCTCCAGCTGGTTAGGGTTAACCCTTTGAGACCACGAGCAGAATCCCTAAAAACATTGCTGTACCTGCAGATTTCAAACACACCTGCACACAACACTCACTGTATTATATTCTGGAGAGAGACTGAAGATCAATGTTGGCTTTCCTTCTGGGTCACGACAACTCTCTGGTCCCCTATATGTAGCCACCTGTCTGTGTTTCAATATGGGGTTGTGAGGGTTACTTTAATAATGTAATATGTTACAATTACTAGTTAAAAACGCTTAAGTAACCTGATTATGTTCCGTTACTATTTACTTAAGTGTATTATGTAAAACAGCAGAACAATGTGACCTTAAAAAGAAGATATTTAGTATTAAAGCTCATAAACACTTGTGTGTCCTGAAACTAGACAACTATAGCATTATCAGTTTCTCTAGTAGAGTAAATTGAACATGGTGTATATATTTTATTCTATAAACTACAAACAACATGTATCTGTGTTGGAATTTAACAGGCACTGCAGGAATAGCTGCCATACGTGTAGAGATTGAGATTGAAGAACACTTTGGAGTGGTCTCTCCACCTACTGAATTAATAAATGAACCAAACAAGTGAAAACCATGAAGCCGATTCAGGCAGTAGTTAAAGTATTAGCGTGCAGAACAGTGCAGCTTATAGAGAAGAGATAACATCTGATCCTTTTAATCAAAATACACTATGCTCTTTTTAAGGCTTTACTAAATATAATGCTGCTCGTAATCCCTCATTAAAATCAGATGGTTACTGAAAGGCAATACAGGTCGCTTTTTGATGTATCCTGCTTACCTTATCTGTCCAAGCATTATTATATAAAACAGACAGATGTGTATGTGTATATTGTATATGACACACTAGCATCTTCTCAGACCAAGGGGACATGAACAATACACACAAAGACACGTAAAGTGTGTGTGGGAAGTGTTCCTTCTCTTGTTGGTCCATCCAGACAATGTTCAGTCTTTGCAATTATGACATGTCATTAACTCTGGCCTACTACATTCAACGTTGTTCGAAGATCTAACTTAGCCAATGTGCCCGAGACAAAGCTGATTGTCAACACCGCTTACAGATCATCCAGGCGGGCGGGGGGGGGAATCTGCCTACAATGGATCCGGCAAGCTCAAAGCAACGATGGAGCCTTGATCACTCTTCACAGATACATTCACAACATATTAACAGCAGGAGATGTGTGTGTGTGATTTACACACATTTAGTCTTGAGACGGTAAATAAAAACCTGTTGGGTGTGTACTGCTACATGGGATCGAATAGAAGCGTATGCAGGATTATTCTCCATCATTTAAAGAGCCAGACACACAATGTAGCTGATTGGTTCAAATTGATGCCAACAATCTGTGTTAAGTGTAAAGCTGGCCGTTAAAGCAAGTTATTTTTGGACTCGCTTTACATGTTTTATTACTTGTAATACATCAATGTTCTATTATTGACTGTGTTACCCTTTTATGGAAGCCTTATTCTGATGTTTCACGACTAATTCTTTGTTTCTTCAAGCAATGATTTACCAATTTGACATAATGTGCTCATTTGGGAATCCCTGTTCTTTATTACTGGGCAGATTCAATTACACAGTACAGAGGTAGTGACTCGCATGGTTTCTGGTGATCACTATTATGGATTGTGTGTGTGTGTGCGTGTGCGTGTGCGTGTGCGTGTGCGTGTGTGTGTGTGTGTGTGCGCGTGTGTGTGTGTGCGCCGTGTGCAATGCAGTAAAAAACTCCCAAGGCTAACTTTCCGATTTTGATTTGAGCTGGCGTGAGCGTGCTGCTTCTCTAGGCACCTCGAGCTGCTTTGTTTCCTGTCAGCTTTGTGTGATTCCCTTTCTTGTACTCTGTGAGGGTCTATAGTACTGTACATACTGTATATGAGAGGTGGTTGGGGGGGTTTATGGTGTTCTTCTTTCCCCTCCGTTCCCATTAAAGAACATCAAACGTGATCCGTCGCTCTGCTGGGTGCCCCTTGACCCCGTAATCCAGGAAGAGTGAGACTGATCTGCTCCTCTGAGGACTCCCATGCTGCCCGGGGCCAATAACACGGCCACATAACACCATTATTTCAGCCCTCCCCCTCAGTGGGGATGTCAGTTCCCATCCATCGACTCCCTTCCTTTTTTAATATCTCTCTTTATATTCATGTTTTCTCTCCGACTGTCTTCTCATCTCTCCATTCTCTCTATCAGATATTTCTCCTTTGTCCTCCCTCCCTATGGATCCCACCACCCCTCCTCTCTGCAGAAATTCCATCCATCCATCCCTTCCTCAAAGGCCCTTGCGGCCAAGACCCCATAATGAAATCTCAGCAAGCCTTATTGTGTTGATTAAAGCTGTCAGTAAGGAACTAAGAGAGGAAAAATACTGCCGGCAACCGGGAGGACAAAGGTTCAATGGAGCGCTGTGTTTTAGTCTTCCTTCTCTTTCTTCCTTTTCCTCATTTAATTTATATTTAAACCATACCTCTCTTACTCTTTCCATCCTCCACCCGTGTGTTTCCCTCCATTCATCCACTTCAGTGTAACCAGCACCTCTCGAGGTATGTTCGATAACCTCCTGACCCCAACTTAATGTAATTCTCTCAAGATGCAGTGTTATTCCTTTGTCACGAGAGGGTTCACTTGCCCTCAGAATAATAGCCTGCCTGCCGTACTGCCATGTGGTTTGCATTCAGTTTACCAGTGAATATGTACTTTATTGTATCTGACAGTCGGAGGCGTTTAACTGCTCTGTGCAGTGAGGGTGCTCCAGCCTGGATTTTGTGTCCGTTTTTCGATCGTTGGAAGCAGAATCAAATCATTTGTATTATTAATCTTTTACATTACTAGGGTTAGGGTTAGGGGTAGGGTTAGGGTTAGGGTAATGTTGTGAATCGAGTGGCCCATGATGGTGGTGGGGTTATGGTATGGGCAGACGTATGTAATGGACGACAAACACAGGCCACTCGATTCACAACAATTTATGATTCCATCTATATAAATAGTGAGATCTATGAGATGGATGAGTCACATCTTATGATTGCTTCACATTCAATAATCAGAAACTTTAAAACAAGTTGAGAATCAGGTGCTGAAGTATGGTGGCAGACAGGGGCCAACACGCTACAACACCTACATCCGTATTGTTTACTAAAAGAGCTGCATAAACTAAACGCTGAAAATACAAAATGAAGCTCAAAACATAATGGAGACGTGGACACTAAAAAGTGACGCACACAGCTGAGACCGGAGCCCATGTTGGCGTTCGGGATTATAAAGTTGGCAAACTGTCACTGTTAGCCGAGTTAGCATGTTTAAAATGTTAAGTGTTGTTTCAGTATATTTGAAATGACTAATACAAATGGCATTTTAGGTAAGTTTCCAGTTGGCCAACTTTATAATCCTCGTACGTCAACATGCGCTCTGGTCCCAGCTTTTTGCGTCACTTTTTGCGTCACTTTTTAATGTCCCTATTCCATTACCATCTCTTATTTGGAGCATTTCGTTTTGTGCCGCATGTTTTGTCCAAGTTGGTGAATTTTGTTCTCAACTCTGTGTATTTATTGTCAAGTTAATGAAGATTATTCAGTCGTTGTTGTTAGAGAATAATTCTGTCTTTACTTTAGATATTTAACCTTTCTGCCTGTTGACATTTACGACCAACCCAAAGTCTGTTATCTCCCGTAAGGAATGTGATAATGGAATCATGTGATGTTATTCTCAGTTTTATTATCGGTCACAGAGGGTTTTACGACTGTGAGAACGCTGGCTTTCTAAGTTCCCCAGAAAGGTGATTGAGTATTTCCAGATATCGGGGATATCTGCAGTGTTCCCAGTGTTTACACACCATCCCCCAATATGTGGATTAACTCTCTGTAAACTAGTTAAAAGGTCTATCAGAGAGAGGCTGGTCAGATTTGACGTGGCAACCCACCCGTGCAGTCAGAATCTCTGGCTGCTGTGACTTGTGATGTGAATTTCTATTAAATATCAGTGTTTGACATCAAAGATCCTGCATTGCTACACAGAAGTCTCCTCCACAGTTGTAGCGTGTTCGCCCTTGTCGGCTACCATACTGATTTGCTAGAAATCCAGTGCTTATTACCTACCCACTAACCAATTGATAAATACATTAATAAATCTGTAATAGGTACAACAGAGAATATTCTCCCCATCAACAATATTTAAAGCACGACACTTAATGTCACGCTGTGGCTGTGGAGACAATTATTATGAATCCAATTTGTTGCAAGACAAACGTAGGAGGTGTTGTTAAGATAACAGCACATATCACTTTCCTCCCATGAGAGTAAACGTAACAACATCAGAGCAAGTAGAGGAGGTAAAATATTCAGAGGAGGAAGCAAAGTGTGAATATTATACCTCAGCTATGCAGTTCAAAGTAAACATGATACATTTTTTGAATTACCAAAAGGCTGCTTTATTGAATGCGTGCACTAGAGGAATGTTGACGTGAGATTGTTTACAAACTATGGATTTGCACCATATGTCAACACGGAGTCGCTAAATCTGCTCATTAAAATACCATAGGAAAGATTAGTATTGACCTAGAGTGTCGCACACGCTCTAATGCAAACATGATACATGATTCTGAGTTACACACACACACACACACACACACACACACACACACACACACACACACACACACACACACACACACACACACACACACACACACACACACACACACACACACACACACACACACACACACACACACACACACACACACACACACACACACAAGATCAAAGGATCATATTATCACCAGCAGGCCTGGCGGGTATTTCCTCCAGGGATAACCTCCTATTAACATTACATTAACAGAGCGTCAGGCATATGACAGGCATGACATCAACTGTTTCCCTTTCAATTACCAAGATGTCTGAGGAACCGCAGGCAATCTAGCCGGACATCCATGAGGGGTCCTTTGAGGAGGCCCTCGAAACAATGCGCCTGTATTCTCCTGACGGATTATCTGAAAATGACTTTGCCAGGTTCCTTTATTGAAGGCACTGCAAAACAATCATTGTTTCTGTCACTTTGATATGAGGAGTTATGAGATGAAGGCGTATTGAAGGCTGAACATGCAGTATAACGAAGCTACTTTTGAAAACTGGAATTACAACGAGAACACGATTTAACATTGTGAACTCGTGAAACATTCCGGAACTTCGCAAATGCAAATTCCCTTCCATAGAAGTCACTTTAGATGAGACTCAGCAAAAAGACCACATTGGAGACTGGGTGTAATAGCCACTGGATAAAGATGGATGAATGAAATACTGTGTGGGCACAAGATAAAAAAACGAATATTGTAATTATGTGCAGCAAACTGCAGACGTGGCTTCGTAAGTGAGGAACAGGTGTAAAACGAGAAAGAGAGGATCAACATAAGTGCCTAAGGTCAACCGTTTGACTCTCATTTACATTCACAGCGGAGATGCTCAGTGGTTCCTCTCACACACAGAGAGAAACAATGACTGCAATTACATTTAGATTCAAGAATGACAATAACAGGTTGTTCGGAAGCTGAATCTGCAGGATCAATAAGCATAACGAGACATATAAGCAACACTGATAATAAGATAGACAAGTGTCCATAAGTCACTGATCTCTTTTTAACAAGAAAGCAAGGGTGTATCTATTTCCTGTCTCCAAACAACATGATCAACACTTTCATTTATTGTAAACGAATAGCCATAACACTTATGAAAGAATGAGGATCAACTACAGGGAACTTATGAGTATCAGTCATTAGTTATGTTAGAGAATAATTATCCCTTACTCCTAGGTATCTAACCTTTTTGCCCTTTGACATTTATGACCAACCCTGACGTCTGTTATCTCTCTTAAGGAATGGGAGGCCTCAGCTATATGTTGATATTCCCAGTTTATGACCGGGCAACTCTCGGTCACAAATGGGTTATGATTGTGAGAACGCTGGCTTCGAGCCTAAGGGTCAGACAAGTGATTCAGTGTGTCCAGATGTTGGGGCTATCTCCAGTGTTCCCAGATGTTTACGTGATCTCCCCCAATATGTTGATTACTCTCTGTGAACTACACTGAAGAAAAATATAAACGCAACACTTTTGTTTTTGCTCCCATTTTTTATGAGATGAACTCAAAGATCTAAAACATTTTCTATATACACAAAATAACCATTTCTCTCAAATACTGTTCAAAAATCTGAAAAAATCTGTGATAGTGAGCACTTCTCCTTTGCCGAGAGAATCCATCCCACCTCACATGTGTGGCATATCAAGATGCTGATTAGACAGCATGGTTATTGCACAGGTGTGCCTTAGGCTGGCCACAATAAAAGGCAACTCTGAAACGTGCATTTTTGCTTTATTGGGGGGGCCCGAAAACCAGGCAGTATCTGGTGTGAGGGGTAGGGGTAGGGTAATGTTGTGAATCAAGTGGCCTGTGTTCGTCGTCCATTACATACGCCTGCCCATACCATAACCCCACCACCACCATGGGCCACTCGATTCACAACATTACCCTAACCCTAACCCTACCCCTACCCCTCACACCAGATACTCCCTGGTTTTCGGACCCCCCCAGACCCCCCCAATAAAGCAAAAATGCACGTTTTAGAGTGGCCTTTTATTGTGGCCAGCCTAAGGCACACCTGTGCAATAATCATGCTGTCTAATCAGCATCTTGATATGCCACACCTGTGAGGTGGGATGGATTATCTCGGCAAAGGAGAAGTGCTCACTATCACAGATTTGTTCAGATTTGTGAACAATATTTGAGATAAATGGTTATTTTGTGTATATAACATTTTTTTTAGATCTTTGAGTTCATCTCATGAAAAATGGGAGCAAAAACAAAAGTGTTGCGTTTATATTTTTGTTCAGTGTAGTTAAAAGAGCTAGCGAGAGAGAGGCGCGGCAGAATTGATGTGGTAACTCTCCCGTGCAGTCAGAACCTCTGGCTGCTGTGACTTGTGATGTGAATCCTCCGGCCGATACTTGTAATAAACCATCAGTGTTTGACATCAAAGCTCCGACTCTCCTCGTGTCTCTCTGAGTCCCGACTCTCCATTGCTACAGAAGTTTCCCTTACACATTATACAGGTGTGTTGAAGATAATCAATCACTAACTTGATTATCAATATAAATACGGAAAAAGACACATTTGTTAACAGTGGATTTTTTCGATTTCTCACAGGCATTTATAGACTAATTGTTTGAACACATAATTTCAATTTAAATCAGGCTCCAGATATTGGGTTGATGCCTGGTGAAAGAGGGCTGTGACGGCAACACCTTCAGTCTCATTACATGGAGGTGGTCCGACTATTAAGTCAAGCTATTGTGCCACAAATGGAATCAATAACTTGATCAGAAAGCCATTCTGAGGGGTATTGGTGGTCCGGGCAGAGGGCTGTTTATCAGAACACTGAGGTACAGGAAAACACATGACCCGGACAATTCTGCTACAGTCTGGATCAATGGGCGGATGATCAGGGAAGATATTGGCAACATGAGAGCAGGGTGAGCTCTCCTCAGCACAAAGCAATTCATAGGCAATCTATCTCGGGTGCTGACAGGACACACACACACACACACACACACACACACACACACACACACACACACACACAAATACGTTTCACACACACAGATACATATAGGCTAGTTAACTTCAAAAGGGCGGGAAATCCAGTCCCCTATTAAACAATTTTTCATCAATATATTATAGCTCTCAGATATATACAGAACATGTCTCTGAAGTGTTTGGCTCCAAACACCAAACATAAAGAAGAGGGGACACATGTTGATGTAGAAGAGACATGGAGAAGAGGGGACACATGTTGATGTAGAAGAGACATGAAGAAGAGGGGACACATGTTGATGTAGAAGAGACATGAAGAAGAGGGGACACATGCTGATGTAGAAGAGCAAGAAGAAGAGGGGACACATGTTGATGTAGAAGAGACATGAAGAAGAGAGGACACATGTAGAAGAGACATGAACAAAAGGGGACACATGTAGAAGAGACATGAAGAAGAGGGGACACATGTTGATGAAGAAGAGACATGAAGAAGAGGGGACACATGTTGATGTAGAAGAGACATGAAGAAGAGGGGACACATGTTGATGTAGAAGAGACATGAAGAAGAGGGGATACATGTTGATGTAGAAGAGACATGAAGAAGAGGGGACACATGTTGATGTAGAAGAGACATGGAGAAGAGGGGACACATGTTGATGTAGAAGTGACATGAAGAAGAGGGGACATATGTTGATGTAGAAGAGACATGAAGAAGAGGGGACACAGGTTGATGTAGAGGAGACATGACGAAGAGGGGACACATGTTGATGTAGAAGAGACATGACGAAGAGGGGACACATGTTGATGTAGAAGAGACATGAAGAAGAGGGGACACATGTTGATGTAGAAGAGACGTGAAGAAGAGGGGACACATGTTGATGTAGAAGAGACATGGAGAAGAGGGGACACATGTTGATATTTAAGAGACAGGAAAAAGTGGATTTGACATAATAGGTGACCTTTAAGTTTGAGATCCGAGATCATCTAGCTTGACATTCACTGTACACCATCAAGTGTATAATACGCACACACACCCTCCCCCACATTGCTGCATTGACAAAAATGGTTAATGGTCCCCCTCCCACACCCCCTCTACCGCCTCTTTCCCCTCTGGTGTCCCCTTTGGGAATATCGTATTCCTTGTAACCAGCTGAATGGCTCCTGGCTAGTAAATAAAGAAATGGAGAGGAGCTGATACAGGTAGAAGAGTGCTTGGAGGAAGGAAAGGAGGGGAGGGGGGATAGATAGGACAGAGATGAGTGGGGGCGAAGGCTTGTAAAAGACATAAGATTCATTAAGTATTCAAACTGTGCAGTGCCCTGACGCCTCGCAGTAAAAGAACAGAGATACAGGATTAGAGACCGGGATGTGAGGCGAGAGAAGAAAATAAAGATGTGGAGAAAAGTGAGGAGAGTGTGTGTGTGTGTGTGCGTGTGTGTGTGTGTGTGTGTGTGTGCGTGCGTGCGTGTGTTAGGGCTGCACAATTTTGGGAAAAAATCGAATTGCGATTTCTTTTCCGACAGATATTGCGATTCGATTTGCGATATTTGTGTTTAAGCGACCCAACGGAAGTCTATTGTAAGATGCGGCCATGTCTCTGGCTAGGAAGGTCGTATCAACGTACTCCCGTCTCTAGCACCCCCGCAGCCCGAGCTACAAGTGAAAGAACTAAACTTACATGAAACTTCCGTTGTGTTGCTTTAAAGTCAAGCTTCAGTTTAAGACTCACCCTGTAATAGAAACATGTGATGGAGCGTTACTAACCTGACTCCGAAACCTAGGAGAGCTCCATTAGCCATTTGGAAAATTATTTAAAAAATACTTGGCAGGTGATTGGATCAATCTGTCTATCACCTTCTATCATGGGCCATTTCTGATTGGTTAACAATGGCTGGTACATACATGTGGAGCACAGCACTTCTGATTAGTGTGGATGACTGACGCACAAGAAGAACAAAACATTGATTAATCGTTCAGCCCTAGTGCGTGTGTGTGTGTGTGTGTGTGTGTGTGGTGTGTGTGTGTGTGTGTGTGTGTGTGTGTGTGTGTGTGTGTGTGTGTGTGTGTGTGTGTGTGTGTGTGTGTGTGTGTGTGTGTGTGTGTGTGTGTGTGTGTGTGTGTGTGCGTGCGTGTGCGTGTGTGTGTGTGGACTAGCATTGCTATACTTGTGGGGACCTACATCTGTTCACATGTGGGGACTCGCCTCCCTTATGGGGACAAATTGGAGGTCCCCATAAGGGGGATCATTAATTTTAGGGTGAAGACTTGGTTAGGTTTAGGGTTAGGCATGTGTTGGTTATGGTTAAGGTTAGGATAAGTCTCTAGGAAATGCATGTAAGTCAATGTAATGTCCCCTGAAGTGATGTATACATGGTATGTGTGTGTGTGTGTGTGTGTGTGTGTGTGTGTGTGTGTGTGTGTGTGTGTGTGTGTGTGTGTGTGTGTGTGTGTGTGTGTGTGTGTGTGTGTGTGTGTGTGTGTGTGTGTGTGTGTGTGTGTGTGTGTGTGTGTGTGTGTGTGTGTGTGTGTGTGTGTGTGTGTGTGTGTGTGTGTGTGTGTGTGTGTGTGTGTGTGTGTGTGTGTGTGTGTGTGTGTGTGTGATGAAGGGAGGAAGAGGAAGAGTAACAGACGGGATACAAAAAAAACAGGATGTGTGCTGCGGAGACATAAAACACCAGCTGTATACCGCTGCAGTCTCTCCACACTCATCCCAGCACTGTTTGAGTTATCACTGTGTTGGCTACCTCTCTCTCACACACACACACACACACACACACACACACACACACACACACACACACACACACACACACACACACACACACACACACACACACACACAGAGTTTATAGCATGTTCAGTGATTACTTGGATCTCCTCTCCAGGTTGTTATGAGCTGAGAGCTGGCGACAGCAGCGTTTACTGGCCACTTGTGTGCATGAATGTACGTGTGCAGAAAAGCGTGGTGCCTATTCACGGTGTGTGTGCATACAAAACAGTGTTGCCAGGTTTCATATAAAGCGAAAGTTGTTTCTGTGAATTTTCCCCCACAGCCAAATAAAATCGCCCACCTGGATATACGTGGATAGATAGAGAAATGCAGTTGGATAAGGACGTTCTGTCATATCTCCGTGAACACAGAGTATGGCACGGGCCAAGGTTAGACATGAAAAGCTGTGAAATGAAAGGAAAATATATCAAAGGAAATTATATAACCCATACATAACTCTCAGAATTAAAGGATTATGTCATTAGCTTTGCATGAAATATAAAATGTGCACATTTTCAATGGTCCTACACATTGAGCTCTGTCTTCCTGGCAGCCATTGCTTCTCTTCCTTTAAGCAGACAGAGACTTCAATCTTGCTTGAAATGGGTAATCCATCACTCCGAGCACTTCATCGCCCTTATTTCTGTAGTCCAAGTCACATCGTCACCCCGTGGTAATGCAGTTGCGAGCAGGGACTGATTACAGAGATGGTGCATTCAAGGACTGTCTAACATCTCAGCTCTGAGCCGCAGATAGTGGAAAAGGCACCCTTTTTTTAATGCGTAAAAACCGACACATTCACATTGTCCTTTCCAACATATTCTGGTTTCATCACTGACTTGACGATGCAGCCTGTTATTCATTCTCAGTTGTCAAAAGAAAATGTAGGAGAATTTTGAAACAGCTGACATCTTAATGACATCGCTATTGTCCTTTATGCTGTATTACCTGTTACATCATTTACTTATAGGGAACAAAGATAATTGTTATCTCTCATTTACCCTTTTTCTCTTTCTGAATATTGTTACATTTCAAGGCAAGGGGATGGAGTCTGTATGTTTATATAAATATGTGCGGCTCAAAATGTCGCCAAATATTTGCAAGACTTGTGACTTGTCTCTTTTTGTCATGCTGCTCATGCACCTCGAAATTGGCCGAGCTAATTGAGTTCTACGATACGACCAGAGTCCTTTTCTAACCCTGTTACTGTGAACTGAATCTGTGTTTAAAGCGTTGCTGCCTTTCTTAGCCAGTACACTTCTTTAATATACCTGATTAAATATATTTAAAATGTAAACAGGATTAATGCATTATTCTGTCCTGGATAGCGCAGGTATAATTGAGGTATAATTTAGCTCAAACTAAAAGCTATATTTCCCTACAGATTATACATGTGTGCATAATCACTCCAAGAAACCTTCCCTCAGAAAAGAAAAAGCTTTTACAGCGTAGTCATCCTCTCCAGGGATTTCAAAGAACAAGCATAAGCTTACCCCAGCGGACCAATGAGAAACCTGGAAAGAAGAATCTTAGCCCACTCGGTGACTAATCGCTGCTTTCCTTCATGCAGAGTGATCGAGTGTTGTAATATGTGCACACACACACACACACACACACACACACACACACACACACACACACACACACACACACACGCATATAAACACACAATGACTGACAGTGTTTGGTCTTATCAGGAGTTCCCATAGGCTTTAGGTCTGTCTCCTTCTCTCTTATCTTAATAAGGTCGGTCTTAACTCTAATGTGATGGACTGCACCTCTCTGGTAATGGATTCAAAAGGAAACACACACACACAAACACACACGCACACACAAAAACACAAACACACACAAACGTTTCATGGTAACACGCATATATTCCTTACTCTCTATGCAAGTACAGCTCCTTCCCTTACACCTTTCAAACCCACTCAAAACACACACACACACACACACACACACACACACACACACACACACACACACACACACACACACACACACACACACACCTTAGTGTGGCTTTTGGTGCTTCATCTCACAGTCTTTCTCTAATCCCTCTTGTAAATATCACCACCCACATCACACTCAAGGTTGAGACTTGGAAGGTTACATCGAGACTCAAACACGCCGAGGACTCATTCAACTCTCTGCACTGAAACAGCAGTATTATTACAATTAAAGGGGCCCTTTTTTTTTTTTAGGTGCATATTTGTGCCTCAACTGTGACATGTTTACATGCTTTAATGTTCAAAAAGGTCTTTATTTGTCTCCCACTCGAGCCAGAGCCCAGTCTGCTCTTGTTGGTTAGCTGTCTCTGCTGTGATTGCTCAACCACTTAGAGATGTCCCGCCTCTTGGGTTGAACTTTGGGATTTTAGCCTCTATAGACAATCAACCTGCACAAAACCCTATATAAATACGATAAATAATTAAGCCCCTTTTAATCTCAACTCAATCTATCATTTTGATCTACTTTCAAAATATTCTTCTAAATTGTTGGTTAACCCTTACGGCCCGTCCACACTACAGCTTCGACAGCATCAAAAACGGTTTCCAACGCGTCTGCCCATTCACTTTGAATGGGGTGACGTCACTTTTCGCCGAACTGCATTGTGGGAAGCAGAGCGGAGCTTTCCTGGCGTTTCAGGCTGCAAAAGTTGAGCAATGTTCAACTGTTGAAGCTTCTGAAGCTTTCGGTGGAAGCGTCAGCCAATCAAATCATATGCCAGTACAAGCTCTAGCCAATCAAACCGCTGCTTGTGTGTCAGGGGCGGGAGATTCATGTGATTGGTTGTTGGTCGAGCTTCAGACACGCCCAGCTCCAAGCTTTTTTTGAAGCTGTAGTGTGGACGGGCCGTAACCCTAACCCTAAAGGCACGGACACACCAGGCCGATTATCGGCGTCGGTGGGCGTCAGGCCGACGATGAGTGTCGACACGCCCTACTCAGCCGGGCCGACGCCTTTTCGGCCGAAAGTCGGTCAAAGGCAGTCGGAAAAAGAAATCACTCCGATTGGCTGTTCAGCTAGCGAATCAGTGCATGAGAAGCAAAACGGAAGTGAGGGACCCAAACAAACTATTAAGAAGGAGATTTCATTGAACTCCAGCTCTCGACTCAGGTTCGGGAAAGCCCCGTGAGCTTCTCGCTGTAGAGCGAAAATGGAACGCACACGCTATTTTTTGTACACACTACCGCCGCCTGCTGGTAAGGAGAGTTATTGCCACTCACGCATGCGCAGTTCGTACGTGCTTCTTGGCCGTCGGCTGAAGTCTTTGCGGTGTGTTCCAGTGCGGCACATGGCCCGGACGCAGAGACGCAACAGTCGGGGTCCGTCTGTGTCAGTTCGTTGGTGTCAGATTGGTGTGTCCGGGCCGTAACTCTTACCAATGGTCTACATTCAACTCTATTTAATTGAATGAGATACAAAAAGGCATCCCTAGCAAATTAACATCCCACAAGATGCAGTTTTCCTCGTAACTGTAATCCTTCCCCGTCATCTTTATTGAGTGTGAGTGTGCGGTAAACATCATCTCTTGTGATGTATTCATTTGGTTTTCATTTTTAATTACTTATTAGTTGTGGTTGGGGAGTAACTTCATGAAGTGGTTGTAACATCGTGATTCTTTGGGCGTACCCTTTCCAGAGGAGTCATTCTGAAGTGCTAAGTGAGTGGAGTGGTTTGCCTAAATCATCATTTGATTTAATGAGATGTAGTTATGAGGACAAATTCCCTGCTCTATTTGTCTCCGTCGCTGTCTCCGGGGCAATCTGACGAAATTCTGCGGGGTCCTTCAAAATCGATTTACAGCTCTGCGGATTCTTCTCACTCGTCTATCCTTTACACTCACTCACTGTTTCCTTCCCTTGACCACCATCTGCTCACTACTGTCTTTTCCTCGCATTTCTCCCGTCCCTCTTTAAGGCTATACTATCTTTCATTTCTACCGTCCCTATTTCACCACTTTTCCCTTTCCTCCCCATGTCTGTCACCATGCTAAATACAGTGTATCCGTTAGTGTCCTCCTTTCCTCTCTCCTTCACATTGTCCTCCCTCCAACCTTCTCTCATTCTGTCCACCTCCCTCTGTTGCTCTCTGGATGAAGTGAATGGCAATTGGTTCCTCCCAATCACTTCACAGGCGAAACGAAAATGGCTCCAGTAAAGATTATGAGGCAAATCCATAATGGCTATCAAAGCTAACAAGGGGGAGCACTGGATCTCACACACACACACACACACACACACACACACACACACACACACACAACACACACACACCCCACACACACACACACCACACACACACACACACACACAACCACACACACACACACACACACACACACACACACACACACACACACACACACACACACACACACACACACACACCCACACACACACACACCATGTATACATCACTTCAGGGGACATTACATTGACTTACATGCATTTCCTGGAGATTTATCCTAACCTTAACCATAACCAACACATGCCTAACCCTAACCCTTACCCTTACCCTTACCCTTAACCTAACCCTAACCCTAATCCTAAACTTAACCAAGTCTTCACCCTAAAATTAATGATTCCCCTCATGGGGACCTCCAATTTGTCCCCATAAGCCAGTCCCCACACGTGACTATGTAAACAGATGTAGGTCCCCACAAGTATAGTAATGCTAGACCACACACACACACCATGTATACATCACTTCAGGGGACATTACATTGACTTACATGCATTTCCTGGAGACTTATCCTAACCTTAATCATAGCCAACACATGCCTTATCCTAACCCTTACCCTAACCCTAACCCTAACCAAGTCTTCACCCTAAAAGTAATGATCCCCCTCATGGGGACCTCCATTATGTCCCCATAAGGGAGGCGAGTCCCCACACGTGACTGTGTAAACAGATTTAGGTCCCCACAAGGATAGTAATGTTGGCCACACACACACACATTGTCACACACACACATTAGATTCCCAGTATACACTGATATAGAGGTTGACAACCTCTTAAGAATACTGTTTTTACATACAATGCATGCAACACACTATGGTTAATACTGTAGCAACAGTACAAAGACTGGAAGCTCCGGTACAACACTGACACACACATAGCCGACACACACATCATTTATTCATTCTAACTCAATTATAGCTTAAATATCACATCATTAAAACAGTGTCAGCATTAATGATGGGATACAGCAGTGTTGCAAAAAGGGAACAGAGGAGGGAAATGGAGAGTTGAAAAGGAAGTGTAAATTAATTAAAGAGAATGAAATGAAAAGAGAGTGCACACACAACAACTTTGGAAGGTAATGTCAGAAAAAGGGGAACATTATGTGTCTCAAATTCCAAGGAAGAGCTACGCAGACGGAAATGCAACTTTGAGCACCAACAATAAGCATCATACATTTGCTCTAAAACTGTCAACAATACTTCGAACCTGATTAGTCACCTGAAACATCGCCATCGCTACGATTCGCTGCTAAACTAGCGGCGAATCCAAAGCCAGCTGCAAAGGCACCGGGGCTTTTACCGATCGACGAGGCTTTTGAAAAAGGAAAGAAGTTTGCCAGAGACGACCCCAGGGCTAAAACGATCTCTAGCTTCATCATAGAAATGATGGCGCTTGACGACCAGCCCTTCTCCCTCGTCGAAGATAAAGAATTCAGTCGGCTAGTTCATCTTTTGGAGCCCATGTTTATCATTCCAAGCCGCCGCCACTTTTCAGACGAGTGTTTACCAGCCAAGTATAATGAGATCGCCACACTCCTTCATACTCTGATCGATAACGATATACGTTTATATAAGTTTCACCACGGACAAAAACTACAGGTACATTTAATATATATATATTATATTATTATCGGTTATCGGTATCGGTCTTGAGAAGCAGGAAGTTATCGGTATCGGTTTCAAAAAAACAATATCGTGCATCCCTAGTTTATATGCATTTGTTTGCATGTTGTGGTAAAGAAAGGGTGTCCCGTTGCTTCCCTGCTAGGTCCCTGACACCGTCTAATGCACCGGGTTGCACCACGTGTCAAAATAAGGCGTTCTGTTTTTTAAAAAAAGGTGCTCAACGTTGTGAATTTAAACCACGTAGGTTCGGTTTGGGACAAGATTGTGGCTTGAGTTCATATTTTCCCACATTAAGTTAAAATAACTCCACATTGTGTTCACACAGGATACAAACAGTGGTCATCTGGATGAAAGCCCACATTCAAGCTCCACCACCTCAAAGACAGGCGATGACATAGTGTGTACTGCTGTGGTAGTATTGTTGGCAAAGAGAGAAAGTTTGACTTCACCTCTTCCCCTTTCCTCCGACTTCTCCTCCATCTTCTCCCCATGACCTCCATGTACCTTAGCTTTTCTGCTGCATCACATTTTCCTCTCTGCCTTTCATTTGACCAAAAAGAGAATACAAATCGGCAGTCAAAGTCAAAGACAGTGAGGAGAAAGGAGAGGATTTAAAACATTAGGATGGATAGGGAGAGGGGAAGGGATTCATATGAAGAGCACGGCTGTTTCAGTGAGTATGAATATGAGTTCTGGTGACAGGGGAATATACTGTAGGAAAGTGCTTCGAATAATTCCCCTCACATGGAATTCACTTCTCTCCTCTCTTTCCGCCTTCTTCCTCTTCATCCATCGCTCCGCCATGACAGGGATACAGAGAGGTCTCAGCTTGCTGGGGATTTTCCTCCCCCAGGATTCTGTGATCTCCCCCCCCCTTCCTTTCAATTGCAATGCCCTCCATTGGCATCACAGTGAAACAATATTGGCAGAGCATCAAAAGGCTCTTTCTCTCCTCCTATCCCTGTCTTTTTCTCTCTGCCCTTCACCCTCTTCTCTGCACATGTTTAACTTTCCATTTTTACATTTAAATCTCAATTCCAGTGAGCTCGTAGCAGGACAGCACTGCACAGTCGGATCCTTCCCTCTTTTTCCAACACAGAGGGACATCTTCTTTCTCTCAGGCTTACTCTCTCTGTCTCTTCCAGTTTTTTACTTTTCAATCTCAATGTGCTCTCGACTCACTGAATCAGGTTCGCAGTAACAGGTGTGCGGTGTGTACGCCCCGAATGGCCCAGCAAGGCCTCCCAGGCAAACAGAAGGTCATTTATATTCAGGCCTATCCACATACACGTCTTTACTTATTGTTCACCAATATGTAGTGTGCATCCAACTTTGTCACAAAGGCTTAGTTATCATCACCTGCACCAGGCCCGGCGAGCAAATCTGAATATGCGTCATTACAAATGAAATACCATTAAGACACCATGGCCAACAGGATTGTGTTACAACACACACATCTCGCACAAATGAACACGTGAGTACTGTGAGTAACCCTAACCCAGAGATGGCAATAGTACACACATCCTTTACTCAAGTAGAAGTACAGATACTCGTGTTTAAAAATACTCTGGTGAAAGTAGAAGTACTGACTAAACTTCTTTACTCAAGTAAAAGTAAAGAGGCTTTGAAGTGTACTTCTGTAAAAAGTACCCATAACTAGCAGCTGTTTTAAAGAGTACCTGACCTCCCTTTATGTTAATAGAACAATAATGTCATTGTTAGTGTTTGTGTTCAACATGTAAGAAGTAGAAAGTACAGGTATTTGTGTTCAACATGTAAGAAGTAGAAAGTACAGGTATTTGAGTTCAACATGTAAGAAGTAGAAAGTACAGGTATTTGTGTTCAACATGTAAGAAGTAGAAAGTACAGGTATTTGTGTTCAACATGTAAGAAGTAGAAAGTACAGGTATTTGTGTTCAACATGTAAGAAGTAGAAAGTACAGGTATTTTAGTTCAACATGTAAGAAGTAGAAAGTACAGGTATTAGTGTTCAACATGTAAGAAGTAGAAAGTACAGGTATTTGAGTTCAACATGTAAGAAGTAGAAAGTACAGGTATTAGTGTTCAACATGTAAGAAGTAGAAAGTACAGGTATTAGTGTTCAACATGTAAGAAGTAGAAAGTACAGGTATTTGGGTTCAACATGTAAGTAGAAAGTAGAAAGTATTTGGGTATTTGGGTTCAAAAATGTAAGAAGTAGAAAGTTCAGGTATTTGGGTTCAACATGTAAGAAGTAGAAAGTACAGGTATTTGTGTTCAAAATGTAAGAAGTAGAAATTACAGGTATTAGTGTTCAACATGTAAGAAGTAGAAAGTACAGGTATTAGTGTTCAACATGTAAGAAGTAGAAAGTACAGGTATTTGAGTTCAACATGTAAGAAGTAGAAAGTACAGGTATTTGAGTTCAACATGTAAGAAGTAGAAAGTACAGGTATTAGTGTTCAACATGTAAGAAGTAGAAAGTACAGGTATTTGAGTTCAACATGTAAGAAGTAGAAAGTACAGGTATTAGTGTTCAACATGTAAGAAGTAGAAAGTACAGGTATTAGTGTTCAACATGTAAGAAGTAGAAAGTACAGGTATTTGGGTTCAACATGTAAGAAGTAGAAAGTACAGGTATTTGAGTTCAACATGTAAGAAGTAGAAAGTACAGGTATTAGTGTTCAACATGTAAGAAGTAGAAAGTACAGGTATTAGTGTTCAACATGTAAGAAGTAGAAAGTACAGGTATTTGGGTTCAACATGTAAGTAGAAAGTAGAAAGTATTTGGGTATTTGGGTTCAAAAATGTAAGAAGTAGAAAGTTCAGGTATTTGGGTTCAACATGTAAGAAGTAGAAAGTACAGGTATTTGAGTTCAACATGTAAGAAGTAGAAAGTACAGGTATTTGTGTTCAAAATGTAAGAAGTAGAAATGACAGGTATTAGTGTTCAACATGTAAGAAGTAGAAAGTACAGGTATTAGTGTTCAACATGTAAGAAGTAGAAAGTACAGGTATTTGGGTTCAACATGTAAGTAGAAAGTAGAAAGTATTTGGGTATTTGGGTTCAAAAATGTAAGAAGTAGAAAGTTCAGGTATTTGGGTTCAACATGTAAGAAGTAGAAAGTACAGGTATTTGGGTTCAACATGTAAGAAGTAGAAAGTACAGGTATTAGTGTTCAACATGTGAGAAGTAGAAAGTACAGGTATTTTAGTTCAACATGTAAGAAGTAGAAAGTACAGGTATTTGGGTTCAACATGTAAGAAGTAGAAAGTACAGGTATTTGAGTTCAACATGTAAGAAGTAGAAAGTATAGGTATTTGAGTTCAACATGTAAGAAGTAGAAAGTACAGGTATTAGTGTTCAACATGTAAGAAGTAGAAAGTACAGGTATTTGAGTTCAACATGTAAGAAGTAGAAAGTACAGGTATTAGTGTTCAACATGTAAGAAGTAGAAAGTACAGGTATTAGTGTTCAACATGTAAGAAGTAGAAAGTACAGGTATTTGGGTTCAACATGTAAGTAGAAAGTAGAAAGTATTTGGGTATTTGGGTTCAAAAATGTAAGAAGTAGAAAGTTCAGGTATTTGGGTTCAACATGTACGAAGTAGAAAGTACAGGTATTTGAGTTCAACATGTAAGAAGTAGAAAGTGCAGGTATTTGTGTTTAAGATGTAAGAAGTAGAAAGTACAGGTATTTGAGTTCAACATGTAAGAAGTAGAAAGTACAGGTATTTGTGTTCAACATGTAAGAAGTTAAAGTAAAAAGTCGTCAGAAAAATAAGTAATGGAGTAAAGTACTAATACCAGAAAAATGTACTTAAGTATTTGTACTCCACGACTTCCCACCTCTGCCTAATCCTAACCCCTTTGAGGCCGCTCATAGTGTGAGATATGGATCTAAGCTAAACCTAGGTTTTAATAGTTTTCAGTGACGTTACAGTGTTTGAAAATACTTTCTTTTGCACTGACTCCATTGCAAATGTGCATTTCACGCCCTGTTGTGCATGTGATATCGACCTGCTGTCTGTTTCATCAGCTCTTCATTGACTGGACTCCTTCAATCCTGATTGAAGACTGCTGCTCTCCAGAGTCTCTGAATCCTCCAAAGCCAAAGAGCCCCCCTGCTGTCCAATCCATCACATGTAAACACAACAAAACTGTCTCACCAACAAATAATGAGCTCTAATGATTGTCCAATCCAAAAAAACGTGGATCTGTCTCTCCAGAGGAAACGACTTGAAGTCCTATTGATGTGTGGAGATGAAGTGGAGATGATAGAAGGGCACAGCTCCACGATAGAAAACCTTTTTGTGTGCAATAAAAAAATAATAGTAACGATGTGAATTGGAAATGCTTTTATGCTAACAAACAAAAATGGAAAACATTCTCTTTCTTACACACAGACACATTTGTGTTACCAAACAAGACGGCCCAAAACACTTACATTAGGAGAAACACGCTGTAAAAACACTGCAAATGTGCGAAAACACATGGAAATGAAGAAACATCTCGCACATTTGTGTTTTATAAGTACCGTACTTTTCGGACTATAAAGTGCACCTGCATATAAGCAGCTAAATTGTCCGTCTGTCTTGCTCTCGTTCTGTCTCTCGGTTCCACTTTTACTTTGGCGCGCTACCTGTCTCACTCTTTTCCGGCCTCCAGCTTTTCCTGCTGGAGCCCGCCGCTTAAAGGTGGCGGGCGCGGACCGGTCATAGAGCCCATAGAGTTAAAGGTGGTTAATTTTACCTGTAAAATTCATAGATTTAGGAGGTTCCCTAGTGGCCGTTAGCTGTACAAAAAAAAAAATGGGGAAAAAAGTCACAGCTTATAGTCCGAAAAGTACGGTAAGTGTTTTGGGCCGCTGAAATGCCTTTGCCTCTGTCGCCCACCGTATTTATAGGTGTATAAAGTATATTGTAAGAATGGAGGAGAGAAAGAGATACTACCATACATAGTACTGATGTATGCTTTTCGCAAGGATGTCTACTTCAACGTCCATGTATTCCTCGCTTTAGAACACCTGCTTGGAAAGTGAAAGGAATCTAAATGGACGATATATGTAAATAGGGAAAGAAGGACTAAAGACCATGTCAGAGCCACTTAACTGACATGAAGACTGTTAATATGACCTTTCTGATGAACAGTGGACAAGGACATCAAACAAAGCTTGCAGGTCATGGAGAGATTTAATTAACCAACGCGGCGGTACTTGCGCTTCAAATTAATCTCTCTTCCTGTCCCTCTTTCTCAAAGCCCAGTTAGCACTATCGGAATTAATCTCTCTTTCATCTCCATCTCCTTCATGCCATCACCTTGCACCGTCTCCGCCGACTAAATGAGTTATTCTCTCATCTTCATCACCTTTCTGTCACCCTCTCAAAATGTTCATCTCTCTGTCACTTAATCCTTCTCCAAAGGCCATCATCCTCTGTCCAAAATCCACGCTTCGACTCAATTTACATCTCATTCTTTACTTGTCCGTCCCTGCCCTTGTTTTTTCTAACAGACATTCCAATTCTCCTCTCGCTTTACTATCCTTCAAAAGTCTCACCTTCACCCCGCTTTGTTTCACACAGGCCGACTCTCCCTCCTCACTTTCTGAATCGCTCCATCTCGTTTTACATTTCACTGAATCAGAGAAAACAGAGAGGCGCGATGCCCTTGCATTCATGTGTGTCCTTCTCCAAAACGCCCAGGGCGGAGAAAAAGAATCGTGAAAACAATACGCTGTGATCATTTCATATCAGGTCCAGAGAGTCAAGATTGGATAAAATGTCGGAAACATCAGCGAATAATGGCCGCATTTCCGTACGTACGTTGGTGTGTTCAATATGGCTTAATTAAAGGGGTTTAATTGGTGTTTACAGGCCATAATTGATTGAAAGCTACCTCGCTCTGCTGTAGTCTGTTCGTATCGGTTCAGTTATTGGTCACTGCAACGAACTGAATAGGCGGGAGAACCATACAATGTTGGAGAAATGATTACCGTAATTTTCGGACTATAAGCCGCGCCTTTTTTCCCATTTGTCGACCCTGCGGCTTATATAACGGTGCGGCTAATCTATGGATTTGTACAGCTAACGGCCACTAGGGGACCTCCTAAATCTATGGATTTTACAGGTTACAGTCCACCACCTTTAACGCTATGGGCTCTATGGCCGGTCCGCACCCCCCACCTTTAAGCGGCGGGCTCCAGCAGGAAAAGCTGGAGGCCGGAAAAGAGTGAGACAGGTAGCGCGCCAAAGTAAAAGTGGAACCGAGAGACAGAACGAGAGCAAGACAGACGGACATTACCAGAGCGAGACAGTTTGTGCAAAGGAAGTCTTCATGCACAAACCCTTCGTTCAGTGGGAGGCGTGGATGACTAGCGGCGATAAATCATTCACCAAAACTGGTCGCATGCGAAAAGCAACTTTCGCTCAAGTTTGCGAGTGGATCCTGACAGCGTGGAGGAGTGTCAAAACATCCACGATCACCAACGGGTTCCGAAAGGCTGGACTGCTTACATACGGTAATTAAACATTAAAACACCTGCGGCTTATCGTCCAGTGCGGCTTATATATGTACACATCATTCAATTTAGCTGCTGCGGCTTATATTCAGGTGCGCCTTATAGTCCGAAAATTACGGTAGTTATCGTTGGAGCTTCATGACTGATTGGATCAAATGGGGACTGTTGGTGTTGACATCCGAAATATTGAAATTAGGCATTTACTAGATTTATATAACAAAAGGTAATCAGGTTCCCTATAGTTTAAATTACACATTGACGTGCTGCGATGCAGAAAGCGTGTTACACAGTTTCCCACTCAAAGGTTGGGATCTCTAAAACAAACTTGACGGGCGAATACGCAGACACAACCCTGACGCATGAGTTCAAAAGTAAAATCACTTATACGGTGGTGGATTGGAGCCTTTCTGCATTTCAATTTAGATTGAACAGTAGAAATATTGATGACAAAGCACGCCTATTCCATCAGGATTGAATATAGACATCATCAATGTTAGATTCTGGTTTCATCGGAACGTCCTCCTCCCAAAAAGGTCAACAATTAAAAAGGTAAACACTTTTTTATATTGAAAGTGTGAACTGGTCAAAAAAAATCAAAACATTCCTGAGCTTAACTTCCCCCTAAAGAAGTGCATCAGCCTCTTTTTCTAACAGTAATATTGTATACCAAAACATGTAATTAAACCGAGTAAACCCGTCCATCTCGTTTACTATTAAAAGGAATGATATTTGTTATTTTATCGTGAAGGTTTCATAATGTGTTGTAACACAAAGCAATCAATGAAGAAAACACAATCACTCCGTCATACAGTGAAGTGTGCAGAACACCGCAGGGGTCTTCAGAAGGTGACCTGCCCCTGTCTGCAGGAGGCAACATCTCACAGGAGGAGCCGCCCACACATTCACATGCCGCACTGCAATTCCCACGGAAAATAGGTCTTACACAGAGACAGCAACGCAATCACACACACACACACACACACACACACACACACACACACACACACACACACACACACACACATGCCCCAGAGCCCAGAGGCTGTTGTTGCTCTTTCTATGGTAATTGTGTGATCAGGTATTCTGGTTAAGCACTCTCAGGAGAGCCGCCTAACGCTATGTTAAACAGTCCATTCTGTCATAGCTGTCACTGCCTGGGTGTGTGTGTGTGTGTGTGTGTGTGTGTGTGTGTGTGTGTGTGTGTGTGTGTGTGTGTGTGTGTGTGTGTGTGTGTGTGTGTGTGTGTGTGTGTGTGTGTGTGTGTGTGTGTGTGTGTGTGTGTGTGTGTGTGTGTGTGTGTGTGTGTGTGTGTGTGTGTGTGTGTGTGTGTTGTTCCACTCAGTGCTGTATGAATCCCTTGCCGTTCCTCTTAACAGGTGTGTGTCTCTTTCTTCGCCCTCTCTCCATCTCTGTCAGAAATCATGAATATGCTCGACACGTGTACATGTATAGGAGCAACAGTGGCAAAGTGCAACATGGGAATTCATTATAAAGAAAGAAATAAACGATAACATCTGCCATAAGTCTGAATATCAGGATCAACAAAAGCCCTTTTTCATTTGGAGCCGGAGTTGTGTAAGTGAACAAAAGAGGCTGCTGGAAGGCAAGGCATTTGAGCTACATGCTCTGTTTTTGCACACACACATACACACACACACACACACACACACACACACACACTTTCTTGGCTGTTAATTAATGCCATTAAAAGACAAGTCATAAACACACATAAAGGCATAGGTAGTGCATCAGCACACACACACACACACACACACACACACACACACACACACACACACACACACACACACACACACACACACACACACACACACACACACACACACACACACACACACAGACAGCACTGGAGTTAAGGGTTGTAAATGGCTCCAATTCTATTCACAGTGTGTCTTTCAGGATGTGATGACTACATCAATAACTTTCCTATGGGTCGTCATTAGCTCTCTGTTTTGCTGGCTTGCACAATACACACACACACACACACACACACACACACACACACACACACACACACACACACGCACACACACGCGCACACGCACGCACACACACCCTTAAACTATGCAAGCCAATTACAAAGGCAGACATGCTGGTGGTGAAATAAGATATTTAGCAACAGGCAGACCCTGAGATTTCAAACGATGAAACACAGACACACAGACACACACACACACACACACACACACACACACACACACTCCCTCTCCAGCTCTAATGGACCTATAGGATCCATTATACAGCCGAACAGCTCTCTCCAAACCTCCTTGAGTCAGTGTTCGATGTATTTATCAGAAACAGGCATCGAGAGAAAGCCAATATCCCAAACTCTTGCACTCCATTCACCAACTGTTGTTGAGCATCTCGTTGTACCTTGAAAGCGACTTACGCAGTATTTACGGAGGCTGTTGGCACACATTGGAAAGGTGCCATATTTATGCAAATTAATTGGGTCTTGGCTTTTCATTAGTTCGACAGTTTCATAATGTGATAATTGTTTTTTCACATACACCTCAAGTGACACTTCAACTCCTTTCATTTTAATGTCGCAACAACTTGCTGCTTTTTAGTTGAATACCTTAAGTTCAACTCACACACACTGATTTCTGGAGCATACAGCTACGTTTACTGAATACAAAAAAGAACAAATGAACCAAAGAAAGTGAAGTGAAAACCATAATGTCAATTCAGTTAGTAGAACAGGAATCAGATTACGGTACGCCTTTTTTTTTTTAAATAGCGATTTATTTATGCTAACTTTGCTTGTATCCAGGTTACATGTAATCCGTTACTCCCCAAGCCTGGATGGGAGAACACCTATTCTGTGCCTGAGTGGCGCAGTGGGCTGTGTGTTTGATCATCAGATCAAGGGGGCGGTTCGAAACCCGCTTCCGCCGCCACTGCGTCAGGCCGTTGTGTCCTTGGGCAAGACACTTCACCCGGATTTGCTCCTGTGGGTATTGTCCACAGTACATGACCACTACATGTGTGTGTAATGTGTATGTGTAAAGCGCTTTGGGTCATGGAAAAAGCTCTATAATAAATATAAGGAATTATTATTATTCCTGAAGGGAACTAAATATATAATCTAATGAGGACTCACCCCATCCCTGCAATACAAGGTACAGGTGCATTAATGATTTACACTTCTGGAATATGTTGTTGGTGTTTTTTGTAAAGAAGCAAACAAATAAAATGTAAATCCAACTTTCAGGTGTGCAGGTGTTTTGTACCTCAAACTAAAATGGCCCGAAGTGGAGTATCACTTAAAAGACAACAACGTGAAATAACTTTGATTAGTGTGAACACACAAATCAAACCATTGAAACGATGCTATCATTCTTTTGATATGAAGTGGCTTGATTCTTGAGCAATCAAAAGAATAATCCATCTTCATTATCCTCCTTCCAACAAAAGCACAATCTGGGGATTAATCCACACTTATCAATGATTCAGAGCAGAGCTATTTGATGGTTGCTTTTATTCACAGCGTGTCGCAGAGCCGTGGATTTAAAGATTATTCCCTTTTTATCTTTGACTTAGCATGAAGCAATCCCAGAGGAAATTAAATCCTGGAGCATGGCAGTGCTGCTACAATAACTATATGTAACATACAGACGTGTCACACTAAAGCAGGTGAAGTTACCACATATCAGAAAGTATGTACATTTCCTGTCATGTGACCCTAAAGCCCGAGGGAACTGACGTCTCTCTGTTGTGTATAAATTCTTCAATCATCCCTGATGGTTCTTGTGGATCTGTGTTGTCCAAAATCATTCTGTGTTTTGCCCGTTTCTCTACTTTAGTGTCAGACAGGTGTCTGTTAATCCTTTTATAAAAACTGCAGGCAGCAAACTAATTTAAATGAAGATGCAAATAATAAAATGTAAATCTGTTGTAATAATATTCAATATATAATGCACAAATAATGTATGTCGAGATCAGAATTGGGTTTATTACCAAGTATAGGATTACACATGCAAGGAATGTGGAGATAGTTGCATCCAACATAGGGGCAGAAACAAATAGCCAATCACAAACAAGATTGATAGAGCAGCCGATTGGAGCTGGCATCACTTGTTGTTGCTTTGGATAAAAACAGCAGCTAATGAAATGTAAATGTAATGTAATTGGATTTTATTAAGTCATTGTAAGAACGCTTTTGTGTCCTTTTGTAGTCAATGTCCTGTTGTTTGTCTTGTCTTACCCCGGCTGATACTTCACTAAATCCACTGTTTTAATTTGTAAGGTACAATTGTAAATGTAAATTGTAAATCTGTAACCCTGTAAGGTGTCCTTGGGTGTTTTGAAAGGCGCCCCCCAAAATAAATGTATTATTATTATTAGGTTAGTGTCGACATAATTCAATATCCAAAAGTGCATGAAAACAATGCACTTCTGCCCTTCAAAAACCAATGATACAGGAAACACAAAACAACAGAGACGACTGACAGTGTTGCTTCGACAAGCCCAACGTGCAGGAGGAAAATCAGTGTTGTGTAAACAGTTAGCAGTTTTATCAGCAGCACGTCATGAAGCCACAGTGTTCATATTTGTCTCTGAGGATAACCATTAGTTTCAGAAAGTATGCATCATGCTCCCCCATGGCCGCGGTGCCGAGGCATATGGGGACGCATACCACTCTTGGGAATCGATCAAAGGATTTTAATGCACTTATTAAGTAACTGGAAAGTGTATTTGTTTTAATTAAGTTAAACAAATGCACCATCTGTTTATTTCTCTATTGTGTTTTGACTTTGCTATCTTGACTATCTATTTAATCTGAATCTGAATTATATATCATGCAATACAAATGTCTTATACAAATATATGTTGTTGTATAAAAAACCTCTTTGAGACCAACGGTGGTGAAATTAGAACATATTTTGAAAAAGTCTCATCGTACTTATTCCTGAGTGAATGTATACAAAAACCACACACTGTATACAAATACCCAATGACTCTAAACCAGTGTTTCTCAAACTTGTTCATACCAAGGACCACCTAACCAATAAAAAAACACTCGCGGACCACCTAACTCCACAAATATCCCAAAACACATCGTTTTTTACAAATCGCCTGAAAATGGTACAAACAAGTGGCAACATGTGTGATGAAGGTGTTTATCTGGGCTATATCATGGAATCGAAACTTAAGCTCGCTCCATTGCGGAGATATTCCCGCGAGAGTGCGAAAAACTTAAATAAATGTATTTCTTTCAAATGTGAAATGTTACCAATATACTCACGGACCACTAGGGGGCGCTCACGGGCCACCAGTGGTCCGCGGACCACACTTTGAGAAGCACTGCTCTAAACTGTATAATAACAACTTTCACAGAGAAATTGTAATTCTGTGAGATATAAAATTGAAAAATATATACAATACACATAATTTGGAGGAATGCGTTCAAGGTTGCAGAAGCTCAACACTGCTAATGTTTAAAGGCGTACAAATGATTAATGTGTAGGATCCCTCGCTTGATTCCTTTAAAGTTCAACATTAGTTCCACACAGTATTTGTATGTGTTCGCACACTGTCTACTGGTATGGCCATCAGGCTATGCAAGTCAAATGGGGCAATAGGTTCTCAGCCCCATTTGGGGTTAGCAATGGTGTCAGACAAGGTGGAATTATGTCCCCCGTTCTTTTTAACCTTTACATTGAAGATCTGTCCAAGCGACTGAAAGCCTACTGGATTGGTAGTACTCTAGTGAACCATGTTATGTGTGCAGATGATCTTGTTGTGCTGAGTCCATCTAGCGCTGGTCTCCAGCAGCTTCTTGCTGTGTGCTCTGTGGATGGTGTGGAGCATGACATCAAATACAACGCCAGTAAGAGTGCTGTCATGATCTTTAGAACCCAAGAAGATAAATGTCTAAAATGTCCTGATTTTAAATTGTCTGATATTAATCTTAGTGTCTGTAATAAGTTAAAATATCTTGGACACTTTATTACAGAGCAAATGACTGATGATGAAGATATTTATAGGCAATGCCGCATGATGTAAGGATAGAGGGTGTCCTTTTTTCTCATACTGATATTCTGAACAATCTGTGTTGTTGTATTTGCTGTAAAGTGTCTCTACTGTAGGCTAATTTTATTATATGTACAGCACTTTGGCTCGATCATAAATCGTTTATAAATGTGCTATATAAATAAAACTTGATTTGATTTGATGTATGCACAAGCAAACATTCTCCTACGCAAGTTTAGTGTGTGTACAGATGGAGTGAAGATGTCTCTGTTCAGAGCATATTGCACACCGCTCTATACGGCACATTTGTGATCAAACTACAGAAAAGCAAGTTTACGGAAACTTCAAGTAGCTTATAATGATGCCATGAGAATATTGCTGAAGAGACCTCGATGGTCTAGTGCAGGGGTCGGCAACCCGCGGCCCTCGAGCCGCATGCGGCCCTTTAAGCCCTCTGCTCTGCCCCTTGAGCTTAGACAAAAATAAGAAGGAAATCAAATAAAAGTTTTTGTAGGACTATTTATATTTTGTTGCTTGGTTGAAAATGTTTCCTATCTTATATTTTGAGGTGATACTGTGACACATAAATAAAAAACAAAACAGTTTGAATTAGGTCAACTAAAATATGCGTCACATCCTGCTCCGGTCCCGCGCGAGCGCGTTTTCTTGGAGGCGAATAACCCCGGCTCGATGAGCGAACTGTGGATACATCAAAGAAAAGTACCGGAGGAACACAGGATTTAATTCTGCGTGGACAGAGTTATCTGCTTTCACAGCAAACGATGCTGGTTTACCGGGATGTTTGATATGTGGAGAGAAGTTGTGGTGCAGCCTTTACGTATCGAGGAGAAACACGGGAGAGGAAGACAGCTGACGATCGTCAGTTATAATTCAATGGGGTATGCAATTTATTTCAGAAAACACTTTTTGTTATATTCCATGGAATGCTCTTAACGTCCCGATAGCAATGAATATATTAAATGCTTTGACAATAAATACATAAAAAAATGTATCTCTGGAAGCCGTAGCGCTGTAAAAGAGATCGCTAGAATTTGAAAATACACAACCGGAGAAAATCTGCCCCTTCCTTACAGAGCCCCTCCTCCAACACACACAAACGCGCACATGACCAATGAGGGCACGAGATAAGTTTGTGCCCCGATGGAAGGCTGACAGGCAGGTAGGCCATCCAATCTAGATTGGTTGTACTTTTTACAGTATTACGGCTTCTACAGATGACATTTTTTTATGGATTTTTTGTCAAAGCACTTCAGATATTCATTGCTATCGGGATGTTAAGAGCATTCCATGGAATATAACAAAAAGTGTATCTCGAGCCGGTTTCTGAAACTTACCTACCCCACCTTTAACTCTTTTTAGGGTGCAGATATATGTTTTATTTATTTCAAAGTGGGCCCATTTTAATTATATATTTTTTCCTTCAAATGTGCAGAGGACTCCCCAAGTGCTGTGTTTAATTTATTTTAAAGTAGGACTGTGTATTATTTTTAATTCTCCTTATAAGAGTTATTTGTTTCTTATTCGAGGTTAACAGTTTTATATCATGTAATAAATAGCCGAATAAATGCAAAAACACTGTAGTTTTTGTCTGATAACAATAAATACAAGCTATCAAGCTATGAAATATGTTTTGCGGCTCCAGACAAACGTTTTTTTTTTTTAAAAAGTGGCAAAATGGCTCTTTTGGTCAAAAAGGTTGCAGACCCCTGGTCGAGTGCAAGTGAAATATTTGTGGCTGCAGGAGTCAATACCCTACAAGCTGTTTTAAGAAATCTTATGTATAAATGTATTTGCCGGCTTAATGACTCTGATAATGAAATCCTCTTGGCCTTATCAAACATAAGGTTTAGTACTATGGAATGCCATTTAAGCCAATATTAAATAAATACATAAATAATTAAATAAATACATATATATATAAATATGCCTATGAAATAAATTCTAAAATAAATAAATGTGTCATTATGAAATACGAGTCTCTTGAAATAAATAAATGTGTCATTATGAAATACAAGTCTCTTGAAATAAATAAATGTGTATTTAAATGTACATGTATACATATTTATTTTAGAATTTATTTATTTTAGAATTTATTTCATAGGCATATTTATATATATATGTATTTATTTAATTATGTATGTATTTATTTATTTATTTAATATTGGCTTAAATGGCATTCCATATAGTACTACACGCTACCAATCGCAGCTGTGGAGACATTGGTATAGTTGTCTCTTTGTAGGACACTGATTTAAATTATTCTTAAACTATGAATTATTGTGTATGTAATTTATTATATGTAATGTCTTGTCTTTTATCTGGACCCTGAGTCTGCAATAAAGTTTTCATTCATTCATTCATATCATCCTTGGAGCGTTTAATGCTTTGCTTCACAAGAAAGTCATGAATGGAAGGAACATCCAGGCGCGGCTGGTAACCTCTGGCTTCCAAATCGATACCCTGCAGAGTTCGGGAAAAAGGCAAAAGCACCAAGCGTGTTCAGAAAAAAAAACACCTGCTCTGTCTTCGCTGCCATTTTTAGAATCAATGAACAAATGTCATAACTCAAAATGTAATCTACCTCTACTAAGCAAAGGGGAAACGGTAATGTCTCAGCGTTCAAATACTTTTAGTTTATTGCCTTGTGTTCCTAGTCTTGCCACTTCCCGTTTTATTTTGGGAATGACTCGACCCTCTCGTTTTAGGTGTCTTCACTTCATGCCCTTGTGTGTCACATGTCAGCCTGATTGTTGTTCCTGCCCCTGATTGTTCTCACCTGTGTGTGTGTGTGTGTGTGTGTGTGTGTGTGTGTGTGTGTGTGTGTGTGTGTGTGTGTGTGTGTGTGTGTGTGTGTGTGTGTGTGTGTGTGTGTGTGTGTGTGTGTGTGTGTGTGTGTGTGTGTGTGTGTGTGTGTGTGTGTGTGTGTGTGTGTGTGTGTGTGTGTGTGTGTGTGTGTGTGTGTGTGTGTGTGTGTGTGTGTGTGGACTAGCATTACTATACTTGTGGGGACCTACATCTGTTTACATAGTCACGTGTGGGGACTGGCTTCCCTTATGGGGACAAATTGGAGGTCCCCATAAGGGGAATCATTCATTTTAGGGTGAAGACTTGGTTAGGGTTAGGGTAAGGGTTAGGGTAAGGGTTAGGTTAAGGGTAAGGGTTAGGCATGTGTTGGTTATGGTTAGGATAAGTCTCTAGGAAATGCATGTAAGTCAATGTCAGTTTAGCATATGTCAATAAAAAGGCTGAATCATCAAGATATGTCACCTATTTCCTAGAGACTTCTGCTTCTGTGGTCCATCTGCTTTTTTCAATTATGGAGCTGCATGAAAAAGATAAGCCCCCTAATACACCCCATATCTGCCTGGTAGCTGAAATGTATCGGCGTGTCCCCTCTCACGATCTCCAGCGCTTAGGATCTGCCAGAAACATCTGGAGGGAATGGTAATTCAGCAAAAGGCCACATTTCAAAATGAACATGCTCAAAATCTGGATAGGACATTAAGAAAATGTGTCACGATAGAAATCATCTCTCTTTTATACCTAATCATTACTCTTCTAAGTACGCTATCATCACAGAGTTGTTTGTGCTATCTCTGTAGTGTTTTAATAAGCTTCTGTGCACACTCCCTCACTGTGTCAGGAAGTTGATGAGCAGAACTAGGGTGTGTGTGTGTGTGTGTGTGTGTGTGTGTGTGTGTGTGTGTGTGTGTGTGTGTGTGTGTGTGTGTGTGTGTGTGTGTGTGTGTGTGTGTGTGTGTATATAGTCCTTGTCTCCATTTGTCTTGTGCCAGTTCGTCTTGTCTCCACGTTGAGTCCATGACCGTAATCCTTGTGAGTCTTCGAGCAACCTAGTCTAACCTAGTGATCTTTTGTTTGTTATGGAAGTTTTTCCTATTTAGTGATTTTTGTTTGCAGTCTTAAGTTTGTTGTTTTAGTCTTTTTAAATAAAAGGCCATTATTTGAAACTGAATTGTGCGCCTGAGTTCCTGTGAGCCCATCGTGTCAGAAACACATTGTGATTTGTAATGACGCACATATTGTCCAATGTTTTTTTGGAATTTGCCTCCTTGATTGGCATATCTCGGCTGCCCTGCAGTGTTCTGCTTCTGTCTGTACGATGCGTCCCTAGTGTTGGTTACAATGGACACCACAGCAGTTCTGTCATATGAGTGGCATCACAGAGAGCGATGGCAAAACAAACACAGGATATACTAGAAAGTAGTTGTAAAGCGTCTCAACTGTATGTTTGCTGAAGACTTTTTAATGTCCTCCTGCTCGGAAATAAAATGGCACATACGGGAGGTATACTCTTGCAAATATCAATAGGAGGGGACAACTAATCTTCCTGTTACAACTGTATAGGGTCACAGTCCTACATTGAAGTTCATGAATCCAGTATTATATTAAAGGGGCCCTATTCTGCTGCTTTTAGGTTCATATGTGTCTCTACTCTGACATGTCTCCAAGCTTTAATGTGCAATAAGCTCTTCATTTTCTTATACTGCCTCTTTTCCCCCTCTGTCTGAAACCAGAGCTGAGTCTGCTCTGATTGTTTAGCTGCCCCGCCCCTTAAAGGTAACTTTCGGATTCGAGCCACTGCAGACCATTCACATGCACACAAATCTATATAACAGTCTCCTGGAAAGGGAACAGGTATACCAGGGCCTCTTTAAAGTCTGATTCAACCCTCACACTGGACTTCTTGATTGTTATTTCACCCTCTGTCTCCACCCTAGCATTTGCTTGTTCTGCAGTAGCGCTGTTGTCAGTGTAAAAGTGTCCTCACAGTTTATAGGCAGTAACTCTCTATAGCACTACACACTAAGTTAGGCCACAAAATGGTGGATTTACTGTTCCCTCTTCTTCACTCATGCATTGTTATCCCAATGTTAAATCCCATTTAGTTTAAAATAGTGCTGCGGGCTGCTCTGTGTGCATATCTCACGCCTTGTTGCGCATGGGTTGCATTCATGCTCAATATAAATCCAAATAGCATTTCTACTTCTTATTTTGGAAATGATCCACTTTAATCTGCCTTTCCAATGATAAAGCATGTAATAGCAACGGCTCGCTCCTCTCTGTCGACCCCGTCAGAAATGTATAGCTCGCGTGTGAAGTGTCGATGTTATGATGACTTCACGCAGCCAGCTGACCCGTAGAGACACACTGACATTTTAATAAAGTGAAGGACCCTGGCACTTGACTCTCTGCGGCCCTAGAGGTCTATTGCACTCGCGTTGGCACGAGTTGAGGCAGCACATTTTATGAAGGTCACTGAGGTTGAGAGAGCACGAGACGGAGAGGGTAATATGAAGGGAGAAAAACTGGAAATAAGTCAGCGAAAGAGAGACGGGGCGATGAGATGGTAACGGAGAAAGAACAACAGAAAACTGTAGAGATGCAAGCAGTGAGGAAGACTCCATGATCTTCATCACTTTGGAAAGCAGGTGTAGCAATAACACTGAGTTCACACCAGACAGAGGGCAGGTGATGAGTCATCAAACTCCTCTGGGATTTAAAAGAGATGTCAAACATTAAGCTGAAGTCCCTTCACATCTCAGCTGTTTCCAGAGTAAAAACCCTGCGTTAGCTCTCCCCTGTCGTGAGGGGTTTGATATGAATTCAATAAGTGTTATCAATCAGCAATGATTGCTGTTACAGAGATTTATGTCTCGAGTGCACCCAGAGTCCACAGTATTTAGGGGATTCAGTATATCATAGACGGTGTCCCGGCACAAGCTGTTAAAGTGTAAATCAGTGAGGAAAGCTTTGCAGTGCTGTCGATCAATAGGACAAAGTGAATCCTGCTGTCAGTCAAGGACGGAGCTAATTCCACCGGTCAGTGACAGGCCGTCAGAGACAGACAGTGAATGACTGATTTGACTGTAAGACAAAAAGAAAGGACTTGTCCCAGTGGAGGTCATTAGCTCAGCACTAGTTTAATGCAGTCAGAGAAAGTTATTCTCTGCCGTCACAACGGAGCAAAGGCACCTAGATTGTTGAATGTACAAGCTCTATACATGTGGTTTCTTTATTTCCATAGCATCAAAGTGTTTCTTGGATATGCAGTTTAAGTTTCACTCTTTTAGCATAACATCAACAGCATTCAAATACATGTTAGAAACCTCTTTACAGGTGTCCTATTTTAAAACAAGTCAGATTAAAGTATACCAACCTGAGACGGCGTTTCAAATCAATTCGTTGAACTACCGTTAGCTTGATTAGCTAGCTACGGTTGATCAAATCTGTCAGTTTTGGCCTAGAAAATCCTGCTTCTGTCAACCTCTTTTTTAAATAAACAATCAATTCTCTTGAAAGTTAGTCCTATTTTCTGTGGTAGGACAACATATGTTCCCTTTGCCACTGCAAACGGCAGGTACCGCCCTATCTCACTCCCAAGTTAGCTTGATAGCTAGCTACGGTTGATTAATCTGTTAGTTTTAGCCTCGAGAAAAAAACGTATGTCTTCTTTTTGTAAACGAAAACTCAATTGTCTTAAACATTACTCCAAATTTCGAGAGGTAGGCTTCTATGCGACCTCTTTTTCACCGCAAAGTGCAAATACAGCCCATTATCACTCCCAAGTCGTCAAATTGGGCAGTTTGGTTAGTGGCCCTAGAGCGGTATACGCTGAGCGCCAAAGTTAGGATGATAGGAGGGTGATGGCATACGATTCCCGAATTAGAACCGAAAGCAAGGCAACCAAATATATTTTAGGTAAACCGCACTAATTTTCACGGAGACGGGCACGGGGCGGTTTTGGCGCAGTGGTTAGAGTGTTGGTCATCAGATCAAGGGGCGTTGGTGAACTCCAGTTCGAATCCCGCCTCGGCCGCCACTGCATCAGGCCATCCTTGGGCAGTAATGTCTGCAGTAATGACTCTTACATGTCTAATATGTGTAATGTGTACTTGTAAAGCGCTTTGAGCACCTGTAAAAGCACTCTAATAAAAAATGTAATGCATTATTATTATTATTATTATTATTAATTTAGATCACCTCTTACCTTGGGTCAACTTAAAGGTCATTTCCATTTCCATGGATAGGTTTATTATCGCTCAAAAGTTCAGATTCGATTCATGTGTGGAATTCTGCAGGCAAACTTTATAATACGTACGTAGTTATTCAAAGATATACTGAGATTGAATTTCATCGGGCATTCTGCTTGAAGGGGCATATTACATCCCTGCTCCATTTATAGTCTGGCTAGCACCTTCAGGGCTGGCACTGTAAAACTGAGAGAAAGTGAGATATGGGAGATAGTGTTTATTTCCCACATCGCTCTCCAAAATCTCTACATCTGTCGGCCTCTAACTGATTCCTCTCTCTGCTCCTCTGTTTTCAAACCATATATTATTTTTTTTGCAGTTGTAAGTTTAGTAAGCATCCTATTTTTAATCGAACTACGGCAACAAAATATATCACTACAAAAGAAAAGTGTATCTCGCAAAGACTCTAAATTATTTCACGCCAGAAAGGATTAATGACACTCTGCTTTCCATCCCGACGGCTGGCAGTCAGAGCGATCGTCTCTCTGGCGCTGCTGGCAGTCGGACAGACAGCTGCCGCGCCAATTAAGCTCATCCCAAAGCAGCCACTCTAATTAGTTGAAGGATTGTTGTTGAAGGGGCTCATTATGAACAATCCATTGAGAAAAACAACATGTAGCTACAGTAAGGTTAATCGCTCAGTATTTATTCGATTACCTGCTTTAAATGGGCTTCTTCAAAAACCTGAATAACAACATTCTCAAGAGAAATTGTCTTTTAAACGTGCAATATTACATTACATTACATTGCATTTAGCTGACGCTTTTATCCAAAGCGACTTACAATAAGTACATTCGACCAGGAAGACACAACCTTGAAGAAAACAGAATCATATAAGAACATCAGGTTTCAAAGAGCCAATCGTTTCAAGTGCTACTCAACTGGCTTTAGATAAGCCAGTCCTTTATTAGTATATAAGTGCTATATTGTTGAGGTGTTCAATGAAGGGACCCACAGGGGGTAAAGTGTATTCTTTAAAAAGTGTTAGAGTTTACTTGTGTGTGATGTTATACTGTTAGTATGGCTTTCAACCTAAACGTGTTAACGCTTAATCCGGTTATTTTGACGTGTTTAAAAGAGAAAACAGCAAGTCTCTTTGGCCCCCGACTCAACCCCCCTCTCCCACGTGAAAGTTGAGGATATGAGGAGAGTAGATGAAGAAAAAAACGTGTTAAATATCATGCTGCAGATTCTTGAACTGCTGTATGAAGATGGTAAGGGTGTGCACTCCATGTGTTTAGATATCATGTATTTTGTATAATTGAAGCGTAATGTGTGACTGCAGCAAATGTAGGTAAGAACAACAGATAGTGGAAGCGGGTTGATGTTCTAAAGCAGTAGTTCTCAAATGGGGGTACGCGGACCCCTAGGGGTAAGTTGGAGTACTGCAGGGGGTACGTGAGATTTATTTTATGTTAATGAAAAAAAAACGTAATTAATGCATTTAAACAAACTACTAATAGTAGATTAACTACTTTCTTCAAAAGTGTACAGTCATTCTGGATAATAAAATGGGAACAATAAACGGGGTGCTCTCTTTTCCTCTCCCTCTCCTGACAGCTCGTCAGTCTTGTGCAGCTCGCTGAACCTGTAATAAGTGACCCGACAGTAAAGAATAAATGTATAAATATTTTAGCTAGTTCCAGAGTAGATGAAATAGCTAAATGTGTTAGAGGTCTCTCTCTCTCTCTCTCTCTCTCTCTCTCTCTCTCTCTCTCTCTCTCTCTCTCTCTCTCTCTCTCTCTCTCTCTCTCTCTCTCTCTCTCTCTCTCTCTCTCTCTCTCTCTCTCTCTCTCTCTCTCTCTCTCTCTCAATCTTTTTTATCTTTTTCTCTTCATTCCCCACGCCCCAAAATAAATAAATATACTAATTTTAGGAAAAGTAACGAAGTTTGAGCAGTGTGGGTTTTATATTAACAGAGTTACACATATTTCAAAACGCAAAGTGTAATAACTGCAGTTGCCTCCCTGTCAGAATAACAAAGATCCTCAGTGAAGCACAAGCCCATGTTTCACTAAATTGTTAGTACAACTTATTAAAAAGATCAGTTCAATGCAACTAATGTCGTCTTAGTGTTATTGCATGATGGTAAAATTGGTTTGCCATGAATTTAGTGATGGATTGTGAACATTTGAAATGTAGCATTTAAGTGTTTCTCAGTTCCAAGGTTGTTGTTTTAATAAATCAGACTCTGATGGTGCAGCGCTGAGCTGTAGCTCTTTATATAGGCATTGTTTCCCTAACCATAGTGTTTGCGCTGATCAGGGGGGACTTGGCTGCATTTTTTTTTCAAAGGGGGTACATTATTGAAAACAGTTTGAGAACCACTGCAGTCTAAAGCATATCAGCTGTTGGCAGTCACTGCAGAGAAATCATCTTATTATTATTATTATGAATCTGGCGCCTCTAAATATAAAGGAATACAAAGGGTGTGACGCAGCCATGGTAAGATGTCTGCATTGCTGGTGATTCCACATCACTGACAGCTGAGATTTTATTTTTGATATCCAGGCAGAGAAGACCTTTCACCCTTCTGACCACAGTTTACACTCCTTCCACCATATCCTGCCAGCAGCCGCTCTCCCTGCTTGAGCGGACACACACACACACACACACACACACACACACACACACACACACACACACACACACACACCGCAGGGTGGCGGGAAACAAACGCACCCACGAGTGTATCCACATGAAGACATAGGTCATTCCCACCACAAAGGGGGCGGTATAATGCAATAAGCCAGGAAAGCTTTGGCAGGGTCTACATGGGGGGTGTGTGTGTGTGTGTGTGTGTGTGTGTGCGTGCGTGCGTGCGTGCGTGCGTGTGTGTGTGCGTGCGTGTGTTAGCGCTCAGTGTGGTGTTTCCGAAAGCATCGACCCTTTGATTCCACGAGGAGGCCGCTCTGCCTTTGCGCCTCAGTGAATCTATGACTGCAAACAAGTGAAACAGACAGAGAGGGAAGAGGGAGTGCCTGGACTCAGAGAGGAAGGAGGGGAGATAAAGAGAGAGGAATAACATATTTGAGCCAACAGAGGGAGGAAGACACAGAGAAAAGAAGCAGCATGTGTGTGGCGAGGCTGCTGCAGAGTCGCAGGTGTGCCTACCATTCAGCAAAGGAGAAAGTGACAGAGAAGATATGGGAGGATACGTGTGTGTGTGTGTGTGTGTGTGTGTGTGTGTGTGTGTGTGTGTGTGTGTGTGTGTGTGTGTGTGTGTGTGTGTGTGTGTGTGTGTGTGTGTGTGTGTGTGTGTGTGTGTGTGTGTGTGTGTGTGTGTGTGTGTGTGTGTGTGTGTGTGTGTGTGTGTGTGTGTGTGTGTGTGTGTGTGTGTGTGTGGCACAGGTGTAAGTGTGAGTAATTTGCCTAAGCCTCTGGATTTGTCTCTTCAGAGCGATGCTAAGGGAACACAGGGCTTAAGGCCATAACACCACGGGGATTTGTTACACATGCAGTAGGCGCAGAAACGCAGGCCTATATTGCACATATTAACACATACACACAAAGCCACCTGTGCAACAATTACACACACACCAATAAAAGGAAGAGATATAGCCATCAGAAGGGAGAGCAGATTACATATCAATCTATTTAAGTTATGTATTAAAGGAATACTATTATGTTCATTTTCAGGTTTCATAGTAGTATTCTCTGTCTACTGGGACATGTCTCCATGCTTTAATGTTCAAAAGCTCTTTATTTCTCTCATGCTGCCTGGGCTGCAGCACCTATTTTCACCCTCTGTCTGAAACCAGAGCCCAGTCTGCTCTGATTGGTTAGCTGCTTGGCTCTGTTCTGATTTGTAAGCCGCTTAGAGATGTCCCGCCCCTTAGCCTGTCACGTATAATGTGTTGGAGTGCTAGTGTTTCATAGTGATGCCACTATAATATGAAAGTAAACAAGGAAGTCCAAAGGGGTTGCAGGCAGGGAGGGGGGGGGGGGGGGGTAACTTTATGATTTGAGCTTTTGAAGACCATTTACACACATGCAAAACTACACGACACACTACAGTAAAGTGAAAACCCCCAAAATATAAAAGATAAAAGAATGGCTCAGAAATCAGACCATAAATCTGAAAAAGTAAGAAAGCAGGTTGGGTAAATTACGAACAGAAAGAAGACAAGAAAAAGGAACAGAAGGTTTTGTTTAAGCTTCACTGGACATCTTTTGGTCGAAACCCTGTGCTCTCCGCGTCGTCACTTTAGCATATTTCAACAAAAAGGCTGAATCATCAAGATATGTCACCTATTTCCTAGAGACTTCACTAAGTCCTTCTGCTTCTGTGGTCCATCTGCTTTTTTCAATTATGGAGCTGCATGAAAAAGATAAGCCCCCTAATACACCCCATATCTGCCTGGTAGCCGAAATGTATCGGCGTGTCCCCTCTCACGATCTCCAGCGCTTAGGATCTGCCAGAAACATCTGGAGGGAATGGTAATTCAGCAAAAGGCCACATTTCAAAATGAGCATTCTCAAAATCTGGATAGGATACTAAGAAATGTATACCTTATCATTACTCTTCTAAGTACGCTATCATCACAGAGTTGTTTGTGCTATCTCTGTAGTGTTTTAATAAGCTTCTGTGCACACTCCCTCACTGTGTCAGGAAGTTGATGAGCAGAACTAGGGTGTGTGTGTGTGTGTGTGTGTGTGTGTGTGTGTGTGTGTGTGTGTGTGTGTGTGTGTGTGTGTGTGTGTGTGTGTGTGTGTGTGTGTGTGTGTGTGTGTGTGTGTGTGTGTGTGTGTGTGTGTGTGTGTGTGTGTGTGTGTGTGACAGGGCCTTGGGGAATGCAGACGTTGAGCAGATTAATATGATCTAAATATAAACACTGCTAATCAGAACATCAAAATAGACACATGGAGACACAGATACACACATTTAGACACCCTTTCAAGTGTGTTCCCCACACACACACACACACACACACACACACACACACACACACACACACACACACACACACACACACACACACATATGCATGACCACAGTGTTTCCTTGTTCTGTCATTTCCATCTTTTTCATCTTTCAGGCTCACAAAACAAGTTGGAGCATGGGAAAGAGTTTCGAAAACAAGCAAGTCATCCATATCATAAAGTTCATAATATGATTACACATTCCAAACAAAAACACAGTTCCCGAAGATGTCGCCGCACAAACTGCAGGTGTAATCAGAATTGGAAACTTCAGAGAAAACACTAATTGGTTTAAGGCTCATCGTAACGCAAAATCTGCTGTATAGAACGCTACAAATGAACGCAACATTTACCAGGCTTTGTACTCATGCCGACAACAGCGATGCATTAGATTCAGATTGAGAGCCCATATTGTTAGTCTGCTTTCTCACTCACCTACTTTCTGCATTAACATTCCTTAGTCACCTTGTAGTCTCTCTCTCTCTCACTTTGTTACACCCATCAGCTCCATTAGTATTTAGGCCCACTTCACTTTCACCTCAGTGCCAGATCGTACTTTGCAGCATGCCAGTCTTTCCCGCATTACCCTCCAGATTGCTCTCCCGGATTCGACCCTGCCTGTCCCTGACCAGCCAGCCTCGCCTGCTCCCTGACCCGTGCTGTACCTGCGACTCCCGTCCTGCTTTCTCCTGGAACCCTCGCCTGTCCCCGACCAACCCTCTGCCTACTATCTGCCGTTTTGTCTCCCACCCGCCTATTGCCTTCAATAAAGCTGGTTACCGACTATCCCTGGTTTCCCGTGTTTTGCATTTTGGTCCTCAGCTCGTTTGTGACACATAAAAACCATTGGTATGTTACCTGTTCGAGCCAGGACAGGCTTAATATGTCGAGCAACTTAGGTGATTGCTTCCAAAAACACATGGTCTTCACCCGGTAGGTCACCACTTCTGTAGTGACTTTAACTCCAAAGTGAACTAACGGTACCGTCCACACAGCAGCTTTTAAAAAATCTTGAACATCTTGGAGCTGGGCGTGTCTGAAAGCTTGGGGATTTTTTGCGAGCAATGTGACCAACAACCAATCACATGAATCTCCCGCCCCCGACATACAAAGCAAAAAACCCCGGGGATTTTATGCGAGCAATATATATATATATATAAACTCCCCAAACAGGTGAAAACCTACCAGCTTCCCCCACTGTCTCTGCCACCTCCCTCCATGCTGGTTCCTCCGCTTTGTATCCCGTTAATAGTTCTGGTCGTAAAGAACCGGGTGATTTGCTACCGTAATTTCTCGTTTGGAATATGAGGAAATGAACTGCGGTCTGGTTCTCCCTGCTTACACGCTGTTTGATTGGCTAGCGCTTCTACTGTCAGATTTGCATAAACGTGTTTGATTGGCTGGCGCTTCCAGCTCAGCTTCAAAAGTTGAACATTGCTCAACTTTTGAATCCTGGAAATCCTGGAAATCTTCGCTTCGCTCCCCCACAATGCAGTTCGGCAAAAAGCGAGGCAAAGTGACGTCATCCCCATTCAAAGTAAATGGGCAGAGAAGCGGTGGAAGATTCGTCTAAAGCTGCTGTGTGGACGTACCGTTAGTCGTTGTCTGTTTTCGGGTAACGCTAGTAAAGTGCCAGCGTTACCTGAAAAGAGCCTCACTCAATTAGCATGATAACTTCAATAGCCATCAAGTAACTATCTAAGACACCTCTACAGGTTTCTTATTTGAAAACTAGTCACGTGATATACAAAAATATATACAACAGTAACTAGCAGCGAACCGCTTCAACACGTGTATATTCACGGCATTCATTTAGTTATTCTACAGTATTGTTGTTTTATAGTTATTTGTTAATGTATATAACTCAATTTGTGTTCTTTGAAATTGAAAAGGATATCGCGTTGCGTTTGTTTCGTTGCAGTTATATGTCTTAAGTGTAATTTGGCTTGGCTTCCTATTTTGTATGGACATGCTTATATTTTGAAGGAGAGTTAGCGCTGTTGACAGGAAGTTGTTGTTGCTATGGAAACAACGTGACGGAGATTAACGGAGAAAAGTAATATCTACATATAAAGACAGAGAAAGTAGACGATAACGTTTATGGTTAAGCGTTAGCACCCCCCGAAGAGGCACAAGCTCTTACGTTGATATTGGAGATTTCAATAAATTCAATTTGGAAAAAAAAAAACGGGGAAAAAAACGAATATCCGAATAACGAAATAGTACTCCAACGAACAGAACAAATATTCGGGTACAGCCCTATACGACTCCGATTGGCGATTAGTGCCAAATGAGGACAAACATGTAGTAATTTAGTTCAACTCTAATTCGGATTTACTTTTGGTCAACGTAAAGGTTATTTTCTTCTTTGAATAGGTTTATTACAGCTCAAAAGTGCATGTCCGGAAGTCTGGAGACAATTTTCATTATTTCTGGTGTGTTATATAATTGAATTTCATCGGCATTCTGCTTGAAGAGGCATAATGCATCCCTGCTCCATTTATAGTGGCGAGCACCTGCAATTCACTGCGGGGCTTCTGCATCTCCACGGCTGCTTCATGAATGTTTATGTTGCCTAACGACAGAAAAACACATGTAACCTTCAGCCAGTGGGAGGCTGCTTCTGTAGACATTTCTAACCAAAAAGTTGACGTTATTTGTTACGTCAGCTCTTTTTTAAGTCGTTAATGTCAAATAAATGTCATGCATTAATAGGTTCTGCACTGAAGAGGCTCGCACAGTCGCACCGCTGCTCACGATGATGGACATGTGTAGGTAAAAGTAAGAACAATGACAAAATATTGTTTTGGTAAGATCTCATCTGCTTTCGAGGATATGTTGCAAATACATGTACCTGCAGTACAACGCGCGAGGTGACAAACACACTTGCCAGTATGTAAATTGCCCGCGGTACTCCACGGGGGGGAAAGTTAATAATATGACCTGCTGAGATGAGATCTCATCATCTCTCATAACAGGCTACAAAGACATCATTAGATTACGATGCATGTATTGATGCGTGTGTGCACTGAGAAGGAAGGAAAGGTCAAGACAGGCCGACTGCCGACTGCCTGCAGAGAGAGAGAGAGCTACTGAAACAAACAAGAAGTGGGGCTGCAGAGAGAGACAAAGTCATGTATTTTTCCCTTTCATTAAAAGCTTCCTCCATTCTGCAGTGCTGGAAGAACAGCCGGAGGCATGTGCATTGTGAGTCCAGCATCGACCACAACAAACACACACACTTGGAGGTAACACAAGCAACAAAACACTGCTTGTTGGGCAGCACATTTCCTTGTTTTATTCTACCTCATGAAATTAGAATAGGGTCGAGCCTCCCCGAGGACCAGGTGAGCAGACGTTTCCATGCTAGTTTCTCCTACTTCTTAAGGATGCTTTTGTAGAGATTATAGCTGTTGTCTTGCACTCAAACTGCCCTTTAACCGTAACACTTATCAACAAATGTATTCTCATTCAAATATTAACCCGATTTCACCTTGAAAATACACCTTCTTTTTGCCAAAATGTCTAACAAAGAAACACTTCACGGTGCCAGCCTCTGTGTAGGTTTCAAATGAGAAGAAACCACCCTGGAGCAACAAGAAATAATCAGCTGCTGGACACCAAATCTGACAACATAAACTTTCTCCAGCAGAAACAACAAACTCCGCCGACCCATCCCTCCATCTCGCTGCCTCTGCTGCCGTGGCAACACAGCAGCCACATCCAAGAAAAACACACATCCAAATAATGAATTCCAGCAGACAACCGAGTAAATAATTTGGGAGGAATGGATTTAAAAATCAATGCATGAGTAATGCTCATCCCTTTCATTTTAACTCGATTTTTGAATGGATTTCTGTCTGTGTTTAGGTACTTTGGTTGTCCATCTGTGCGATAAATACAGCTGGGTATATACCAGAGAATAAATGAGAGCACAGTTTAAATGAGAAATCCCCGCAGTCCCAGTATCAACACCAGTTATCTGCATCTAAATGACAGTAGAGAAGCATGAGTCATACTCCTTCAGTTTAATAATTGCATAAATTAACATATTAACCTGAAAATCTCACATCAAAGGAGAGCTGTTTTTATGTGTGTGTAGACAGAGATAATGTTTGATTTTTAAAAAGCATTAGGGACATAAATAAGATGTTAAAACTGAAAAATGAAAGACAAAGATTGGATGGGGAGGATTGGATTGGTATGCCCACATACTCACATATTTAAAATGTGTATATTAGGGTGTATAGCAGGGGTGGTGAACCTATGAGGTAATTTATAAACACACGCAAAAAAGAAAAAAATTAAAGAAATCTAGACTGCAAAATAATTAAACAAGCGAGTGCCTGTTTTTCCTGACAACGGTCATGGTCCTTGAACACAACACGAGCCTAACGTGTCATCACCATGGATGTATAATAAGAAGGTCATCACGTGGTATATGTCTCGTCTGACAGGGGTGTAGTTCTGACGGAGAGCACCAGAACGCCGCTCCGGGACTTCAACAATGGCAGTACCCAAAAGGAGACGTACACATGCTGCAGTTTCTGCGTGGCTGTGTCTTTAGTTGAAAGCCCAGTGGCGATCTGTTCATCTGTCATACTGATCAGACAGTCAATAACTTTGTTGTTATCAGCATCTGGTTAGCTAGCTATGCTAACGAATATAAGAAGCTTTTTCTCCAACCAGTGAGGTAAAGGCACATCTTTATATGATCATTATAGTTATCAAAAAACAAGAGAATAAAGTAAACAGGTATAAAATACAATATGACAGTACAAAAAAGTTCTTATTAATAAACAAGAATACAGTTTGAAAGGAGAGTGATTTGTAAAATATCCATAAAGAAAAAGTAAATCTGCTTAGTTCTGTTTCATATGGGTGTTGAGAGATGTTTCCATTGATCTCTTCATTTTGCTCTCAAAGTGCACCAGATTGATGCTTTCAACTTCAATATTTAAGTAAAAATCTTCCCAGGGGAGCATGGGACTCCACTTAAATCATGTCCACATGGATAGGAAACAAAGTACATTTGCACACATCTTGTGTCCATATCTTTCTGTTTGGTGGTCATGACACAACCGTGCACGTGCATGCATACACGAGTCATGGCAAGATATCTGGATTGAGAGGCTGCTTTTTCTTTGCACAGCATGAAAGAAAGGCCAAATGAATGGGCTGTGATTTTTAAGCAGAGGTCAATAATTTGTACGGCCCTCGGAGGATGTTGAAAAAATTGAAATGGCCCTTGAGAGAAAAAAGGTTCCCCACCCCTGGTGTATAGTGAGTCGGGAGTTAGCTTTATTAAGAATTACATTACAGTAGTTCCACAGAAAACACCAGGAACTCCCTACCTTCATTTCTCATCAAAATGACCTGGATTTCTACACTTTTATTTCTGTTTCAACTATTAAGCCAGAGCATGCTTCCCCTGATTGTTTGGATTTTATATAGAGGTCAATACTCTTTTGATCGAGAGCACCATGGCAACAAGAGCCAGTATCGGCTGTTAATCATTTGCCCCACGTATCAACAACTTCTGGCTACTCAAATTGCATGCATGTTGAATTGAAGGTCAACATGTAAGGCCCATGAGGACCTGATCCAAATGCTCACAGTATTGGCAAAACCTTTGGAAGAAATGTGGAATTGATTTAATCGCCCAAGGACACTTTGATTTGTTGGCTGGAAGAGCCGGGGTCGAACCGCCCATTAGTGTACGAGCTGTTTAAGCTTATTTAACTTAACGTGAAATATACTTTTTCAGTTTGAGAAATAATATGTAAGGTCACCTTTTTACACAAACATTACATTACATGTTAGACGCTTTCATCCAAAGCGACTTACATACTCAATACTGAGGGCAATCCCCACAGGAGCAATTTGGGGTGAAGTGTCTCAGGGACACAACGACATGCTGACTGCAGTGGGGTTTGAACCTGTGCTCCCCTGATCCAAACACCAGCGCACTACCCACTGCACCACAGCATCATCAATCGATGATGATCCCGGTCTCGATCTATAAAGTTAATTGCAGCAGCAGAGGTTAGTTTCCTTTTTCCGGAGAAAAATCTATTTAAAACATGTTGGGGGGGAGACAAATATATTGTGAAGGGGGGAGGGTTCAACCTTAAACGCAGTGTTACAAAACATTTTGTCCAACTTAGGGTGTGGTGCAGTATATTTTAGATCAAACATATTGCTTTAAATGACTTTAAGTAAGTTGCCAGCGTGTGTTTATCATTTGTCTTCCAGGTTTGGCATCCGTTGTGGTCGTCCCAGATGTTTGGAGCTCCCGCAGCTTGTGAACACAATGAGAGAAACTGAATGGATGTTAGGTCCAAGTTTTACTTCCTGTCAGCCGCGAGCGAAGTGCTGCAACCAGGATCCATCTTGAATGCTAATGAGGAGAAATCAGTTTGGAGTGCGGCACTTCAAGAAGGCTAGGCAGACTAAAGTCACGCTAACATGCTAGCTTGACTGTTATCAGTACTACTAATAGCAATAGGCACATTCACACCGCAGTACTTTTCCCACAAAGGTTCATGAGAACTCTTTAGTTTGCATGAACTAAGTACAGATCGCGTTCACACCAGAATAAGTCCCTGGGGGAGGATTAGGCAAATGAAGCCGCTGACGTCACTTCTTCTTCTGCTTTGGGTTTAATGGCAGGCCGCAAACCACTTCACGGCGTATACTGCCGCCCGAAGTCCCCGGCCGGAAGTCCCCGAGTAAATCACCTTCCGAGTAAATCGCCAGGACGCCGACACCTCCTCATCTCCACCGCTCCCATGTTTTATTTTGTGTTTCCATAAGTTATTCTCTCTGTGTTTCTGCGCTGGGCTAATGCTAATGCTAATAATGCTAATGCGAGGACAATAAAATGGCGGCTTCACAAAACCTTTTGGGAGTTTTACGGGGCGTGGTTTGCAATCCGCCCAGCCAATCAGACGTAGGAACCTTTTTCTCCCACGAAAGTTTCTGCTCTCTAGCAGGGACGGAAAAGGGGGTGAAAAGGTTCTCATGAACTAATTTGAGTACCGGCTCTTTTGGTGTGAACGCGACAAAAGAGCCTCATGAACCTTTGTGGGAAAAGTACTGCGGTGTGAATGCGCCTCTTGTCGTTGTTTACATGCATGATGATTCGGTTAGGTGTTTTCATGTGGATGAAAAATGTTGTAACACGTTCTCATTCCTGTACACTTGGCTCGACTTCATTACTCACTGCGTTTCCTAATTGTTAAACTGAGGTAGGCTTATTCCATTGTGCTTGCTGTACGGTTAGCACTATGAATATAAAAATAACATGTTTAGGGAAGAAAAATTCTTGAATAGGTTTAGTAAAATATTGTTGTTTAGGTTAAAATACATACCTTAATTGGCGACCAACAGCAGAGATCTTTAAAAAGTATGAACCTTAAGTAGCCTATAGACTTCTATGTAACTTAAAACTACTTAACATTGACTTTGGATTTCACACGGGAAATTAACGGTGGTCCCATCAGTTGGACCCATCAGTCCCATCTGTCTGCAGACTAAGTCTCTCTTTATATGACCTAACTTTACTTTAGTTTGAATGGCTCCTAGCCTCCTCTGTTGCAGCGGAGAGGATTGATACACAAATTGTTTTAACTTATCTTTTTCTATGAATTCTCCATTTCTCTACTTGCCTCAGTTTATGTTTCTCTGTACAGGCAGCACAATGCCTTACTGAGGCCTTCTTGAGCCTGCTTCTCTGCAAGAAATGTAACTGGTTATATCTTGCTGATGATGATTGATATCTGGCTTTCTGTGGGTAAAAGGACAGCACTTAGGAGTTGGTTTGGGCAGAGGCTGTCACTACGTCGTGTCAGCAAATGTGTTTTGCAGCCTTTAACTTCCAATAAATCTCAGAGTTTGTCTGACATCAGTCTGAAGCTCCCCTGTGTGCTCCTTGTGTTCCGGTTCTTTGCTCAAAGAGTTTCATCACAGGGATTACTTTAAGAAATATTTAAAGCCCGATGTCTGTCTATTGTGGACTAGTCCTCTAGCAGTAGTCTGGCAGTGTGCATGTAGGAGACTGGCTTTGTAAGGAGCCAAAAGTAATAGCTGTTATTTTTCCGTTTGATATTTTCAAAATCTCCAAAGTTGCCTACCCCATCTTTGAATGCAGTAAATCAAACTATTTTTGGCTTGTCTGCCCTTGGGGCCACCATCACCGATGGGTAAGTCATTCCTTTCTTGTAACGCGTTTGCACCTGTCAGCCACCGTACAGTGTGATGTGATTTATGCCACGTTCTGAGCACCTGAACCGTCACAAAAGAGACACAAGAGATTCAGAAACAGCAAGGCAGTGTTCTCCCAAGACAAATGAACCACATGCGTTGCAGCACCAGAACTAAATAATGAAAAACACAACAGTAGCAGTCGGGGAAATACAAAGAGAGGCAAAGAAGAACAACTAAGTGAAGATATAAGGCTATGTCTGCATACATTCCCATTTCTCTTTTGAATAATAATAACAGTTTCATTCTTGGAGTGAAAAATGGGAGAAGGCTTTGGTAAGTGGAGAAACTTTTAAATCCGTGGTTGCGTGCTGGCGGAGGGGGAATAAATTACTCTGTCAGAGTCAAACTACGGAGACGCAGCTACGCTTGTTATAGTGGAGTGTTGGAAATGCCTCCATTACCCATCATTTTTCAGGTTCTAGTGCCGACTCCAGCACATAATTGGGTCTGCGCTTCCTCTGTGACCATGAACATTCATTTGGATGTAAATATGAGGGCAACCGATGTAGGAAAAGTACATGATATTAATAGGTGAGGCTCAGACAACTTTTTCAACTGATATTGCTTAGAGTTAAAAGAGAGTCTGACATTGTAAGGTGTATGACATATGTGGAAAATATACACATTTAAAAACACAATCCCAAACAACAATTTAGGCTATTGAGCAAATAGAAATGACCCCAGTGTATATCTATACTGATATCATTTATCATTTATTTATGATTTATTTTTCAAAACTAGGATAAATAAATATTCAAAACATGTTCAATTTAAACATGTACAAATATATTGACAAGACACCTGGTGGTTCATAGCACCACAGTATACCCTATTTGGTTTAAAGATAACATAAGATATAAAGAAATAATGTACATAGAATGATAATGTTTGTTATTATTAAAATAATTATAATACAATTATAGTTGAGTACTTCGCTTAACTGTTAACACATGTGCATCCATTCTGTGGGCCCTTTTGGCTGCACTAGTATCAATTATAAATGACATGGATAATTGGGCTCATTACTTTAGTATGGACTGAAAAGTGTAAACATGCCTTTCGGAGTTCCCATTCCATTCCTGCCTAAAAATCCTGTCTTTTAAAGTGTATATATTACAAAGATGAATCTGCGTTATCGTATGCTCTGCCTCCATGTTAACATATATTCTAAATGTGGTGACATTCTGATGGCTATTTCCACAAATACATGCAATAAGGCATACACAAACCCTTTCGAGGAGACTACATGTTCACTGTTTTCGGTGAAGGGAAGTTTACAAACAGCAATCCATTCCTCTACAACAGTGTTTCTCAAACTTTTTCATACCAAGGACCACCTAACCAATAAAAAAACACTCGCGGACCACCTAACTCCACAAATATCCAAAAACACATAGTTTTTTACAAATCGCCTGAAAATGGTACAAACAAGTGGCCACATGTGTGATGAAGGTGTTTATCTGGGCTATATCATGCAATCGAAAGTGAAACTTAAGCTCGCTCCATTGCGGAGATATTCCCGCGAGAGTGCGAACAACTTAAATAAATGTATTTCTTTCAAATGTGAAATGTTACCAATATACTCACGGACCACTAGGGGGCGCTCACGGACCACCAGTGGTCCGCGGACCACACTTTGAGAAGCACTGTCTTCAACCATCCATTTAATAAATAAGAGATATGAGAGCAATACAAAATGGTTGTGCTTTGTTCTACTTCAAATATGGTTGTATCGAGGCCTCAGTTCCTCTCCTGTATTTGAATAGGCGTCATCTTTCCATTTGTCTGTCAGTCCAACATGTTTACTGTAGGTCTGTCCTTCTGTTTGTTTGTTTGTCTGGCGTTGCTGTTATTATGAATTTAAATGTAGCTGCATCCAATTATTCCATATGGGTCAAACATCAACTCCCTCACACTGAGTTCTTGAATATAAAACAGCAGTTGAACTTTACGAGAGGTAAAACTGATGTTCCCAAGGCCGCTGGAGGTCCGCAGGGGAGATGTATCCGTCTGCTCTCAGATCTGATTTAAGCTCAGTGTTTCATCACATTCTTACTCCATTTCTTCTCAGTGCGTTCTCTAAAGAACTACAATTTTTACAGATAATAAAATAGACATCAAGGACAACATCGCAATGTGGTTTTCAATTCAAGAAAGTTGCATGAAAACCTTTAAACTCAGTCGTGTGAGATTTTGCTGAGGGCGTTTTTCTACCAGAGATCTTAACTGTAGAAAATTGAAAAGAGAAGATGGTGAAATGTGCAAAAAAAACGGAAATGAGAATGATATGGTGAGAAGACATTGGAGCATGTCTGGAACTGCTTTACTGTGATTAAAGCAGATGTGGCCCGATAAGCTAGTAGTTCCTCGATAGAAGAGAGAACACGGGTGAGTGGAAAGGATATATATCGTAGATAAACTAAAGAAATGAAGGAATCATAGAAAATGGGTTAGAGCGTAATAAAGACACAACGAGACGGATGGAGTTAATTGATTGCTCCTGCCAAATCCCGACATGCAGACATGGATCGTTGTCGTAGCAACAATTCAATGGCAGTGCAGACAGAGTTGTAATTCTGCCCCATCCACTCCCAGCTAATCAGCCTCTGCCACCCCCCATCCATCAGGCTGTTGGGTGTGTGTGTGTGTGTGTGTGTGTGTGTGTGTGTGTGTGTGTGTGTGTGTGTGTGTGTGTGTGTGTGTGTGTGTGTGTGTGTGTGTGTGTGTGTGTGTGTGTGTGTGTGTGTGTGTGTGTGTGTGTGTGTGTGTGTGTGTGTGTGTGTGTGTGTGTGTGTGTGTGTGTGTGTGTGTGTGTGTGTGTGTGCGTGTGCGGCGGGTCGAATACACGCTAACTAACTGGGAAGACAGATTTCAAAGAGCCGACATGAGAAGTTGTCCGTGCACATGCGTGAGCAGTTATCTAGCTTTGATTTATTAGCAGCACAGCAGAACGGGAGTAACAGAAGACAGGAAGTTCATTAGCACTCCACTCGATCTTGTGAGGTGGGAAACAGTCGAATCGTCCAAATTAAAGACGTGCTGTGGGTTTTTTATAACTACTATTCCTCGGAAAACGTTATGAGGTTAGGGAAAGGTGTGAAGGACAAATCACGATGAATGATTTCCTTCTGTTTTGTATTGATTTGCATCAGTGTTGCCGTGTGGGGTGTTTAGTCATGGCATTATTCACCGCGCATGCTAATTATCATGTTTGTTTTCCAGTAATCTGCTAACGGCTGGTCGATTTGTGCGAAGAGAGATTGATTTCTCACGAGAATTTATACAATAGAGAAATAACAAGCTCCATGACATGTTATTAATTATGTTCCATTTACTATAAGTCTGTGTGCCGTCTGCATTTTCAAAGCCATGATGATTTGTTCTGTTTTCAAAGATTGACCGAAATTGCTAACATTATTTCTTACAGTTGTTACCGTGAGTAGCCAACTAAATACAATTTTGTCGGGGATATACAAACACTTTGATATAACAGGGGTCAAGCTACATTAGAGGCAATTTCCGTACTTTATATTGAATGCTGAATAGGATTAAATGAGGCTTAAATATTCTGACAAAACAAGTCAATTTTGTGAAGCGGGTGAAATATCTAGTCCAAATAATAATGACACATTTTTGACTGACTTTGCATAACATGTTTGTACATTGAAGTTCGATTACCATGTGACATGTGATGTGTATACATGAGGAATAGACATTTAAGAGTTATTTAAATCCAAGACGGGCTCTAATTGGTTTGATTTCCATATGTTAGGTCATGAACAAAGAAATAAAAGTTTCAAAGCGATCCCTCTGTCTGTCCTGCTTGTTTCTAATGATCATTATTCCATGTGGCTTGTGTTCCATTTGTGGCGAAGTAAAAAATGAGTCTAATTTTCCCTGCAAATGTGCATCAACATACAAAGGTCAAGATGTGATCATGACGCAACTTTGAAAACATCAAAGTTAAATTCTGCTTTGATCGCTGACTGTAAATCCAATTTCCTACAAATGACGCTTCCAGCTTAAAGCCAGCTAAGCTATGCTAAGCCTTTCCCCAAAACCATCCAAGTGACAGTTTGTATTATGGTGGAAACTGTTTTTGTTTTCATCCGATGCAATGAAAGAGGATTGCATTTAAATGAGAAGAAGTGAAGATATTAAATAAATATGAGCTGCAATTAGAGTCTCCGTTTGAAGATATCATGTCCCAGTATTTGTATGTACTGTAGGTGTGTGTTTGTGCTGTGTATTCACTTTCTCTTCACAACATGCCTTCCTATTTCTGTTTGTAGGTGTGTATACGGCGGCCGACATGTGCAAACGAGCTACAACGGCCCAACACATTTCCAAGAGGACAAACCAATGCAGTTTAAGGAACGATGCAAATATAAAAACACAAACGTACCATAACACATGCAAGTGAAACAACATTGTCGCCCTCTGACAACATGTGAAGCATTTAGAAAAACGTTCACCAAGTTGACGAAACATCCATCCATCTTCTCCCGCTTATCCGTGGTCGGGTCGCGGGGGTAGCAGTTCCAGCAGAGAGCCCCAAACGTTCTTCCCCTGGCCACATCAACCAGCTCTGACTGGGGGATCCCAAGGCGCTCCCAGGCCAGCGAAGAGATATAATCCCTCCACCTGGTCCTAGGTCTACCCCTTGGTCTCTTCCCAGCTGGACGTGCCTGGAACACCTCCCTAGGGAGGCGCCCAGGTGGCATCCTAACTAGGTGCCCGAACCACCTCAACTGGCTCCTTTCGACGCGAAACGTGTGCAGTGTTGACTAAAAGGCACTGCATAAAGAAAACGGTAAATTGTTGGCAGGGTTAGTATTTTTCATAATTGTAACAGTGGCGAACCGTCAGGGCCTTCAAGGTATTCAGAGAATACTCTGGAACACTCAGATAAAACAAACAAAAAATCGATTTAATTATATAAATAAAATGTAATAAAATGAATAAATGAGAATGGTATCTGTGTTGTTGATCTGTAATATTAGTGTTACGTTGATTTGTTTGTCCTTCTCGGTCCATGCACTTCGCATTTCAGTGGTTTTGTGTTAGAAAAGAAAGCAACCAATCAGATCTCGTTCTGGGTCTCTGGGTAGAATCTCCTTCAACAAGGTATTCTACATCCTTGATCGAATGCCCTGGCCGTTGCTCTGAATGAGAGCGAACGTTTGGACTGACAGTTTGATCAACCAATCATATATTGATTTGTAGCCAATGGGCGTGTTCTGTCAGAGTTCCCCTCGGTTCCAGGGTGCTCTAGAAGGCCCGCTAGTTAACTGGCTCGAGACAGAGGATCTAGATGAATGCGACGAAGCAATTCATGCCGTTTTATCGTTTTTAACGTTGAAATGACGAGTGGAACAGGTGAACATGAAGTTGTTGCGGAATTGTTGTGAGTACCCTTTTCAAGACGACAATTCAGTGAAAAGATGGACATTATAATGCGGCGACGGCCGCGGGGGGTGTCTACAGAAGGTCCAGTTGAGATAGACACGGTTCGCCACTGAATTGTAAGTGTTTTGTCAGTATATTTGAAATGACTAGGTTAGCTACGTTAGCTAGCTAGCTTACAGCAGATCTGCAATAATATCAGATGGACTCATGGGATCGCAATGTTAAAATAAGATAATACCAATATTCAGTTTTTGCAGCATGTTTTTATTTGCAGTCGTTCGTCTATGAAGCGCTTTGAGTGAACACTGCGCATTGTCAAGTTGGTAAGGATGTGTCTTGATTTGCATGTGTTTTGGAACATTGGTGTTTATTATATTTGCATCGTTTCTGCATGTGTAACATATTTCACCTAATGGACATGTCTTGGGCCGGTGAGGCACATTTGCACCTGTTGGCCTCCGTACTTTCATGCTGAAATATTTAATAATAATGATAATACATTACATTTATAAAGCGCTTTTCCTGGTGCTCAAAGCGCTTACAAGCAAGAACAACAAAATAACAACAAAAGTAGAAAGTGCTAAGCTAGGAGGAACAAGGGCAAGGAGTTAGTTGATTAGGAGTTGAAGGCAAGAGTGAAAAGGTGAGTTGTGAGGGATTGTTTGAATGATGTGAGAGTGTTGGCGGATCTGACGTGGCTGGGGAGGGGGTTCCAGAGTGAGGGGGGGGGGGCTGCTGCGAAGGCCCTGTCACCCCAGGTCCGGAGCTTTGTCCTGATGGGCTGCAGTAGGTTAGCTTCAGCAGACCTGAGGCGACGGGTGGGGTTGTGTCGTTGGATGTGGTCACAGAGGTAGGGGGGGGGGGGGGGGGGGCAAGGTTGTTGAGGGCTTTGAAAGTGAAAAGTAATATTTTAAAGTCAATGCGGTGTTTGATGGGGAGCCAGTGGAGGTCATGGAGGATAGGGGTGATGTGGTCGGAGCGTCGGGTGGAGGTGAGCAAGCGGGCAGTTTTGGACATATTGAAGTGAAACTGAATTTAGTGACGTCTAAACATTTTACAGAGGTTTCAACAGTACCATATTTGTTTCTCCAGTTTTTCTGTAATGCACACGTATGTGCATGTGTCTGCCAATATGTATGTAGAATACTTATGTGTCCATGCATTATTTAACCCCTGGTCAGGTGTGTTACGAGTGGAGGTATTTTGAATTAGAGCTCTGTGACGAACACTGAAAGCACCTTAGGGTTTTTTGAGGAAAGCATCTCTTATTTCTTTTGCAAGGCCAGCCAACTTCGTACTGTAATTATCATTCTTCTTCTTTTTTTAACCACGACCTCAGAGGAAACATTTTTATTAAAAGAAACAGGGGAAAAAAACTTAAAGTTATTGGAGCAGAACGATGAAGAGGCTTGAAAGTGCTTTTAAGTTGTGCAGGCAGATTCCAACTCCCATAAAAGAAACACACACACACACACACACAAACAAACATGCATCCATAAACACACATACACTTTTCCAGCATAAGCTTCACAATCACTCACAGTCTAGGGACACACACACACACACACACACACACACACACACACACACACACACACACACACACACACACACACACAACACACACACACACAACACACACACACACACCACACACACACACACACACACACACACAGACTGGTGCAGTAATATTGGTGAAATTACTTTTGGGGCTTAGCAGAGACTTGATTTTTTCCTCCTCCTGATCTCTTGGTGGACTCGAAGGGGCTAAATAGGGATGGAAGAAGAGCTGACACACACACACACACACACACACACACACACACACACCTTACCACCCCGCCCCCCCCCCACTATCTATATGCATGTCTGCCTGTTTCCCGCTCTTACCCCAAGAAATCCAGTGAAGCTGAAAGGGACACAGAGCATCGAAAAGCATAGGAACTATAGAAAAACACACAGCGTGTAATATGTGTTGCATGTGTTGATACCCGCTAGTGCTCTGACCTGAATCATATCAGCAAGTTTAAGTTTCAAACAAGGCAAATGTATGTTCGGAAGGGCCATGAAATCTGCTGTGTAACATTCTGCAAGTCAGCAAAACTGCTTTGTGGGAGGCAAATCTAATTATTCCTCCAATTCCCTACGATTAGCAATCACTGAGACGTGGCTGAAAATACTGGGGAGGTTTCTCGGGTTAAGAAGGAATCGCAGGCAAACCCCAGAGTCTACTGGGAGGTAATTTCCGTTTGACTTAATATCGAGCAGCCGGGGAAAATTGCAAAAAAAATGTCCATTGCAGCTCGATGGGAGGAAATTCACAAAGCTGCTCAGGTAATAATTACCGTCTCCAGATGTCCTCTGGCAATAGTACCGCCATCTGCAGAGGGCTGTTAACTTCTAATAGATATTGTCAATTCCACCCAGGTAAGAGATTGGCAACATAAGGCGAACATAACCCAAATTATTATGGAATCTGGAGTTTTGGAAAAGACGTTCATGACCCCTTCAATATAATTTATATTTAATAAATCACACAGCAAAGTAAGAAAAGCAAATAGGATGTGTTTCCACTTCAAGAAACAGTGATGCGAACATTGACTATGTTCTCACACAGATATACAAATACTTATATAAAAGGTTTTAGGAATACCAAAGCTGAATTTTACAAGGACACCGCACACCACCGCAGCATAAACAAGTCTACAAGCAACTGAGAGTATGACGAGGAAGATAAAGACAGCTTCACCTTGAGATGGAAACCAAGGCTGGGGTAATTAGTTACAAATGGATGGGTTGATGTGATGCTCGCACTCTCTTGTGTGCGTCTGTGTGTGTGTTGATGAATAACACACGTCACTCTTAAGTTGTGAAGGGAACGCAATGAAGGACACGAAACACAGAGCTAAATCCACCCGAGGGGACACGTTGTCAGTCGGGTGCGCGTTAAGAAAGAGTGTGTTTGTGCTCCTTGTAATGCTGCTGTTTTTGAACGTGTCTCTGGTTTATTTTAAAGAGACCTATAATGCTCATATTTGTATGTAGTGTCTCTACTGGGACATGTCTCCATGCTGTAATGTCCAAAAACCTCTTTATGTTTCTCATACTGCCTGTGCTGCAGCACCTCTTTTCACCCTCTGTCTGAAACCCAGTCTGCTCTGATTGGTTAGCTGGCCGGCACTGTTGTGATTGGTCAACTGCTTAGTGATGTCCCACCCCTTAGCCTATGACGTTCAATGTGTTGGAGTGCGAGCCAATAGAAGTGTGAGTGTTACATAGTACATTACTAAAACCAATATAATACACTAAAGGAAAAGCATAATATGGCCTCTTTTAGAGACTGTACGTGTTATGACTTTATACATATCGCCTTTTTCTGAGCGCCGGCAATAGATTCTAATGAGAACGGAGCGCATGACCTCGCATCTGGCCGCCCGGAGAAGAAACGCTGCACCCAGTGTCTTTTTTTTAATTGCTCCGCCTTTTTTGTGCGGTCACTTCAAGCAGTTAACGTTGACAATGTTTCAACTTTTCAGAAAAGCGTAGTACTTGGAGGACAAGCTTGTTTTTGACAGATGGAAACTATCAAAAATAAATAAAGACCAACAAGTTCATATGTGGAGCAGATTGGCTGGGGGACACTGACTGTTGCTATTGGCTGAGTGTTTGACCACTATCTTCGTACATCCTCCAGTTGGTGGTCATAGTGAATAAACAATGTCAACAAAATATTATATTAGCAGATAATTAAATCCACGGGGGCGAAGCTAGTCTGTCAAACCAAACTGGTGATATGCTGTGGAGATATGGTTGTCATAGAAACAAATAAAGCACTGGGAGCATTTTTTGCTGGCAGGAGAATCAAGCGAGACACAGCGGCTATGTTGGCCCTCAGAGAAGTGTGTGTTCATTCAAATCACAGCCATTTCTGTTTAATACGACTGAGTAAACTTAAAAACAATCCGTCATTGTGTCTCTCCAATAACAACCTTATCAAATATCATTATATTTATAAAGTGTGTTGTAATAGAGTATAATCAAATGTAGTAAACATGATTATTATGTTTTTAGAATAGCGCTGCAACTGTATAGAAGAATTCCCTGCAGTATCCTCATGAATAATAATACCGTCTATAATATCTATCATGCAAGCTAAGGGATTTCTCTATCCACAGTGAGACTGCCTTCATTATAAACATACACGCGTGTATCAGTGGCGTAGCCAGGAATTATTGTGTGGGTGGGCCTGGAGAAATGTAGGTGGGCCAGGGGGAGACATTAAGTGTGGGGTCTGAGCTGAAACTTCATTAATGATTGTAATGATTTTTTAATGCACCAATAGAACTTAAGCATAAATTAGCAGTGAAAACAAAAACATAGGCACGGCGGCCTCAGAATGTGTGTAAAACTGACATCCACATAGGGATGGGTATCGTTAAGGCTTTAACGGTACTACTACTTTTATCGATAGCGCTTACGCTTATGCTCCAGGTTCAGTACCAACCACATCATAAAGTACGCGGACGATACAGCAGTGGTGGGACTCATCAGGGACAACAAGGAACAGGCCTACAGGGAGGAGGTGAAACATCTGACAGACTGGTGGAACACCAACAACCTGATCCTGAATGTCGATAAAACAAAAGAGATCATTGTCGACTTCAGGAACAAAAAGCACCGTCACCCACCACTCCACATCAACGGCACAGCAAGTGAAGACTACAGGCAGCACCAAGTTCCTGGGGGTGCATATCACAAGCAGTCTGACCTGGTCCACTCACACTACATCACTATTTAAGAAGGCACAGCAGCGCCTACACTTGCTGCACAGCTCCCCCCTCCCATCCTCACCACGTTCTACAGAGGAACCACAGAGAGCGTGCTGACCAGCGGCATCTCCATCTGGTCGAGAGACTGCAACGCCAAAGACTGGAAGTCTCTGCAGAGAGTGGTCAGGACAGCAGAGAAGATCATCGGAGTTTCTCTCCCTCCCATCAGAGACACCGCTCAGAAACGCTGCCTGACAAAAGCCCAGAACATTTTTAAAGACCCCACTCATCCTCACCATGCTCTGTTCTCCCTGCTGCCCTCCGGCAAGAGGTTCCGCAGCATTAAGAGCAGAACAGCCAGATTCTGCAATAGCTTTTTCCCCAAGCCATCAGACTGCTGAACAGCAAGCAGACCAGTAACATAAAGATTACATTACGCTGTGTAAAGGGCACATATTTGTTATATAGTATGTCTATTTTATTTATATGTATAGTAAGTCTTTATATTTTAAACGCACACTTTATCTTTAATTGTATCAGCACCACGTCACTATTATTTATTTATATGTACAATTTTAGCAAGTTTTTATATTGTCCTGTTCCTGTAAGCCAGTACAACGAAATTTCGTTTTAATAGTACACTCTGTGTCTCGTTGAAATGACAATAAAGTATGTCTATGTCTATGTCTTATCGATCCGGTCCTTTAACATTACTTTTATCGGTTATTTTGGAGAAAAAAAGAAGGTAAACTAACTAAACAAATTGTGAACAAAACTAACATTGCTTTTTATTTAAATTAAATACATAATATTTCACATCAAAAGAAACAACAATGTTTTAACAAATCATATTAAATAATGTGATGACAGAACTGTAAACAGAATAGCTGAAACTTTAACAAAATAAATAACTCAGTTTCCTCTCATCATAACCCATGTTTGTATAATGTAGTTAACTCGGTGTGTCGCTGCTAGCAAACATAACGCCTGACGTGGAAACGTTCCTCGTGGATGGAGCTACAGAGCTGCTAGAAAGACAGTGGAACCCGGTGCATTCCTCCGTCTGGATGTGGAGCACTTTTGCTAAATGTTTAGACAAATTGCTCGTGTTACCGCCCTCACATGATAAACTCTTATTCCACTTTTGATAACGAGTATTGTCCACATAGACACGGCTATAGTTTAACCACACCTCGGAGCGCGTTCTCTCCGCCATCTCCTCCGTGTGTGTGTGTTGCTGCATGTTGTAGCAGCTGCGTGTGTGTAAACTGCCCCGCCCCCTCTCACACAGACGGGGGCGAGATCTCTTAAACGGAGTTGGCGACACTTAAACTGCAATGTAATGTTTGTGTAGCAATAATACATACAACATATATCGGGGGCACAGGTTGTTTATCCTTGACAGTCGCACAATGGGCACACACTGAGTGTTTTCATATTCAGCAAATGTGTACACGCTAAACTGCAGACCTCAAGATGAAATAATACTTTCATTCACTCACGGCAAAAGTTACTTTACTTACTATAAAAACTCACGGTAAAAAAATACACTCCCTATTCCATTGTCATGAAGGTGGAATCTAACTATATCCAGAATACGTTTTATTGGATCCAGGCAAGAAAGATGTTTATTTCTGCTGTAAAGTTGGGCATTTTAACATGGGGGTCTATGGGAATTGCTCCTTTTTGCATCCATCCCCTGTCGGCCACTAGATGAACTGCAGTTTGTGGCACTTCCTTCTGGGCTTCCCGGCTCTGCGCTATGAAGCGCTGATTGGCTGTGGGTGGGCCAGACGTGCATGTGGGTGGGCCCAGGCCCACCCGGGCCCACCCACAGCTACGCCGCTGGCGTGTATTATGCATCGCAGTGCCTTTCAATTAAAGTGGGATTCTTCCCGTGTGATTGAAACAACATAAGCCCTGAAAATGACAAGGGCCCGATTTGAGTGTGGAGGGCAAGAGTGGACTGAAAGAGAACTAAAGAGGCAAAGCCAAGCAAAAAAAAGGATTAGTTTAGAGCCAAAGAACTAATTAAATGAATCCGGAGATCAACGTTTAATTATTTTCTCTCTGCCTCTTTTTTCTCCTGCTCATTTTCCTCCCTACTAAATGACCGCCTTGCGGAGTTTTGTAGAGCGGGCCAGTGTCACACACACTTCCTCTCTTACTGGCAAAAAGTCCCCTTCTCACACACACACACACACACACACACACACACACACACACACACACACACACACACACACACACACACACACACACTCTATCCCCCTTTGTGTGCAGTGTGTCTGAATGTAGATGTGCTGCTTTGTAATCCCACCTGGATCCCGTAGGGGTTAGGTGAGGAAGGGTACTGGAAGGAGAAAGGGCCGTGACTTGATTCCAAAAGATTCCTTTCCGGTAAGTGCGCTCTGCCACCTCGTGTTTTATAGTACAGTGATCCATAGCTCTATACTCGGCTCCATATAGGAGGCTGGAGTCTCTCGGTGCGAAAACATCCCACACCATATGATGGGATTTACAAGCAGGGTGGCACGGGGAGCAGAAGACACGAGATGGAGCAACTGAACAAGAAAATTAAACATCACCAGGTCGGATTTTGCTATCGGAGAGCAGGTAGAAATACCTCAAGGGGAATCAATGCAGTCAAACAGTGTTTTGATCTGACTCTACTTCCTGCATGACCTTCTCTTCGGCATATCTTTCCCATGTTGGCCTTAATATTATTTGTCCATTACCCTTTATCACTGCACTACGTTGGATTGTTGTGTGCAAAGGGAATCGTTGCATTATGCACCAGGTTTGTGCTCAGCTCTTAATGATGAGTTTGGCCCATGCTCACTGAGCTGTGTCTTTTACTAGTTCTGCATGAATGGAAAGCCATGGCTGGGGGTGAGCGCACACAGGCTGAGCACGCTGTAACGGTGAATACATCTCCGGATGTGTGCTGACTAAACGGCAAACATGGGCTGAAAAGAGATGCAAAACAGACACACAAGACATTAAATTACCATCTGGGGTAAAAACAACAACAAAGGCACGCGAAAGACTACATAGAGACTCACAAAAAGAGGAAAGAAAGACACAGAAACGGGAAAAACAACCAAAAAGGCACACAAGAAAAGACATAAAAGCTACACGAAACAGCAGCGAATCAGAGACACCATAGGAAAAGACGAAAAATGTCAGCTGCGGTGCCAAAAAGAAGTGACGCAAAAAGGCTGAAAAGGCAAAATAATTACACGAAACAGCTGCGAATCAGAGGAAATGAAAATAATGGCCGCTGATATACCAAAAAGACTAAAAGTGACAGCCAAGAAAGGCAAAAAATCAGACACACCATGACTATGAAAATCAAATAAATGCCAGCCGAAAAGTTTAAGAAGTGACGCAAAACGACCAAAAAGACATAACAGACGTTTCGAGTGAAATTGCAACGACGACTTCCTGTGCCGATAGATACAGAAAGTGTTGTTATTTCTCCCGAAAAGCCGTTCCCTTTCAAACAAAAAGATTTAGCTGAGCGTTGCTTGGCTGTACAAATTGTGCAGAATCTTCTCCATAACTCCTCCTGGGAGTGGAGCAAACAGCAGCTGTGGAGCCGCAAACACAAGTAGGACACATTCCGTTTCAAAGACTGTAAATATTAAACTTGCGGAGTGAGAAAAAACACGAGACAAGTGCAGCGAGAAATGACTTAAATCAGTCCTGTAACTCAGCACATACGCCGTGTAACCCCCGACTCACGCTGACAAGACTTCAGCTCCTGTTCTTAAAGTTCTCGCTGATTAATATGCATGCGCACACTCCGGCTCTCGTACACACACACACACATTGTCAAGAATCATCAGCGGACGATTACACACAAATGAATATGGATGTTTGGTATCAGTATGCAGAGTGGCTTGTAAGCTGCGATCATTACACTGCAATCACAAAATAATCACCAAGAAATTCCCTGTGGCTCCGTGTGTGTGTCCACCTGTACCACTATATACACGTTACTGTGTGTGTGTGTGTGTGTGTGTGTGTGTGTGTGTGTGTGTGTGTGTGTGTGTGTGTGTGTGTGTGTGTGTGTGTGTGTGTGTGTGTGTGTGTGTGTGTGTGTGTGTGTGCGTGCGTGCGTGCGTGCGTGTGTGTGTGTGTTGGCAGGGGCAGGGAGTGCTGTGAATCTATATTAGGACCCCTATCATTATTCTGTCTATGTACCCACTTCCTTGTCCCATTCTTCTTCTATTCTCTGTCTCTACCCATTTATTTCCTTCACTCTATAGCTTGAATCATAACTGTAACACACACACCTACACACACACACACACACACACACACACACACACACACACACACCAACTGAACTCTCCCCCTTGGTCACTTTTTCCTCTCCCCTCCCCTCCTTCCTTCCACATCCTTTCATCGTCTTCGTTATGTTCGCATCTGCAGAGCCGCAGAGTAAACAACTGACTGACTGCTGTCACGGCATGTCTCACACACACACACACACACACACACACACACACACACACACACACACACACACACCAAAATAAATCACCAAGAAATTCCCTGTGGCTCCGTGTGTGTGTCCACCTGTACCACTATATACACGTTACAGTGTGTGTGTGTGTGTGTGTGTGTGTGTGTGTGTGTGTGTGTGTGTGTGTGTGTGTGTGTGTGTGTGTGTGTGTGTGTGTGTGTGTGTGTGTGTGTGTGTGTGCGTGCGTGCGTGCGTGCGTGCGTGCGTGTTGGCAGGGGCAGGGAGTGCTGTGAATCTATATTAGGACCCCTATCATTATTCTGTCTATGTACCCACTTCCTTGTCCCATTCTTCTTCTATTCTCTGTCTCTACCCATTTATTTCCTTCACTCTATAGCTTGAATCATAACTGTAACACACACACACACACACACACACACACACACACACCAACTGAACTCTCCCCCTTGGTCACTTTTTCCTCTCCCCTCCCCTCCTTCCTTCCACATCCTTTCATCGTCTTCGTTATGTTCGCATCTGCAGAGCCGCAGAGTAAACAACTGACTGACTGCTGTCACGGCATGTCTCACACACACACACACACACACACACACACACACACACACACACACACACACATACACACACAGAGGGCAAGATAGTGCAATATCTGCTGACTCCCAGGACACAGTTACATTGCTGAGGACTGCTTTACCCTTTACAATCACACACACACACACACACACACACACACACACACACACACACACACCCAGGCACACACACTGATCTGACACCACAGTAAACATATATGTGCTGACTGCCACAGCCCCGGGCCAGCCAAAATAACACACACACACACACACACACACACACGCCCAGGCACACACACACACACACACCCAGGCACACACACTGATCTGACACCACAGTAAACATATATGTGCTGACTGCCACAGCCGCGGGCCAGCCAAAATAACACACACACACACACACACACAGGGGTAGACAGCAGAGTACGCAGAGCTGTCATCCTCACATCAGCACACAAACTATCCCGGAAAAAGGCAGGGAGGGTTACAGGACGAACGCAAATGGAAAGAAAAATATAGTACTCGACGGGTACTTTCTCAAATATAGCGTCAGTTTGTAAATATTTGTCACCCAACGTGATGAATTCATCAAACATTTGAGACGTAAACAGGAAACCGACTGCATTTTGATCTGTCAACATCACTTGAGGGACTCCTTAACTGATGTGAGGCAGCGATGCTCCGGGACTCAGGGAACGCGCTTTAACGACAGACAAACCCTCCGCTCTGTAGAACCGACTCATTTGCTCGATTGAAATCTTCTCCCATCACTCTGGCCTGATGAGAGGATGTCAACACTTTGCTGAGATACTTGCTGCTTCACCCTCTCACGTAACTCACCGGTGCATCTGCACTTACTAGTGCTATTGAATGGCAATCATGTGGACACCATGTTCAGAGCAAATGCTGCTGGTCACCAAAGACGAACCACAAGGACCTCAGACGAGCATTCTTTCTAACAGCCAATAAGAAGTCAAATCATCGATGTCTTTTTTTACATCCCTTTCCATTATGATGTTCAGGTCCACACAATCAGTGATAATAGATGTCCATATTGCCTTTCAGCCTTGTGTTAATCACAATCATAACACACACTAATAGACTAGGTATGTGCACAATACAGAGACGTGTAAGGAATGAATGGACGTTAAAACATCCTATAACATAAAATAAGAACTACATGCAAAAGAACAAGCTTGTTGAGGTGTACCTCGATAATACTCCTCTACAAGGTAACTCTGATAGTTAAACTCCCAAATATGAAGACCAACATATGGACCTAATGTCCATCTGGAACGCTAATTACTAACCTCATGACAGAAAGAAACGAGAAGTCCAATTGTATACAAGTCTACGAGAAAAAGACCCTACTTCTCAAATGATGTATTACATCTTGAAACATATTCCTGATGAGTTTATGGTCAGTTCTTCTTTCGAGCATTTTGTAAATACAATTTAAAGTTTAAAAAGGATATAGCAGTGGTGAATGGCAGGTGGCTGCGATAGGGTTGTCTCTCTTTCACAGTGTGTTCAGTTCATGGAGGTTAAGTGTAACTTTGTGGTCACCTTAAGATGTCTCCTCAATGCGGTTGTACTTAAAGGTCCCATGTCATGCTTTTCCGGTTATCACCCGTCCCCTTGTGTGCTATGAAGGTTTTTATGCATGTAAACGGTCTGCAGAGTCAAAACCCTCAAAGTACACCATGTAGCGAGTAAAACTCTAAAACAGAAAATACCTCCCCAAAACGCCTCGTTGATACGTCACTGTCCATTTGATTCCTCCGGGGACATCATGATGTCATGTCGTCCCCGGAACGAAATGGACCAATCCGTGGAGCCGTTACGTTACGTCCACGGAGCCGTTACGTTAAGCCTTTGCTGATTGGTCCAAATTGACCAATCCACGGACTTCCTCACACACTCAGTGCAGGCAGCTCTGCTGATCTCTCCTCCCTGGCTGCAGGCTGATAACAGACAGTTGGGATCGCGGCGAAATCCTCTCTGCAGACCCATTCTCACAGCGTCTATCAACCTTTTTCTTACTCGATATCAAGCCACACTTATTGTTGTTACTTCGGCTGTGACTTTGTGTGTGCTCAGGGTGAGTTTGGCTGTGTATCGCTAAACAAGGAAATCACACCTCCACGGAGCTTAGCGCGATTCACAACGTCCCGACTGGTCCCGACCAATCGGAGCACACTGCGCTCACAGGGAGGGGGGGGGGAGAGCTGCAGCGAGCCGTTTAGTGGAGAGAGTGAATACACATACTTTACAGAGATGCGAAACCAATGTGAGTTTGGAAAATTGCACAGTATAAATCTATTCTAGTAGACCTCAACAATGGAATTATGATCAGTGGAAATGGCCATGACATGGGACCTTTAAGCGAACCCTCTTGTGTCACTTCTGGTTAAAAAAAAAAACAAGCTCTCAAGGCTTTAAAACGGCAGTCCACAAACCAATGGTATGCAGTCTAAGGGCACAATACACATGGCAGCAAACATGTTTCACTCTGTGTGTGTACAACAGCCTGTAGCATTGTTAAAAAAGGAAGTGCAGAAGAGACACTTGACCATTGGATGCTTCCTCTGAAAGTCTCTGTCAGCACTCACTCGCTACAGCCTGTAACCTACGGCCTGCCATTTACCCCAAGTGTGGATTTCCCCTCGAGTGTCCCGAAAGATGTGAACAACAGGTCTGCTCCCTGTCCTTTTGCATGTCTCTAGAAAGCCTCTGATCATACATAATATCCTGAAGTGCACTATGCACGGCATATCATAGTGGTTATATCCTGACAGGCGGAAAATAAGTGGCAAAGCCTTCACTTACTTTCCACACCGCCGCAAAGTACAAACCTAAGTAACTTCAAAACTTCATTCGTTACATTGAGACTGGAAATATAAATCAACATTCAAATGCAGAGCAGCAGCATTATTCGTATTAAGGTCACCTACTAAGCAAAATCCACTTCTTCATGTCTCTTCTACATCAACATGTGTCCCCTCTTCTTCATGTCTCTTCTACATCGACATGTGTCCCCTCTTCTTCATGTCTCTTCTACATCAACATGTGTCCCCTCTTCTTCATGTCTCTTCTACATCGACATGTGTCCCCTCTTCTTCATGTCTCTTCTACATCAACATGTGTCCCCTCTTCTTCATGTCTCTTCTACATCAACATGTGTCCCCTCTTCTTCATGTCTCTTCTACATCAACATGTGTCCCCTCTTCTTCATGTCTCTTCTACATCAACATGTGTCCCCTCTTCTTCATGTCTCTTCTACATCAACATGTGTCCCCTCTTCTTCATGTCTCTTCTACATCAACATGTGTCCCCTCTTCTTCATGTCTCTTCTACATCAACATGTGTCGCCTCTTCTCCATGTCTCTTCTACATCAACATGTGTCCCCTCTTCTTCATGTCTCTTCTAGATCAACATGTGTCCCCTCTTCTTCATGTCTCCTCTACATCAACATGTGTCCCCTCTTCTTCATGTCTCTTCTACATCAACATGTGTCCCCTCTTCTCCATGTCTCCTCTACATCAACATGTGTCCCCTCTTCTCCATGTCTCCTCTACATCAACATGTGTCCCCTCTTCTCCGTGTCTCTTCTACATCAACATGTGTCCCCTCTTCTCCATGTCTCTTCTACATCAACATGTGTCCCCTCTTCTTCATGTCTCCTCTACATCAACATGTGTCCCCTCTTCTTCGTGTCTCTTCTACATCAACATGTGTCCCCTCTTCTCCGTGTCTCCTCTACATCAACATGTGTCCCCTCTTCTTCGTGTCTCCTCTACATCAACATGTGTCCCCTCTTCTCCGTGTCTCTTCTACATCAACATGTGTCCCCTCTTCTCCGTGTCTCTTCTACATTAACATGTGTCCCCTCTTCTTCGTGTCTCTTCTACATCAACATGTGTCCCCTCTTCTTCATGTCTCTTCTACATCAACATGTGTCCCCTCTTCTTCGTGTCTCTTCTACATCAACATGTGTCCCCTCTTCTTCATGTCTCTTCTACATCAACATGTGTCCCCTCTTCTTCATGTCTCTTCTACATCAACATGTGTCCCCTCTTCTTCGTGTCTCTTCTACATCAACATGTGTCCCCTCTTCTTCGTGTCTCTTCTACATCAACATGTGTCCCCTCTTCTTCGTGTCTCTTCTACATCAACATGTGTCCCCTCTTCTCCGTGTCTCTTCTACATCAACATGTGTCCCCTCTTCTTCATGTCTCTTCCACATCAACATGTGTCCCCTCTTCTTCATGTCTCTTCTACATCAACATGTGTCCCCTCTTCTGCATGTCTCTTCTACATCAACATGTGTCCCCTCTTCTTCGTGTCTCTTCTACATCAACATGTGTCCCCTCTTCTCCGTGTCTCTTCTACATCAACATGTGTCCCCTCTTCTTCATGTCTCTTCCACATCAACATGTGTCCCCTCTTCTTCATGTCTCTTCTACATCAACATGTGTCCCCTCTTCTGCATGTCTCTTCTACATCAACATGTGTCCCCTCTTCTTCATGTCTAATCTACATCAACATGTGTCCCCTCTTCTTCATGTCTCTTCTACATCAACATGTGTCCCCTCTTCTTCGTGTCTCTTCTACATCAACATGTGTCCCCTCTTCTCCGTGTCTCTTCTACATCAACATGTGTCCCCTCTTCTCCGTGTCTCTTCTACATCAACATGTGTCCCCTCTTCTCTGTGTCTCTTCTACATCAACATGTGTCCCCTCTTCTTCGTGTCTCTTCTACATCAACATGTGTCCCCTCTTCTCCGTGTCTCTTCTACATCAACATGTGTCCCCTCTTCTTCATGTCTCTTCCACATCAACATGTGTCCCCTCTTCTTCATGTCTCTTCTACATCAACATGTGTCCCCTCTTCTGCATGTCTCTTCTACATCAACATGTGTCCCCTCTTCTTCATGTCTCTTCTACATCAACATGTGTCCCCTCTTCTTCATGTCTCTTCTACATCAACATGTGTCCCCTCTTCTGCATGTCTCTTCTACATCAACATGTGTCCCCTCTTCTTCATGTCTCTTCTACATCAACATGTGTCCCCTCTTCTTCATGTCTCTTCTACATCAACATGTGTCCCCTCTTCTTCATGTCTCTTCTACATCAACATGTGTCCCCTCTTCTTCATGTCTCATCTACATCAAACCTGTCTGAAAATGAGCTGATCAGATTTGGCCACTTTATGATGTCATAACGATGTTTTGGCTTGAGTAACCATTAGCCAATCAGCAACCAAGGTTCTGTATATATCTGAGAACTATAATATATTGATGAAAAACTGTATAATAAGGGACCTTTAAAGCTAGTAACTCTTCAGATATGAGGATAAGGCAACACTTTTTTAGAGAACCGCTGGTCTACACATCATCGTCCAAACAGTGAGAGCTCCTACCGGTTTCTCTGGAGATCTGCACGAAGGCCTCCACGCCGCTCTCTCCGTAGTTTCCCTCCGATGCTAGCGTGGAGACGTAGTTCCACTCCATCGCCGTGACGATGTCCATCATGGCCTGGGCCTGGTAGGAGTCCGGCGGTACGACGCGCGAGAAGAAGTCGTAGCGGGTGTTGTCGCTCAGCTCTGGGGCCGTGGAGGCGTAGCTGACCTGGGGGATCTGGGAAGAGAGAGAGACACACATTGTTGGATGAGTAGAAGTTCTTCACTAGATTCCTCAACTCAGTGGTGCAAAGTAACTAAGTAGATTTCCTCAAGTACTGTACTACATTGAGTATTTCAATGTGTTGCGACTTTGTATTTCTACTCCACTACAATTCACAGGTAAATCATGTACTTTTACTCCACTAGATGTATTAACTTTGGTTACTTTACAGATGTGGATGACTGATGTGAAATATAATCAAGTGTTAAATCAGACTTTAGTTCCACCTGGAGTAAATCCACAAGCTGCCCTGCAGTCTACAAAGCCATTCAAACTAGCTGCACCTTCACCAGCTTTGAGAACACTTTCATGATCAATCATTATAAAACATATCATATATTATTCTGAAATGGACCAATCTGCACAACGACTATTTGGTACTTTAACTATATTTAGATGCTAATACTTTTCTACTTTGCCGCGTGTACCATTTTGATTGCATGACTTTTACTTGTATTAAAGTATTCCTACACTTAGTACTTCAGATCTGAGTACTTGTCCCACTTCTGCCTCCACTTCATTTTATGTATGTAGAAGAGAGTTATCCCATTATTTGCGACTCACTGCGATAAATAACTGTCAGGGTATTGATGAGAGGTTGCCATTATAAGTGTTACAATTCAACTGCAGCACAGTATCTTTGGCTCAGATATGTGACAGAAGCAAACAAACCATTTCAGTGCGGCGGAGAAAAGCTAACGTGGGGAATATTTAGAAAGCAGAATGAGATAACAAAAAGTAGAAACAGGTGATGCAACGCGTCGTCATTTTTCAACGGCGGTGTCATGGCCGACAGATTAACAGTTGAGAGAAGGCGCTTTCGACAGGGGGAGACAGACAGTGAAGATACAGCAGGGACAAGAAAGGAGGAGAGAGAGACAAAAAGCACAACAGGCTGATGGCAGGATGGATAGACAGGGGGTGACAGAGTGACAGGACACACACACACACACACACACACACACACACACACACACACACACACACACACACACAGGTATCGCCAGTGATAGGTAGAGTAACAGGCGGAAGGTGTTAGATGGCTGACAGGCAGATTGATTCCCCCCCTACAGAGGAGGACAGCAAGGGAAGACCCTGTACTTGCCAACACACACACACACACACACACACACACACACACACACTCAGCTGTCTGTCGTACACACATAAAAACAGTCTGCACCAAAGCAAAACTTGCTGATGCGGCATGAAGAGATTGAAGATGGACAGTGTGTGTGTGTGTGTGTGTGTGTGTGTGTGTGTGTGTGTGTGTGTGTGTGTGTGTGTGTGTGTGTGTGTGTGTGTGTGTGTGTGTGTGTGTGTGTGTGTGTGTGTGTGTGTGTGTGTGTGTGTGTGTGTGTGTGTGTGTGTGTGTGACTGGAATGTTTCTAAAGCCCATCACTCACTGTCGGTATTCCCTCCGAGCGTCATCTGAAGTCCCTGCGTCTGCACACGCCTCAGACATTTGGAAAGGTCAACAATCTATGCTTAGTTTTGCAGAATCTTCTAAATGCTTCTTCTTCAATCAATCAATCAAAAAACTTTAGGTTTCGTGACAGTTACACCATGTTAGAATAACCTAATATATATTTAAATAAATATAAAGGAAGTACAACTGTGCAATAAACGTCCTTGCCGCCACAGGGACAGAAAGTATTTTCCTTTGATAGTCCAGAAGCTATAGGAATCGCTGGAAACAACTCAAGCTCATGATGAAGGCATGATGAAGACTCACATTGAAGACGTTGTGAAGCGCTTAAGGCGAGACACTACCGGTGAATAGGGTAATTTTTTGTACTTAAAGATATCAGCTAGAAATGTGTCCAGTTAATTACTTACATTAAGACAATTATTTTTTGTATTACACGTTTTCTGAAATAGCATGTTTACATATGCAAATTAGCCATAATCTCATTAAATATGCGCCATTTTGAGATTTAAATTTCCAGCGAAAGCTAAACCAGGAAGTGTTTTAGCACACCACGTGACGCATCTGAACGAATCACGTTATCAGAAATTGACACCAGCCAATGAGATTTAGTTTCTTGGTTTAAGACCCCTTTGTACTTTCACGATTGGTTGCTGATACAAAGGAAATGACCATATTTGGATCCGATGAGATTGTGCAGGAGAGACGGAGCTTTCCAACGATACCCCTGATTACACGGTGCAAACAGTGGTCGCAGTACTTTATGTTACGTTAGAATGCTAGCTTTTGGTGAATTTAGGAGGAATCTACAGACGCAAATAGACAAAGTATAGTAAAATAAACAGCAAAATGTGTATTTTGTACATTTTACAAAACAAAATGTATTAGACTTTCTTTGGTTGCAGCAATCACAGAATTCTTAGACTTTCTCTTGTGTGGCTCTGTGTATTTGTGTGCATGCTGCTGTGTGATTCCTGTTCCCCTTCGTCTCTCTTTGTGCATATAAATAGGTGCATATCCATTTCAAAAGAGAAATTGAATGCATGGCTACAGGAATAAGATATGTGTGTGTTTACAACAGCGGAGAGAAAGTAACTCTGCGACCTGGGAAAACCTGCTACTTTGATATTTTGTTATTTCACTCTGCAGCTGGGAAACTTGGAAGACGAGACACACACAAACACACACTTGTGAGCGCCGCACAGTCATCCTCCTGACATAGTTCCCTCGTCATTACCGAGTAAGAAGAGGAGAAGCAGAGAGAAACAGATTCACTGACATCCAGACCCAGCACTGTATGCCACAACCTTTCGACACATGAATATTTTCTGTATACTTCTATAGTCGCACAAACACAAATCCCCCAGACTCACATGTTGTAAATCATTCATGTGCTGAGGTTTGAGAGACTATGCATTCCTTTCAAAGCAATTTGGAGAGTAGTTAGAGGCGGGAAATTAACAGATTGGTTCCCCTGCATCGCTAGGGAGGGAGATTACACCTCAAATTCCACTAATACCATTTGCTCTAATGAATATGCGCATGTGAGAGGGATCTAGGTATGCTTTTGAACGTGCTGTTTCAATCAACACTAGAAACACTTTCAAATAGGGCGCTGTCAGTGTGTCTGCATGTGGCACTGATCATCTAATATATATATAATCAGTGATGTGAGGGTCATCGCTCTTATGATGGATATGACAGACTGACAGACTGAAAGATAGCAACTATTGGATTGCCTTGAGATGTGGTAGTGACATTCATATCCTCCGTAGGATTGTGTTCACTTTGCTGAAGCATTGATGTTTCATATAGTGCTCAAGTCAGAAGTTCAGTCCAGAAAGTCAAGCACTTTATGAGTCAGTCCATAATATTTCGCGACATTTTTACCAATTTCTAATGTCCCCAAATACATAAGGACATGTTGGAAGTGGAAAGATAGCAGCCACGAAGCCATTTGCTAATATGTAATACACATTAAACACATTGGGAGACCATGTGTTATACATTAGAGCATGTTAAAGTGATATATTATGCAAAAATGCTGATTCATGCTCTCGTATTTGGAGTTATGCTGCTTTTCTTGGTTTTTGGCAAATAAAACGGATTATGTTTGAGTTTTGGATATACTAGGCAAATGATTTAAAGAGATCCCCTTGCATATCAAATGACTGATATTGACATTTTCACTTACGGTACGTCCACACAGCAGCTTTTCAAAAATCTTGAAAATCTTGGAGCTGGGCGTGTCTGACAGCTTGGGGATTTTTTGCGAGCAATGCGACCAACAACCAATCACATGAATCTCCCGCCCCCGACATACAAAGCAAAAAACCCCGGGGATTTTATGCGAGCAATATATATATATATATAAAGTCCCCAAACAGGCGAAAACCTACCAGTTTCACCCACTGTCTCTGCCACCTCCCTCCATGCCTGGTTCCTCCGGTTTGTATCCCGTTAATAGTTCTGGTCGTAAAGAACCGGGTGATTTGCTACCGTAATTTCTCCTTTGGAATATGAGGAAATGAACTGCGGTCTGGTCCTCCCTGCTTACACGCGGTTTGATTGGCTAGCGCTTCTACTGGCAGATTTGCATAAATGTGTTTGATTGGCTGACGCTTCCAGCTCAACTTCAAAAGTTGAACATTGCTCAACTTTTGAATCCTGGAAATCTTCGCTTCGCTCCCCCACAATGCAGTTCGGCGAAAAGCGAGGCAAAGTGACGTCATCCCCATTCAAAGTCAATGGGCAGAGAAGCGTTGGAAGCGGTGGAAGATTCGTCTAAAGCTGCTGTGTGGACGTACCGTTATTCTGGCATTTTATAGAGAAAACAATTAATCAAAAAAAAATGTGGCAGATAAATCAATGATAAACGGAATTGATACCCTATTACAACCGTGTTACAACCGTATATTGTTACCCTTCAGTACACATGCTTACATGCAAGGGTTCAAACTAACTGTATTCAATCCAATGTTCCCAAGCCTTTCCGGGTTTCTAACTAACCCTGTGTTTAGCAGAGTATCTATTTCATGCAGTTTGTCTGCCATTGAATAGCATGTTGGTCAATCCCAGAAAGATATTGATATACTATAATATGTGTTTTTTAAGTAATGAATATCACCACACTGGAGATATAGAGATGTCTTCCCTTGGCCATGAAAAAACAGATCAACTCTCGGTTGAACTATATTCCCCTCCAAGCAAAGACTATTGGAAAAGCACAAACTAAAATGTTTTCCCTCCATAAAAACAATCAACGCACACCATTAGGCTGATGATATCTCATTTCTTCTGATGCAGACTTTCTTTAAAGTGACTCTTAATAGCCATTTATGTTCCTCAGCATTATGCTCCGAGTGTAGCTGGAGGAAGTGAAGCCGGTATAACCCAATATCCTAAACTCATGTCACCTATAGACAGCCAGGTCGGCCCCATCTATTCCTTAATGGCCTTGGAGATAGAGGGGAACCGTTTCATCGCTCACTATAGAACAGACTGAGTCCAGGTGGGGCAGTCAGCAGATAACTAACAGCTGGATCTGGACCTTAACACACCTCATGATCCGGGAGGCTGGCTCGTTGTGTGTCTCTCCTGCCCGAGGAACAAAAGTGAGGAAGATCACTACTTGGACTTTCAGCCCTTCTCAGTGAAGAATGCATTTAAAATATAGAACAATATACAACTCATGATGCTGACTCCTCACTCCAGTGAGGAACGTTGCCATCAGCCCTCTGAGCTGTCCCTTTCAGCAGACCTAAGCACAGCTCAAGTGACCTTTTGAAATGCCACGTGGAAAATCGAAGGTAATTACATATATTTGAGGTAGAAAAGGTATATAGTATGGTATATTAAGAAAAAATGCCATAACAATTTTTTATGTTCGGTAAGAAGGCTTGACATGTGTTACAAACATGCTTTGGCCAAGAATAAAAGTGCAACCTTTATATTTTTAGATCACATAATAAAAATCCAACTTTTATTAATAGTCCAAGACAGGAGTTTGAAAAAATGCTGACATTGTGGTCATTAAATGTCTTCCGTAAAACACTGCACATGTTTGCATATCTGATATTCAACTTGTCATGTGTTATACCAAATGTAAATAATATTATAACTTCTACAGTCATTTTGCTAATATATGTTATTGATTTGTATCAATGGCACACGAGACCATTGTTTTCGTCTCTATGACATAGAAACAACAGTTCTCCATGTCCACAAATATTAAGTGCCGTATGATAAGAAAAACTGACATTCTAGACAAACTTTTTTTGACTGATTTTAAGAAAGAAAATCTAATTCAAAATGTTTCAGATGTGGACACAGATTTGAAAAAGCTAATGTATTGCAGTAGCCCAGTAGAGACCAAAAAGGAAATTGTCCATGACCTAATGTGGCCCCAGAACCATAGCCTGAACAACATTTAGCTTTATCAGTTTCATCTGCAACGTCGATTATGTCTCGCTAACAACTTGTGGTCGTGTCAAAAACTAAATAAAGCCTTGCATGTAAAGGTGTACGTAAACAACATGAGTGAATGTACAAGACGTGTGTGTGTGTGTGTGTGTGTGTGTGTGTGTGTGTGTGTGTGTGTGTGTGTGTGTGTGTGTGTGTGTGTGTGTGTGTGTGTGTGTGTGTGTGTGTGTGTGTGTGTGTGTGTGTGTGTGTGTGTGTGTGTGTGTGTGTGTGTGTGTGTGTGTGTGTGTGTGTGTGTTTGTCTGGCAGTAATGGAGCTGTCGGGAGCCAGACTCTGAGCATTAGGTTGATAGATGGCAGTGGCCTGAAGCTAATTAACCCCACTGCCTCAAATACACACACACACACACACACACACACACACACACACACACACACACACACACACACACACACACACACATTTTGTTGTCCAATAGAAGGTTGTCTAACAGAAGATTGTTGCCGAGTTGGTGCGCACACACACACACACACACACACACACACACACACACACACACACACACACACACACACACACACACTTCCAGGGTCAGTGATTAGGAGTTAATTAATTAAACACACCAAAACGTTTAGTACAGTAGTACACACACATCGTTACAATCAAGGTCAATAATGGGGATTCAATGAATTAAGCACGCTTTGATTTTAGATGTACACACACAGAAAACACTCAGATCAATGAGCGGTCAGCACACTAATGTTAAACCTATTGTAAATAAGTACAGCTTTGGATATTTCACTTTAAATTGCAAATGATGTGATTATCAAGTAGACAAGACTATCTTTTTTAGATGGAGTTGCAGCGTTAGCGACTGAGATGTCAGAGGATGAGGCACACAGACTGCAAATTGATCTGGCTGAGCGGAGCCATGTTTTTCCGTCTTGAAGGTTGTTTGCTTGCTCAGAATTCGCCTCGGCTCTCTAACAGGCGGCTGTGTTCTGTGTTTAACGAGGAGAGGGCTGGCACAGAGGGTCCTGCCGGGTTCATTTAGCACAATGAGAGGGTCTGACCCTGTCCTCCATGTCTGGGTCCATCTGTCTCATTTTCTCTTCTCCCTATATGGCCCTCTGTGTCTCTCCTCCCATCCTTCTTGTTTCACACATTCTAAATGTGTGCTTCTTTTCTTAGAAATGTACGACCGTATAATCTAATTACGACCACTAATTATCGGCTTACAATAGCATTGTTTGATAATTCCAAAATAAATCCTATTATTTAACATGTTTGGAAAGAGTTGGACGTCCATCATATTATGCTTGGTCTGCAAAGGCTAAAATCCAAATCCTCGTTTTATAGTGACATCACCATGTAACACTTGTGCTTCGATTGGCTAGCGCTCCAACACATTGTACGTGAAAGGTTAAGAGGTGGGCATTTAGAAGCGGCTGACCGATCACAACAGAGCCGGCCAGCTAACCAATCAGAGCAGACTGGGCTCTGGTTTCAGACAGAGGGTGAAAAGACGTCAGTGCACCCCGCTACCAGATTGTGCCTGTGCTGTGTGTCATTCACTCTCAACATGGATAAAAGTACAATAAGCATTATTCAGGTACATTCTCTATTCAGACATTATAGCCTATTATGTGCGACTGTCGGTCCGATGTAAAAAAAATAAAAAATAAAAAATAATATTTTATTTTTATTCTCAAAATAATTTTCCTGGCCAAATATTATTGCTGGTGGGCCACCAATGGCCCGTGGGCCGCCTGTTGCCGACCCATGTTGTACATGATAGGCTAAGGGGCGGGACATCTATAAGCGGTTGACTAATCACAACAGAGCCGGCCAGCTAACCAATCAGAGCAGACTGGGCTCTGGTTCCAGACAGAGGGTGAAAAGAATAAAGAGCTTTTTGAACATTAAAGCATGGAGACATGTCCCAAAGAGACACTACATACAAATTATAGCGTAATATCTCCTCTTTGTGCACCAGCACTGACAATGTTTTGGTTTATTTGAATCAAATATATCTGCATTTCAGCTTTTAAGACTTTTAGTCTAACTAATAATAATTAATAATAATAATTCCTTGCATTTATTATAGCGCTTTTCCAGTGCTCAAAGCGCTTTACAGATACACACATTACACATATTTATTTTTATTTTTTTTATTTTTTTAAACTAAGACTTTCAACTAAAACTGAAAAACTAAATAAAGACAAAAAAATGGCAAGGACTATGATTAATCAAAATAACTCACAAAATAAGCACGGTGCAACATCAGTTCAAAGAGTTGTTGTTTTTTAAATATGAAAGCACAAACATTTATATTACGAGCAAAGCTATGACATATCCAGAAATCCACTTTAAAAGCCAGCCAGGGAGAAAGGGGGAGCACAGTGAGATAAATATCACCTCGTTCTATCGTATATCATTGTTACTCTCAGAGATGCTACTTTAATTGCAGATAAACAACATTGATATTCCATTTACTGTCTCAGTTTCACCCTGGGCTCGCTCTCCACATCACAGGATATTGAGAATAGAAGAGCAGCCTGTAATTTGCTTGTTGACAAGAAACGGATAGACAAGATGAAAGAAAGATGGTATAGGAAAGTAGGTGAAAAGAGGACACTTCACAAGACAGAGAAAAGAACACGAGGGATAACAGCGAAAGAACAAGAGGACGGGAGATAGAACAGATGACACAGAAACATTTGTGGGGAGCAAAGAAGAAGCAAGTGAGAGATACGAAAGAGAAAGTAAGGCAGAGAGAAGGGATGGGAAACAACAATCCAGATGCCGTGAAATCACGACACGTAAGATCAGAGTGGGAGAGAAAGCAACGGGAGTGAAATGAGAGGATTGTTTAAAAGCCCAGAGGTTAAGAAAAGAGATGACACTGATAGATGATGAAAAACAAAGAGAATGGCGAAGAGACTGATGCTGAATGCAAATGAACAGAAGTGACAGAGATGAGATTGATAGAGCGGAGAAAGAGAAGAATAAGAGGGGAAGAATGAAAGATGAAACGAGACAAGCAGACGCAGGGTCTTTACAAATGCACACTGAGGGGGAAGTTAACTCTTTATCTCCACGTGTTCTCATTCCAGACTTACAATCAGGAAGCTGTAATAGATCACTTACTGAGAGGAAATGGATGGATCTACGTCCAGATATGGAAAGATTGCAACACCTGCAATAAGAATGTAATCATCGGTCGCTTTCTATAAACAATGGGTTTATCTAATACAATAAATGTATGTTTTTTCAGCACCTCCGACGTAGATTTTAGCAGTGAAGGAGATGATGATTCTTCCCCACCTGGCAAGTGCACACATAGACATCAAAGTGGGCTTGAGGCTTGAGTCCCTGCCCTTTGTCTTCCTCCAGAGAAAGTGCCCTTTTTCCCCCTTTTTTAAAAATAAATAAATGACTATATATCTACTGCTGTTTGCGCACAGTTTGCCTTTCCAAAAATATATGTAGAGATTAGACTGTGAAGTTCCGATGCTCTCGCTACCCTCCGGATGGATTTAACTTCTGTTAGATAGCTATCATACTGAATAAATACTGTGAATGTATGCAAACATTTATGGCATATGGCTGTCTAACAGAAGTTAAATTCATTCCTCACTTATTCTGACAATGTACTTAACCCTAAATAAAAGAACCCCATAAAAAGAGTTGTTAAATAATAGTGAAGTCACGTCGTAATAACAATAACTCATCTCTCTCGAGTTTTCTTTTTGAGCTTTGCTAAAAGCCACTGTGTCAAGTGTCCTTCTTGGGTTGCCGTCCGGAGTTGTCCAATATGGCGGACCATCTCGCACATGCGCAGTACCAATCGGGCAGGGGGACGGATCGGGTAGTGACAGCCATATCTGCACGGCCTACCAGATTAGCACGGGGTCCGTTACGCTTACTAATGACGTCACGCATTGGCTGTACGGCAACCCAAGAGGACATTTTACACGGCCAAATTCCACAAAGAATATTAAAAAATAACAATCGACAACTTTAGTGGAACTGTGTCAGGAAAGTGAAGTGATAATTAAGTAATGTTATTGAAGAACTGAAATGCATAAAATTGAAAGTTAATATCATATCCCTCCTAAATATGGTCGTAGACTTTACTGATGATTTAGAATGTATTGAAACTCCAGACTCAACGTAAGAGCTTGTGCCTCTTCGGGGGGTGCTAACATTTAAACATAAACTTTATTCTTTACTTTCTCCGTCTTTATGATATCAGATACCGTCATGTTGTTTCCATAGCAACAACAACTTCCTGTCAACAGCTCCTGTTTCACCTGCTTAATACAACTGCGGTCAAGCCAGCACATATTTTAATATGTTTGTTATAATTGTTATTGACCGAGTAGGCCTAAGCACTTTTATTTTGAAGGCAGTTTTCGCGCACCGCAAAACAACGCAGATGCTGGCTTGACTGTGTTTTCCGAAGTGGAGGCTGGCTTGACCGCAGTTTAATACAGTTATCATCACTGCTACCGTGGTCACATCGGGGACCCGTAACATTTACAATAGTTGAGATGTGAAGGGGGTTATGTTTTTTTGTCTGTGTTCTGGGTTCCTGCAGTTTCTTGAACAGACAGTACACACGTTCAGAGGATGAACGTGTGTCTGTGGGAGTTTACGCTGTTGACAGGAAGTTGTTATTTCGGAGGGATATGATACATATTAACTATACATTTTATGCATTTCAGTTCTTCAATAACATTACTTAATTATCACTTCACTTTCCTGACACAGTTCCACTAACATACATTCACTGTCGATTGTTATTTCTTAATATTCTTTGTGGAATTTGGCCGTGTAAAATGTCCTCTTGGGTTGCCGTACAGCCAATGCGTGACGTCATTAGTAAGCGTGTAGCAGGACAGGGGCTGCAGTCGGATAGTTTAAAAATCAGCTCCTAAGTTCTAACCCTATCGTCTATTCCTTGACCTCTGAGTGAAACGTCACGGGGTTAAGGGATAGTGGATAGGAGAATTCAAAAGGACTTAGGAGAAGAGACTGCGGTACTTTAGAGAATCCGAATGCACTTTCACTATCCGACGTGTTTATGATGTGCCAGCGGACGTCATTGTGTGCGTCTGCTGCTGTGGGGAAACTATGGAAACCACAGTTTTCTATAGCGGACTACAACATGGATGTTCAATAAGAACGAGGGACTGCTGTGAACTCATCTAGAGACTCTGCACCGTGCTCTGACGCTGTTGCTTTGCTTTATGAACGTGGACAACAGAGAAACATATTCCTCAGGACCAAATTTGGAATTGAAATAAAAAAGGAAAGTGAAACTTATGCTCGTCACCCTCTCCCTCCGGTCCACATTAATACCAATGATCCCAATACGTATGATTGTATGAACTAAAGATCTTAAAATCAATACAGATGTATTTATTATAAACGTTAGTGGTCCTTAACATCTATCACTGTGTATATCACCATTCAAACATCTTTTAAAAGTTGAACAAACTCCACACAGCTCAGTAAAGACTGAAATGTTGACTTTATTTGATAATTTCAGTGAAAACTAACGTTCATATTTCTCTTTTTGATTATAATACTGATGAACGTTCAAAACAAAGCACTTTGGCAACTTACCACCTATGTTTTAAAATGCTTAATAAGCACCGTAACTTTCATGATATAATTTCTCCGTCATAATCGGTTGTTTCCGTGAACGGCCGACTGTTGAGTGACGGCAAATGCTGCGGCTGCAAGGCATTGTGGGGCAGCATTTTCGCTTCTCCTGTCGGTGAGGGAGGTCCAGTGGTTCCTAAGCTAAAGGAGGTTATAAAGGAAGTTTGAAACCTCCTTTCCTATCATTCTCATCATTCTAGAGAATTCGAACGGCACTTATCATGGCTGCCACTGAGGGACTTCCGGGTCATTTCACTCCTTTAGGAAGGTTCCTAAGCTAAATGGACTATTTGACTTCAGCCCAGGAGAAAGTAAACCCACTCCTACAGACTCCCTGAGAAAAAGGGGAGTGGCTAATCAAGCACCCCTGAGAGAAACTGGAGGAAACAATCAAGAGAATGATTGGCACCTGTGTGCTGCTAAAAGGAGGACAGCATGGCATTCGAAACAGGGAGAAAGAAGCAAGAGGAAGTCGGAATCGAACAAGGAGAAAAGTGGATTCTTGAGGACTTCATCAGCTGAATCAGGATATTTTTTGGGAGTGTTTGCCACTGAACCAGGAGCTGTTGGGGAAACATTCAACTTTCCCCTTCCAAGTTAACCCTGCAATCCAGTGAGCTATTCTGGCCTGTCACCCTCAGATAAGTGGTTCTCACTACACCAATACCATTTCTCCTCCTCTAGCACTCTATACACACACACACACACACACACACACACACACACACACACACACACACACACACACACACACACACACCACACTCTGGACTTTTAAAGCTGAACTTTAAAACTTTACTTTCACACATCCTTATCCCCTGAAATACACTCCTAAACTGAGTGACAAAGGACAAAAAAGACTTCTCCCCTCCCCCACACTCACTCACAGTCAATCCCCAGGATGTATTGATGTGAGTTAACTTGGCTTATTTGTTTGTATGTATTGGAGTTAAGTTTATCTGGTAAATGGTCTGTGACATGAGTATGTTTGTTTGATGTACTGATTTATTATTTGGAGTTCACAAAAATACAGACATTATGATAGATTTATTATTTTTCCTTTGTAAAATTCAGTAGCTAGGTCACCGGGCTATCCCTCTGTTTCTGTGTGTTTCTTTAATTTATTCGTTCAGGGATAAGACCTACGCTACAAGCGTAACGGACCCCGTGCTAATCTGGTAGGCCGTGCAGATATGGTACCTGCACCGGCTTTTTTTAGCTTGTTTGGAGGTGAGTGGTTATGAACAAATCACTAAACTGCCAGTGCCTCGAGTTTACAGCTAATTAGCCAAAAGACAAAAACAAATATAGTAAGGTCGGCTACTAGCTAATGGATAAGTTAGCTCAAGGTTTAGCTAAGGCAATTTATCATGGGCATACAGGCTGTACTGTACTTAGGGGGAGACACTACAGGTGAATACAGTAAAATGTGTATCTAATAATGTCATCACAATCACCACATTGATATGCAAATTTGTATGCAGTTACCATAGCATTGAAGGTGAAAAGGATCAAACAACTTCCCCGAGATAATTACTTACGTCAAGTCAGTATTCCCCCTGAAATGTTATGTTTAAATATGCAGATTAGCTTTAAATCTATAGATGAATTCTGACATGGTAGTAAAACGAACACCATTTATAGGCCTATGTGTTTTTTGGAAGTTTTCTTTCCATTAGAGTGAAAGAAAACATGGAAGCAAAATAGACCAAAATGTATAGTATCCTACATGAAAAAACGATATTTTTCCCTGTAATGTCAGTACCCGCCACCTGTGAGGACCTTCCTCCGAATTCATGCGGATAGGAATCGGTTTTTGAATGTTAGTACCCGCCATCTGTGACGGAAAAAAAAGGTATGGAATCGATGTGAATTGATTTGGTGAAAGAAAAGTTGAATGTGCTTTTTATTATCACCGGTCTTTTTATGAGGAAATGCCTCTAAATTCTATCGGGAGATTTTGAAATGTCACAACTGAATTGGGCAGTTGAAGTGAAACATTTTGGTAATAAATGGAAGACTGTGAATTAAAGTTTCATATTTGAACATGATCACAGCATCATTTTTTTTTTAGTATGATTATAATGTTGTAAAGAGAGAAGGTAAAAACCCTGTATTAGTTTGGACCTATTTTTCTTCAAATAAACTGATCCCACCTTTTGGACTGGGACAACTTAAAGGACATCTGTGCTCTCCTCTCCTGCTTTAAAGGTAAGACTGCACCCTGCCACACTCACGTTTAGGTAGGAACACACCTCATTTACTGATACCAAAATCCTTCGGGATCCCTTAAACAGATTTAAAAGAGTTGTCTGAATTGAAACAGCAGTTAATTGAACCTGGTTCTTCGGTTAATAGAGGTGAGACCTTGCTGACGTTGGTGGATCTGAGCCAAGCGGTAAACTTACATAGACTCAATAACTTCGGTCAGGTCAATTAGTAGGTCAGAGTAATTTACCGGAATAAATTATCAGGACCTCACCGACTCTAAACAACAGTAGCTTCATAATTTAGATTGTTGGCTGCTCATTTAATAACTATTAATTGTACTAGTATTTTGTCTGCTCTTGTGCATAGTGAATACTAAAGAAGAGCATTGTCTCTGCGTTAACTGATTATTTTGTAGAATTCTGTTGAGTATTAAATAATTGCGTGAGTGTGAGGGTAGTCAAATAAATTGGTCAGTAAGTCAGAGATGTGCAACTATATTTAACTTTTTGTTTTACATTTTTTTTTAATAAATGATTATGGGAAGTGCCCTTTTTCTCCCTTGAGCTCCCGCCCCAACATCTCTGTGCACGTCTGTTCCCCACCCATGTTGCCAGCTTTAGAGAGATATTGGCTTTGCAAACATGCATATCAAGCAGCATTTAGCATTGATAACTAGCATTAGCAGCACTGTTAGCTTAGGTACTCGGCCTGTATCTGGGTTTAATGTGTTCAAATTAATACGGCAAACATATTTTATCATCTTGCAGTGTTTGCGATGGGAAATATATTCAAACTGAATGAACAGTCTGTTTCCATGCTAGCAGCTAACGGAGACTGTGTTTAGCACACAGCTGTGCCGTTAGCTTAGTGCTTCAATCTGCATGCAAGATGTAAAAATAATATCACTTAAAGTGGACTTATCATGCTATATTTGAATAATATATTGTAGGGCCATACCTATAAAACATGTCTGCGAAGTTTTTTTTCAAAATACCAAACAGATCATGCATTTTAGCTTTTAGCATTTAGCTGCTTTTGTGGCAGACTACAGCGCCACCTACAGGCCTGGCATATGTACTACAGCGTGTCCAGCGCTTTCGAACGGCAATGGCCGTGGCTGTCTCCTGATAGGTGGAGAGTTGCCCATATAGGCGGAGCTCCTCGTTCCTGACGTCAGAGAATTTTCAAATCTGTATCAGTCTGTGTCAGATCCGTTGCAGCCCCGTTTTTAGAGATTTGGATATGGAGGAAAAGAGTGAGGGTTGTGTTTTCTGACACTTGGTGAGTTCCCTGACACACCGGGACACATAATCATGTATAAAAGACGTACAAAAGTGCATTTGATATGATAGGTCCCCCCAAATCTCCAGGTTCATTTATAAAGAGAGACTTGGCCTTTATAATTTGGAATTGAAAAACGCACGACAATCATTCTTCTCTGACATCATTACCAAAAACAAAAACAACGCACGTGCCTTGTTTGCTACCGTCGACAGACTAACTAACCCCCCAGTGTCAGTAGCCTCTGAATTTCTATCCACCAGGGCGTGCAATGATTTTGCCTCCTTTTTCACTGACAAAATTCAGAAAATCAGACAAGCAGTCAGTGCCTCTGCATCAGGAACAGCAAATGTGTTGTCTCTGTGTCCACTTAACATCAATTCAGACATCATGACACAATTCCATCAGATTAATGATAAAAACCTGGAGGACATTATACATTTCTGAAATCCTCCTCCTGCTGCCTTGATATTATTCCAACAGGATTTTTCAAAGATGTTTTGCCTTGCATGGCCTCAGAACTACTTCATATAGTAAACAAATCTCTTCACTCAGGTATTTTTCCACAGGCCCTGAAAACTGCAGTCATTAAACCGCTCTTAAAAAAGAATAATCTAGATGCTTCAGTAATGAACAATTACAGGCCCATATCAAACCTCCCATTTCTAGGTAAGATCATTGAAAAAGTTGATTTTCAACAGTTGAGTAATTTCTTGCATTTAAATGGTTGTTTCGATGTGTTCCAGTCAGGCTTTCGTCCAAACCACAGCACTGAGACTGCTCTTGTAAAGGTCTTTAACGACATCCACTTAAACACAGACAGTGGCAGAACATCAGTGTTAGTATTATTAGATCTCAGTGCTGCGTTTGACACTGTTGACCACAGCATATTACTGGACCGACTGGAAAACTGGGTGGGACTTTCGGAAACAGTTCTAAATTGGTTTAAATCCTACTTAAAGGACAGAAACAACTTTGTTTCTATCGGTAAATACACATCTGAGTTGACAAATATGACATGTGGGGTTCCTCAAGGCTCCATCTTGGGGCCTCTTCTCTTTAACATCTACATGCTACCACTGGCTCAGATAATGAAGAACAACAAAATAAGTTACCATAGCTATGCAGATGACACACACATTTACGTAACAATTTCACCAGGAGACTATGCTCCAATTCAAACACTGAGTAAGTGCATTGAACAAATCAATGACTGGATGTGTCAGAACGTTCTCCAATTAAACAAAGATAAAACTGAGGTAATGGTTTTTGAAGCCAAGGCAGAACGTTTAAAAGTTAGCGCTGAGCTTCAGTGTGCAATGTTCAAACCAACAGATAAAGCCAGAAATCTAGGTGTAGTCATGGACTCTGACCTGAGTTTCAACAGTCACATTAAAACAGTTACTAAATCAGCCTACTATCACCTAAAGAACATATCTAGGATTAAAAGACTAATGTCACAGCAGGATTTGGAAAAACTTGTCCATGCCTTTATCGTAGACTCGACTACTGCAATGGTGTCTTCACAGGTCTCACTAAAAAATCTATTAGAAAGCTGCAGCTGATTCAGAACGCTGCTGCTCGAGTCCTCACTAACACTAAGAAAGTGGATCACATCACTCCTGTTCTGAAGTCTTTACACTGGCTTCCTGTGTGTCAAAGAATAGATTTCAAAATACTGCTGCTGGTTTATAAAGCACTGAATGGTTTAGGCCCAAAATACATTACTGACCTCCTGCTAAACTATGAACCATCCAGATCTCTCAGGTCTTCAGGGACTGGTCAGCTTTCTGTCCCCAGAGTCAGAACTAAACATGGAGAAGCAGCGTTCAGTTATTATGCTCCAAATATCTGGAACAAACTCCCAGAAACCTGCAGGTCCGCTGCAACTCTGACTACTTTTAAATCCAGGCTGAAGACTTTTCTTTTTGTCGCTGCTTTTATTTGAACTATTCATATCTTAAACTGCACTGTAACTTTTATCCATGTACTTTTTCTTGTAATGTTTAATTGAACTATTTACATTTTAGACTGCACTGTAACTTTTATCCATGTATTTTTTTCTTAATGTTTATTTGATTAGCTTTTCTTTTTTAATGCTTAATGTCTTTCTTTTTTTTTTTCTTTTTTTTTTGTAAAGCACTTTGAATTGCCTTGCGTTGAAAAGTGCTCTATAAATAAACTTGCCTTGCCTTTAAGTACAAAGGCATTAGCATCAAAATCTACTTAAAATACACAAAGTACTTTGGTAAGTTATACATGATGGCACATTTTAGAATAATATCTATTGAATTACTGGATTGGAATTATTGATGCATTAATATGTTCATCACAGATGGAGTTAATTGTAATAACTTTCACCGTAAGTGTTTATTTATTAGTTTATATTTTGTGTATAGCTAAATAATCTGAATCAGGTAGTACTTGAGTACATTACTTTGTTACATTCCATTATTGGGTAGGAGGCTAATTAACTTATTCCATTTTGTAAAGAATAAATTCCACTTTACCATATCAGACTTGTACCAAATACAGGTTGAATTAATAATTGGAAAACCAATAATAAGCCTAATGTAGCAACAAGTTAACACATTGGTAATCTGCAGGCATGAGTGCGACTTAATTGAGTAAAGTATAGCGTGACTTGAGGCAAACAAGCCAAGATGAGATGAAGTCTGCATTACGAGTGACTATTAAAGATATTGATTGCATGAAGCCCAGTAACCTGCCCCTCTAAACTTAGTTTCCCGTCAATAAACCCCTCAGGAATCTCGAAACTGGTTAAGAAAAGATGTAGTTACAAGTGGGAACATGAACATGGAAAATACATGGTGGAGTTGAACCCTTCCCGCCCTGGCAGTTACTTATTACATGCTCTGGGTGGAGATGAATTAACCGCGATGACACAGCTTGAGAGGCAGGAGCTGCAGCACCACCACAGCACCTCCGTCAATTTGAATTTCAAGAGGAACCTTATTAAAGAACTGCCCTGAGGTTGGAGAAGATTTACAATTGTACCAATGAATCTGCACGGCTGCGGGGAGAAGCTCGGGGGGGGGGGTTGAGGAGCGGTAGTGGTGCCAGGAATAGTATGTAACACTGAGAGGTGGAGGAAACAGTCAGACTCTTAACTAGGAGTAGAACTACTTAGGTCTTAAAATACTAGAGGACATATTCTGCTCATTTTCAGGTTAATATTTGCATTTAGTGTCTCTCCTGGGACATGTCTCCATGCTTTAATGTTCAAAAAGCTCTTTATTTGTCTCGTACTGCCTGTACTGCAGCACCTCTCTTCACCCTCTGTCTGAAACCAGAGCCCAGTCTGCTCTGATTGGTTAACAGCTAGGCAATGTTGTGATTGTCAACCGTTTGTAGATGTCCCGCCAATCAAGTATCAAGTACAATGTGAGCGCTAGCCAATAGAAGCGCGAGTGTTACATCATGATGTCACTATGTTCACTATGTAATGTGTGGGAGAGAAACTCCCTCTGGAGGGAACACAGGAAATGTAGCCTTTGCAGACCATTGACATGCACAGAAAACGATATAACACACTACAGAAAGAGAAAAAGCATGATGTTTTATTCCAGAATGTAGTGCAGTAAATTATATATTTCCCCGGGCGCCGTTCAAAAATGGCAGCCCACTGCTCCTAACACAGGATGGGTCAAATGCAGAGAAACAATTTCCCCACCGGGATTATAGTATATAAAAATCAAAATCAAAAAGAAATACTTGTCATAGAAGTACTTCGAAAATGTACTTTTGTTACTTTGTTAGTGCCTATTTTGGTGAAAGGATGTCTGTGCTTCTGAAGCATGAGCTACACTTTAGGGGCGCACACACCTGACCCACACACACATTCAGTGCCAATATCAGAGGTGGGGTGTGGCCGGGGGGCTAGAGACCCGAGGCTACAACCTTTAATATATCTCTTTTGATACATTCTCACTTTTTCTCTCTCACACTTTCACCCCCCCCCCCCTGAAGTCCACGTACACACACACACACACACATCCAGGAGTCTGACGCATCGACGATAATAATCTTTAATTATCACTTATAATGAGGACTAAATCAGTATGGACATTTTGACAAGCTGGTGTTAATAAGTCTAAAAAAAAAACAGCCTTAACTGACAATTACTGACAGAAGTACTAAACAAAGAGAAATGGGAGAATAGTACGACACATTGACATTAAAAAAAGCACGAGATTTCTGTGAGTTTAAAAAGAAAACCTCCTTATTTTGCTCATTATCTGGAATCTATCATTACTCCAGGCGATGTAGTCGGTACGGACTGCTTTAGCTGTTGTCTATTGATAATAAATAAAATTATAATTTTAAGGGAACCTCGTGTGGACTACAGGGAAACAGCGTTTGATTAAATACTCCTCCTCTCACTCAGACAAACAATCTACTGCATGACTGATTTGAGTATGATTGTGTAAATAAATAATCCCTTCTGAAGTCTTATATTCGCTCACTTCTTTAACGTCTCACTTTCTCTATCTCTTCACGCTGTCAATAAACAAAGCCTGAAGCACCAGGAAGGTCTCGCTTACTTTTCTCTCTTCTGTCACTTTCCTGAAATCCACTCTCTGCCACGTATTTCCCTCTCACTGTGTTATTTCAATAATATATTCCTCTGACAGCTGCATCACATCAGCACCCTACACTCGTGTGAAGTGACACGCATTGGAGTGCACGGCCCGAGCCACCTGCAGCTCCCCCTCGCTGTTTGGTCTCCTTTTGCAGAAAAACAAAAGTGCTATCCCACAGTGCTTCAGTGTTGTGCATGAAAGAGGGAGTTTCTTTGTGTGCGTGCCAGTAGATTCGGCGGCACAGGGTTTTTTGTTTGCATGTCCTCATTGGGCTGCTCGTAAAATGTATTTGTGAAAAATGTACAAATATCTCAAAAAGATCATTTTGAATCTGAGAAAAAAGTACAAATTCTGAGATTCAAGTCAGAATTGTGAGAAAATAGATCATTTTACAGCAGATTCTGAGAAGAAAAGAAGTCAGAATTATTAAATTAAAGTCAAAATGATGAGAATGAAGTCAGAATTCTGAGAAAAGAGAGATTGTTAGGGTAGATTATGAGAAAACAAAATCTTAAAGGGGACCTATCATGCAAAATGTACTTTGTGATTTATTTTATACTTAAATATGTGTCCCCGGTGCGTCAGAAAATAAAATCCTTTCTCTTTTCCTCCGTACCCAAATCTTTGAGAAGGGTCTAGCTGCGGCCGCGGCCAGTACACGGCGGTACACGATGGTACACGACACGCCCACCTGACACGACACTACGGTGGCTGAGAAGGGTCTAGCTGCGGCCGCGGACAGTGGAGGTTGAACCAAGCCCCCAGGAGTGCGCCGGAGTCTTGTGGCCAAACGGCGGTACTACACTTCCTTTGTGGTCTCTAACTCGTTGGATACTTTTTTTTAAACTAAATAAACTACCCAGTATGAACGTTCCCGGGTAGTAGTTCTCTTCCCTCCCTTCAATCTAACCCTTCCCTTCCTCCCATCCTAACCCGAACCACTCCCTACCTTTTTACCTCATTCTAATCTTCCTCCCTCCCTCCTAAACCCCAAAACCTCTCCTACTGTAAGAAATTAAAATCAATGTTTATACTACATGGGCTGTATGATGTAAATCTCGTCAATTCGCTTTTAACGGTGGTGCCTCTCAGCCACCGTAGTGTCAGGTGGGCGTGTCGTGTACCGCCGTGTACTGGCCGCGGCCGCAGCTAGACCATATTGAAATCTTTTAAAAACGGGTGTTCAACGAGCAGATAAAGATTTTCTGCCGATATAATGGTGGACCCACTGAAAGTTGCTATCAGAAACAATGCCTGACGTGTTTTGGACGTAATCTCGTCTTTGTTTACATTAGCAAGCCTCGCTAACACTCAGAGCTAACCTGTACTGGAGAGCACATGTGTTTAAAAAGCAGGAAATAAAACAAGGAACTCACCTTGTGATAAACCCGCAAGAGAAAAAGCGTTTGAGCTCCATACTGTTTCAGGAATAATCTTTGATGTGGGTTAGAACAGGATGGCGTTTTATCACAGCAGAATTGAACTTTATCTCCGGTAGAATTCTGATCCGGCATTAGCTCCGCCTCCTCTTTTTATTTTTTTCAAGCTAAGGACCCAAAATCCGCGTTTCTCTAACGGTACGTCCACACGGCAGCTTTTCGAAAATCTTGGAGCTGGGCGTGTCTGACAGCTTGGGGATTTTTTGCGAGCAACGCGACCAACAACCAATCACATGAATCTCCCGCCCCCGACATACAAAGCAAAAAACCCCGGGGATTTTATGTGAGCAATATATATATATATATAAACTCCCCAAACAGGCGAAAACCTACCAGTTTCCCCCACTGTCTCTGCCACCTCCCTCCATGCCTGGTTCCTCCGGTTTGTATCCCGTTAATAGTTCTGGTCGTAAAGAACCGGGTGATTTGCTACCGTAATTTCTCGTTTGGAATATGAGGAAATGAACTGCGGTCTGGTCCTCCCTGCTTACACACGCTTTGATTGGCTAGCGCTTCTACTGGCAGATTTGCATAAACGTGTTTGATTGGCTGACGCTTCCAGCTCAGCTTCAAAAGTTGAACATTGCTCAACTTTTGAATCCTGGAAATCCTGGAAATCTTTGCTTCGCTCCCCCACAATGCAGTTCGGCGAAAAGCGAGGCAAAGTGAGGTCATCCCCATTCAAAGTCAATGGGCAGAGAAGCGTTGGAAGCGGTGGAAGATTCGTCTAAAGCTGCTGTGTGGACGTACCGTAACAGGGCTGCAAAAGAGGGGTCTGAGCAGTATGAGGCATGGCTACAATAGAAAAAGACAGTCTTCCCATCTGCTAGTGTCTGCGCCTGTTCTGATTTATATTTGTATAACAGGTAATCCCCCAGTATCAACCCCATTAGTCATTTTAAATTCCCATTGTTACACTAAATCAACCTCATACATCATGCAAAAGTAAGCAGACGTGCATTTGTGAGCGTGCATGTCACGGTCATTATGAGATTCGTTTCTGATGTGCAGACTTTACTTTGGAGACAACGAACATTTCCCCAGGGCTAAAAAAAATAAATCAAATCAATACATGCTCACATTCAGCTCAGGCACCACAGCTTTACTGGCTGTGTGTGTGTGTGTGTGTGTGTGTGTGTGTGTGTGTGTGTGTGTGTGTGTGTGTGTGTGTGTGTGTGTGTGTGTGTGTGTGTGTGTGTGTGTGTGTGTGTGTGTGTGTGTGTGTGTGTGTGTGTGTGTGTGTGTGTGTGTGTGTGTGTGTGTGTGTGTGTGTGTGTGTGTGTGTGTGTGTGTGTGTGTGTGTGTGTGTGTGTGTGTGTGTGTGTGTTCTCAATCTCCAGGGTGTGTGTGTTGATTATTTCTCTGTAGAGCCCGTAACCCCTCACAAGAAAGCCATCAGCTCAGCAAGCGACCACTTCCAATCGCTCATGTTTTGCATATATCATTATGTTTCTGCATCAGAAGGGGTGTGGAAGTGAATGATAAAATAATATGATAAATAGTAAGTCGATAAATAGGTGTGGTTGATGACCATGTCCTGGGTATTTTTCTCGCTGGTCTTTTGCTTTAATTTCTCCATTGGTTGCAAAGTCAATAAACTGGGAAAATGGGATTCATTCTCATTGGAGTTGTTTGTTGAATATCACTTTTGCTGCAATCATATGTCGAGCAGTAGTGTTGAGTCCTTGTGAAAGATATGCAAGTATGTCCACAGTACTGTGCTCAAAAATACAAAATCATTAAAAGCTGGATATGATTGCACAGGCTTTATAAAGGGTCTCGCAAATTGCCATAGCGTTGAATCAATACGTCTTTGACACAATTTCAGTATAAATCCCATATTAATAAATGATCAGACTCTATTGTTGAACGACCTCACAGCCAAGATGTTTGAGTATTCAGTTCATTCAACATCTAACATGGATTTTTTTCAAGAGAGCCTTTTTTCCAATCAAAGCTTAGGGTCGTTTTCCATTAGCCAAGATGCTAGCGTATCACAGCTTAGAGTTGTGTCTTTCTCTTTGTTTGGAGCTAGCCACTGGCTTTACGCACTTAAGTGATTAAGATACACTTATTCACCAGTTGTTCATTAACATATTAGAGTTAAACAAACTACTAGCTTATTGGTTATGAGAGGAGGGAGGCGTGTGGTGCAGTGGGTTGTGTGTCGGTGTTCGGATCAGTGGGTCAAACAGGTTCAAACCCCACTGCAGTCAGCATGTCGTTGTGTCCCTGGGCAAGACACTTCACCCCAAATGGCTCCTGTGGGGATTGTCCACAGTATTGAGTATAAGTCGCTTTGGATAGAAGCGTCTAACAAATAACATGTAATGTAATTATGAACAAGACTTCACTTTAAAATAGGGAACATATTCAGAGTTAGAAATACCACATTTTGAGTTATCTTTGACACAATTAACACTTGAAGTTTCATGTCTTGTTAGTACATAAGATTAGACCATGTGTCAGGTGTTTTTATGAGAGGATGCCTTAGGGCGGTGGTGGCGAAGTCCATAGGGACTTGGCTTGGCAACTGGAAGGTCACCAGTGCAAGTCCCGGAAAGACCAAGTGCTACCGAGGTGTCCCTGAGCAAGGCACCGTTCCCTACTTTGCTCCCCGGGTGCTGTACATAATGGCAGCCCACTGCTCCCAACACTAGGATGGGTCAAACGCAGAGGAACCGTTTAGTTACATAGTACCTGTACTCAGTGGCGGACTGGCCATCGGGACGTTCGGGGCGAATCCCGATGGGCCGGTACTGAAGTGGACCGGTCGGACGATGTGGGCCGGTCGGATAAGTCACTAGCATGTCCCCGCCCATTGACAATTTACTAGCGGTAGAGGTACCGAAGTGGGCTGGTCGAGAGTCCCGGGCTGATTTTTAGTCTCAGTCCGTCCCTGCCTGTACTACGTAATGACAATGAGTTGAATCTTCTTCTTCTTCTTAATTAACAACTAGTTGATGGTGAATATGTACCTTAACATAAAGTGTCACCGTTAAATCTTTATGTAGCCATAGAGAACCGCAGTGACGCGTCCTAAAACCCGGAAGTAAGTTAGCATTTTTACCACGTCCGGTTCCTTCGATAAAAAGCAATGCAATTTCTCCAGAGGGTTTTGGAAAATATCTCCAAATAAGGTCTGTGGTTGAGACACATTGAAGAGACAGATCGCGTTTTGTTCTACGACATTAAATCCATCAGCAGTGACCCCGCTGGTGATTTCTGAAGAGTTCACGTGTCTGAAAAACGATGGTTGTTACCAAGTGGCTGAATAGGACTACAGAAGTCGTCCAGGCCGTTGTACGCCATTACACCGAACACGTAAACACTCCCGCTAAGTGTGTTTGCCCTGTTCTGCTTGAAAGCAAGTCCCTGCCTCCTGCAGACTGTTCCAACAGACACTTCAACTTGTTCCATTTACAATCTGTATGTTTGAATATGGATCTTAAGTCGGCGTGACGTTGAAGCAGCGACCCTGCTGTGGTTCCTTTACAGCATAACGTTAGAATGTTGCTTCTTGCGACTAGATTTATGCTTAGAAAATGATAAAAGTAGGATAGACATGTGGAGATTATCCGGCTGAACAAAACGTGAACCGTCTCTTAAATGTGTTTCAACCACAGACCTGATTTCCAGCTATTTTCCAAAATCCTACTTTATGGAGAAATTGCATTGCGTTTTTGACGAAGGAACTGGAAGGACGCGTCACTGCGGTTCTCTATTGTGTCCATATTTAGGGAATTTCTAATGGCCATTTGTTTTAAAATGAAGAAGCAAGTGAACTTTTTTGAAGCAATAGCTAATCCCAGTTTACTACATCTGATAAAACCATCTTTCTACAGTCATCATTCCAGTTTAAAGAAAATCTAACATGGCTGGCTAAAAATGATATGCTTTGTCCAGGTGTGTGTAAGGTTGATGACTCATTGTTCAAAAGATAACTGGGAGTCTATAGGGGAAACGTCTCCTTGCGTTGTGCTGTGTTATTAGAATAGAAACGTCTCTGAAGTAGTGTTAAACTCCCCGGTGTTTTTAGTCCTGCTGATTAGAGTGATTCTAATTTTGGGAATCCACGGCGTTCGCTGAGCCTTCACGGATCACGAAGAAGCACAAATGTCTCGTGACATTTCTACAATTGTTTCAGGGTTGAAACAACAATGCAGCAGATGGTGAGACATAAGACTCATCTATTTATTGGGCTCACAAGCATCACTAAACGGCCATTAGGGCGGGACCAGGGGCGGTTCTAGGGGGGGCAGGGGGGGCCAGTGCCCCCCTATCACTGACCTCTGACCCCCCTGTGGCCCCCCTAAAAATGAAAAGTGAGGAATGAAAAATGTATGATTTATTACACGATTTATTGAATGATGGAATAGGCGGAACTAACGTTATTCGTCATTCTAGTCAGACCCATTAGAGCGGTGCACTCAGGACCCATTAGAGCGGTGCACTCACTTTCACTGTCCGGCTGAAGCGCACGAAAAACAAACACTTTTCATCTCGGATCATCAGAGGCTGTTGCATCCAAGATAGACTGATTGAAACCTACGTTTCGAGAGACTACCACGATAATTGAAGGTGAGTTAAACTATTGTATCCGTGTAAGTGTAGATGTAAAGTAGAGATGTAACTGTTCATTGCCTTTATTTTTATATAAATATGGTGTTAGTGCAAAAATTGTACTATAACTTAAAGGTGGGGTAGGTAAGTTTGAGAAACCGGCTCAAGTGCGCTAGAATTTGAAAATACACAGCTGGAAAAAATCTGCCACTTCCTTACAGAGCCCCTCCTCCAACACACACGAACGCGCACATGACCAATGAGGGCACGAGATAAGTTTGTGCCCCGATGGAAGGCTGACAGGCAGGTAGGGCATCCAGTTACTTTCGCCGGGCCGGCTAAAATGATTGGTCATGCTTTTTAAAGCGCTACAGCTTCCACAGATGACATTTTTTTATGGATTTGTTGTCAAAGCACTTCAGATATTCATTGCTATCGGGATGCTAAGAGCATTCCATGGGATATAACAAAGAGTGTATCTCGAGCCGGTTTCTCAAATGTACCTACCCCACCTTTAAGCTGAAGCTAACATTAATAACTATAAGATATATCTGAAATAAATAAGTGTACTGAAACAAATACCAATAACTGTATTGCATTGTTTTCTAATGCGCAATTACTTCATACTGTCTAGTTCTCTTTTTCGTCCTGCATTTATTGTGGCCCCCCTCAGAAAATAACTGGCCCCCCAGTCAAATTGCTCTAGAACCGCCACTGGGCGGGACCACCAACAGGTTATCACAGTTTCAGAGAAAGTGGATCGTGCAAACAGTAGCTGTGCTGTTGATATAGGAGGGGACTAGATTTAAAACATGATTGTAAAAGGGGAAGTCATTGCACTCAGGTATTTAAGCACTCTGGGAGTTTGCTCTTCTGCAATCTTTGATCAATATCAGTCCGAGGAGATAATGGAGATAATGGGCAATATTCTCCTTTCCCATCTCAATTCTGAATTGTTTACGATCTGATTTGAAACTTGAGATGCGAAAATTGAGTTAGTTGAGAGACAACGATGTAAAGCCACAAGATTGTTTCACAAGATGCCAGTTTATAGGATGTATTTAGGATAGTAAAGCGCAAAATCATCACCATCAGACTGTTGGGATTGCCTTTCAACAAATGTGTTCCGCCTTTTTTGCTCCAAACTAAAAAACTCTAACTTGGATAAAAACCAAAGCTCGCTCATTCGTGATTGGCCAATTTTACTTGGACTACAAAAGGAAACCAACACGCTTCCAATCCAAGAAAATCCTGCCTAAAAAAGCACAATCTGTTTGAAGAGATTATCCATATGTCATATGTTACTTTAAGTACACAGGATGTTGGTCAATGGCTATTTACTAGCAAAGTAAGCCCAAACCGAAACCAATTGAGATGTTAGGCGACAGACCTGACAAACAGTGCAAACACAACATTACAATACATCCCCTGCTGTACCTTTAAAGACCAAGTTAAGGGGGAAGAATACAACATTTCCACACTTTAAAGCCCACCGGGGAAAGCACCGGAGGTGGAGGACCAGCTCATTATCTGTAGCATATGGGCTCTAGGGAGGCGCTTTATCGTTTTATTGTTAAGGGAGAACGCCTCACACACCCGCTGAGAAGAAGCAATAGCAATTCTGAATACCCCCCATTGACTTCCTATCACACACACTGACTCACGAGACATTACATGTCCACACACACTTTTGCTTTTCACGTATGTACAACTACAAAACGTGTTTATCATCTCCTAGCATCCATTTCAATGTTTTTTTTAAGAGACATGCAGGCTTGGTTACATGTTATTAGGATATTGTATACTGTAGTCCCTTACAGTCACATCGAATAGACATAATCAGGTTACTGTTTCATTTCTGTTGGAAAAATCTCACTCGACACCAGCTTGAGTTTTAAAAGCAGGAGGTTTTAAAACAGATTTTATCTCCGCTTCTTTAACCTGTATGTGCTCATGGTTTCATTGAGTAAACTCAATGAAAGGCAGGTTTTCCTATCAATACAATCATTTCTGATCCTACATATCGTGGTTTCTTCTTGTCTAATGGTCACATTGGTCTGCTCTCTTCACTTCAGTACAAAACATCATTCATTTCTATTTTCTACAATACAGCTTTATTTATAAAGCACTTTAAAACCTCCAGACCAAAGTGCTGTACAGTCAAGAAAAACAAACACACATCACAGACCACAGCTCACAAAGCATAAAACAACAAACAATTTAAATGCAATAAAAGCAACAATCTAAAAGACGTCGCTAAGGAGAAGAGGTGGGTTTTAAGAAGATAACAAATCTGTGCAGTGTCGTCACTTTAAACTTACCGTGTGACTCATCGGTCTCTACATTAGCATGCAGAGGATGTATTGGGCTCTGACTCACTGAATATCATGTTTTACTTTAGTAGTATTCAAGTCTGTTTGGCTTTCTCTGTGTGTGTGTGTGTGTGTGTGTGTGTGTGTGTGTGTGTGTGTGTGTGTGTGTGTGTGTGTGTGTGTGTGTGTGTGTGTGTGTGTGTGTGTGTGTGTGTGTGTGTGTGTGTGTGTGTGTGTGTGTGTGTGTGTGTGTGTGTGTGTGTGTGTGTGTGTGTGTGTGTGTGTGTGTGTGTGTGTGTGTGTGTGTGTGTGTGTGTGTGTGTGTGTGTGTGTGTGTGAACGAGAGCATATGACAGCTATATCTGTGTGCCATTATGATGTTAATGCATCCAGCTGAGTAACAGTGCTCACACAGACTTAATGCAGTGTTGGCTAATAGAAAGATCTACTGCTGAAAACACACTCTCAACAACCTATTAATATAATAGGGTGGGTGGGAGGAGGGAAAGGGGAGGAAAGGAGGGAGGGGAAGAATGAAAGGGGAGAGAGAGGGAGGAGAAAGAGGGATGGAGGGTTATATTTGCATATAATATGTGGGCGAGGAAACAAGGTGAAGTTGAATATTTATAATGTGATGCAAAGATTAAAGGGATATGGATAGAGACGCTATGAGAAATGGATGCAGAGACATAAAAGTGATAAATGGTATGACGACATTCAAATCCACCAACATATGAGGATACAGTATATAGCTGAATGTTGGCTCACTAGCCACAGATCCACAGCATGAGGTGGAACCATCTCTTAGAACTGTTCCCTTCATTAACCTTCAAACCACACCAAGTGCTTTTCAAAACATCATCGCAAATTAAACAACATTGCGCAAGAGTTGTATTGAGCAACAGTGTGATCAAAAGGCAACGCAACATTATAACGGCGGAGATGTTTGGGCAGTCCTTCTCTTCCCAAATCCTCAGCGCTCAGCACCCGCCCCTTTGCACTAGGAAAAGCACTTTCCTCCAACCATCAATCCACTTGTTGTATTCGGCTGAGCATCTTTCCTCTTGGACTACTCTCTTTCTATCCCTTTGGACAGGACACTTGACTCCTTTCACTCACTTTCTCCTACTCTTTAAAAAGCGTTCATCTTGCCTCTTTTATTATTTCATCGATTTCTTCTAGTTGCCGTAGACACGAGAGAAATTATCTTTTTGGCTCAGTCTTTTTTTTCTTTCGCAAAAACTATTTTCATCAGTTTTTCTCCTTTCCACATTTCCCTTTCATCCGGCGTTGAGAAATACGCTTGGTTAAGGTCAGCTCGACGTTGCTGCTGCCACCAAGTGTTTCATTAATGATGACTGACATTTTAATTTACAATGAATTATTGCCAGTTTTTCCAATGAATGCAGAATGAAATCATAATGACTCTAAACCCCAGGCTTTCACATCTGATGTCCACACACTGCTTTTGTGGAATATATAGTGCACGATGAGGGTGGTTAGAGCAAAGCCTGGTCAAAATATATGTATTAAAGGGGCCCTATAATTATTTCCCCTTCTTAAAGTGTGTTACATAGGTTATAGTGCATGTAAATGGTCTTCAAAGACTTAAATCTCAAAATGCCCCCCCCCCCTGCCAGAAACTCCTTTGTTTAGTTATGTAACATAGTGACATCACTATGTAACACTCACAATTATATTGGCTACTACTCCAGCACATACGTGATAGGCAAAGGGGCGGGACATCTCTAAGCAGTCGACCAATCATTTACTCTTAAATAAGTGCAATTTTTAAATGTTTATACTTTATTTGAGTATTTCCATGTAATACTACATTCTAATGAAGCTCAGCACAAGTTCAGACAGGAAGACCTCTCACTCCGTATTGCTCGTCATGGCAATACTCGCTCCCTGCACTAAATGACAGGGAGCGCCACTCCTCAGCTAAACCTATCACGCCCCTCCATTTACAAGCCTAATGATCGCACCTGTTAATCCCTCTATATATGCTCTCCCCTTTCCTATCAGCTGTCTTCCAGGTGTCAACGCGCAACCCTCCTCCACCCCTTCACCTCCTGCTTTTAACTCAGGGCCAAGCTTAACCTTCTCCCTTCCAACCGGACCTAACCACTCATCACCACCACCAGCGTCTAGACCCAGGGGGGTTTATCAGAAACGGTTCTTCCCTTCCCGATTGATATCCTACAAAACCTGGGCCTAATCGCCAAACACCATTTCATTCACTTGTTATAAACTGTCATCATTATGTTCCATTGATATAATGTGACCGATAATAAATATGTATTCCATACATCACGTCTCTCCTGATTGAACTTCTATTTCACTACATTAAAAAAATATATTGACTAATATAACTAAACTACATGTATTTGAAAGAGTGTAGGCATTCATTATTATAATACAATCTTTAAAATATGATTTTGTAATGTTGTGTTCCACAAGTACTTTGACTGTCTGTCTTAAAAATATATTCTCATGCAAATGTATTTGTACTTTTACTTTTTACTTGTAATAGAGTATTTTAACACTCTAGTATTGCCTCTAAAGTAAACTATCAGAGCACTTCTACCACCTTGGTTTATGTTGTTGGTAGTCCGTGTCATAACTGAAGAAATTGCTTTGGAGCATTTGGGGATTTTCACCCAAATGCTGTCATGTGATGATTAAAAAGAAATAAACACAACTTTAACTCGTCACTGAAACATTCCTGTCAGTCCCTTCTGTCTGTCATTAATCAAAAGGTGCCCACGTTCCATTCCCCGACCTCATCTCACTCGCTGCCTTTCATCTCCCCTCTCGTCACTTATTTACACCTCTGTCCTCACACCCCCGCAGGTGTTCTGTCCCGTCTCTCCTCAAAGCTCCCAAACCCATCTCCTCCGCCTTCCTCCATTCAGAGAGGACGGCAAAGGACTTTGATCGCTTGACTTCAAAAGCCTCGGAGCGGGAGTCAGTCGTGTGAAATTCACCGAAAGCACAGACACAAATGAGCCCGTCGTTCTATTTGAGGAATTAATAAGTCTCTAAATGTCTGCCGCCTGAAGTAACCTGCATTCATGTTACTGTTTACTTCATGTTCGTGCACTGGTCACTTCTGCCAGCGTGGGCTATTTGCTTCAAGGACAGAGCTTCTCTTAGACTAGTGGAAGAAGAACATCCAGTTTATTGATTTTAAGGGTTTGTTTCTTCATAAACTTTTTATTTTTGCAACTTTACATCTCTCGTAGATTCACCAAAGGTTAGCCTTAGATGACGCCTCATGTAATAATGCACTTTAACAAAATGCCTATAATTGTAACCCTCCTATTGTCTTCCTTTCCCCCCCTTACTTTGGTGTGCGCGGTCAAATGTGACCGGTCCTGTTTTAACTGCTATTACATTAACACAAAAACCATTAATTATCACCACATTTCATTTAACACCCTTTCAAACTGTACATATTGTATCGGACTACTGGTATACATGAAGTACTGCAGTAAATATACAAATAGACACTGAACATGTATTGGTGTGCCAGGTTTGATCCATGTGGGGGGATGGGCACATAAGGGGGGGGGAAACACATCGTGTGTGTGTGTGTGTGTGTGTGTGTGTGTGTGTGTGCGTGCGTGCGTGCGTGCGTGCGTGCGTGCGTGTGTGTGTGTGTGATCTGGATGGTTACTAATTCCTTTTCTTTATGGCGGTCAGTTTTGCCCGGGAACACCATGGGTGTTACAGAGTTGACTAAATCATCCAAAATCCAATGAAAGTGGTGATCAGCCATTTTATATGTTCAAATGTCTCCTGTGAGAAAGCCTTCATGCAATTAAATGTAAAACAAAAAAGTTATGATTGATGAAAGTAGTAAATCGGTCAGAATTGACCCGAACAGGAGGGTTAAGAGAAATGTAACCAGCGAACCCGATTTGTCTTGCAAAAAGAAAATAATTTTACAATGCATATCTTTAAAAAACTGTTATCTCTAACAATATTTTTCTCACACATTACACTATACATCAAATCTTTCCATGTTATTCTTTTATAAAGTTAGACTACTTTACAGAAAGGATTTCTTCATATTTCATTTCATTTTTACATTTATTACATTTATTTACGTGTTATTCCTACTCTATAATCAAGGTGAAAATGTATATTTTGTGAAGCTGTTGACAGTATTTTCTGATGTATGTAGTGTTCAGATATCAAATGTAGCAAGTATTTAATTAGTTAATGCCTTATTTGCATTTTTAAATATCATTTTAGGAAACGTGTGCATAATGTATTAACCGGGGAAGTTTCATGGTGATATCCTATTATTGAACATATGTCTCCCCTAACACACATTATCTTTGAACGCTTTGAATTTACAAAAGGAGCAACAGGATCATCCAGAATTGTGACCGAACACGATTGTGAAAGTGTTCGCCATATCTCATGCCAATACTACACCCCCCCCCCTCCCTCCATCTGTCACCATAATGTCCATTTTCCCCCACGTCATTCTCTCCCACCTCCCTCTCCCACCTCCCTCTCCCATCTCCCTCTCCCATGCTGTTCCACACATTGTCTGTCTCTCTGTTCCACCGAGCCACTCCTACTCTCTGTCCCACACTGCGTTCAAACCCAGAGGAAAGTGAACCAAAAACATGAAATAAATGATGGGTTTTTATTCAAATATGTGCTTTTAGATAAAGGATGTTTGATAGACTCCTTACAGCTTCTTATAGGAAGTTAGAAAGGGTCATTAGCTTTAAGAAAATGTATAACGAAACAATACTTAGACTGTATGAAGATGTCAGGTAGGTAGCTTTACTACTCATGGTACTGTAGATTGTCGTGTTGACTTTTGATTTATTTATTTTTTAACAAGGGCCAGGTAAAATAAGATGTTCCCAATCGGTACCACTTTCCATTACGGGCTACAAAACTGCGTTGAGTGAAATAAACAAGTTAATAAATAGATACTTCACTCAATAATATATTATTTTTGTCGCAGTGAAAACATCTACAGACAACTGTGACAAATGTGTGCTATTTCTTTTTGGCAAAATTACATTTAAATGGTGTTATATTTTGACATTGTCCAATACTCATCTATTGGCAGCCCCCCCTCCCCCTCAGTCGATCTCGTCACGCCCCATCACTCGTCTCATATCTCGATGAGCCGCCTGCCTTCAAATGACATGTAACCTCACACAGTAATGCCAGAGGCAGCAGCTGGTGGATGCTCGTGTTGGCATCGACGCGCCACCTGCACCGCTTCGCTGATCTTTATCCCACATACTAATGTTCACATATGATTGATGTGACTTTCATTGATTGGCCGTATCCTCGGTGTGAAAGCAGCAATGAGTCCCCTGGAACCCGTCTGTGTGTTTCCTGCTTTTAGTTTGAAAAGTGTTGGATTTATACTTCCTGTCTTTGTGTTTCCCGCCTTTTTCCCGTCTGCCACACCCTAGAGGTTTCTCAATACTCTAATTTCCCCTCCTCGACTCCTTTCCTCGACTCCTATCCTCGATACTTAGTCCCGCTTACAGGAGATGCGAGCGGAGGACTGAGGAGGGGAGCCGAGGAGAGGAAGCAGCAGGCGGTTAGAGAAATGAGAACCCCTCTCCTCTGAGCGGTCATTTTAAAGAGACGTCCATTAATGATGACAGGAGGCACAGCAGCCCTCTGTCTGATGGACAGATGTGTTCATGACCACTTATATATTTACTTTTAATTCATTGACAGTGCGGTATAATGAGACAATAACAGGCTACAGATGCGGACACACACACACACACACACACACACATATATATATAAATATATACAATTTCAGAATCAAATAAGTATGAGAGCACTCTCATAATAACGTAACACAATCAGAGACTGGATATCCCCCCCCCCTCTCTCTGGTCGCTGAAATGGGGAATTGAAATTACGGGCCAAAAGTTGTAGTAAAAGTAAGCAGAGGACACCAAACCAACTGAGACCCGTCTGTCCGCCGCATCTACGCACTGTACAACACACACACACTGTATCACACACACACACTGTACAACACACACACCTACAGTATAGCTCCCAGAGATGGGGACTCGAGTCTGCGACTCGGACTCGAGTCGCACTTAAGTCGCACACACAGAGACTTCAGACTTGACTTGGACTCGTGACCAAAAGACTTCAGACTCGACTTGGACTCGTGTGTTGGGACTCGTGAACAATCATTGTGTTTTCTATTTTTGAAATCAAATTTTTGAATTTTCTAGAATTTGAAAATACACAACCAGAGATAATCTGCTAGAGGCTGCTACTTCCTCACAGAGCCCCTCCTCCAACACACACGAACGCGCACATGACCAATGAGGGCACGAGATAAGTGTGTGCCCAGATGGAAGGCTGACAGGCAGGGAGGCCATCCAGTTACTTTAGCCGGGCTCATTACGCAGACGTGCGCGCCTCTGTTACTACCTCGTAGTAACACCATGGTGACCGGCGGCACACCTGCGGCTGTACCGCTTGTAATTAGGTTCAACTACAAACACTTCGAACAAAACGCCGGCGGCACCAACAAAAGGAGCGCACACTGCAAAGTCTGCAATATCAAAATCAAGGATGCTGGCGCAACAACGTCGGATTTCATCAGGCACTTGAAAAGTCACCCGGAGAGGTCAGTCACATTAACGCATGGACGGTTAGCAAACATGTTTAGCTCAGCATCAGCTGTGTGATGCTAACTTAGCTTGCTGCTAGCTTTGTAACATTTGAAAAGATGAGTGAATGTTTGCTTGTCACACTTGTTTGAGTTGAGTGGCGTTGACATCCAACTCTTGACATGACATAAAAAAGGTCGGTAACGTTAATCATTACGTTCCGCTGCCACCATCTACTGGCTAACGTTAAACGTAGAAAATACATAGTTACATACATAAATACATCTGTGGGTTTATAGGCAGGTTACAGGTTTATTGTTGACCACGTAGCGTTAATGTTACAGGTTTATCAGGTTACCATGACACTGGCTTTGAGTGAGAGGATAGAGGAATATGTTTATTAATAGTAGACTTAAAATATGTCATTAGAGACCCAGTGTATAATAACACAGTAAATGCTTTGCATGTCTTAGATATAGCTGTGCAGTGTTCTTAACAGACTGGATAGCAGCAGACAATAGAAGGCTTATTACAACCAGAAGAGACATGAGACTTTTATTTTTTTAGAGACTTGAGACTTGACTTGGACTCGTGACCAAAGACTTGAGACTTGATCAAGTCTCACCCCACAAAGACTTGAGACTTGACTTGGACTCGTGACCAAAGACTTGCAAAAAAAGACTTGTGAACATCTCTGATAGCTCCTAAAGCATAATCAGGCTACAGCCGTTGTGTATTTTATTATGTGAAGCACTAAATTGTCCTAGAAAAATATTGACTCTTTGTTTGTAGATATCTACTAAACTACAGCATCCATTACATGACATGTCACTTGTTAGACGCTTCTATCCAAAGCGACTTAAATTCTCAATACTGTGGGCAATCCCCCACAGGAGCAATTTGAGGTGAAGTGTCTTCAGGGACACAACGACATGCTGACTGCAGTGGGGTTTGAACCTGTGACGCCCTGATCCGAACACCAAGGCTCTATCCACTGCGCCACACGCCGCCTACAAATACAGAGAGTAATGTAGGCCTACTACTGAGTGATATATATTATACACACTGCTCTGCTTTCTGCATGGACCTCACAGCTGTTCTCTCCGTAAACATCGCGTCGCTATGAGAGCAGTTTCTAAAATAACATCCAGGGGATGCATGCAGAGCTGTCATTGGCTGAGAGAAGTCCGGCCGTGCGTCACGCCTCCACCGTTCCAAGAAATGCGTCCACGAAGGAGCCGTGGAGGACCCATCAGTGTCTCCTCGGTTAGAGCTCCTCCAGAGAGCCTCCTCGATGCTCGGTCCTCGGTCCTCGAAGTGCATTTAGAGAAATGAGATGTCCTTCAACATGGCACGCTGAAATCCATTTCCGGGTCACTACCGGAGGACCGAGGAGTCGAGGAGTCGAGGAGTCGAGGAGGGGAAATTAGAGTATTGAGAAACCTCTCCTGATGTTTTTACCTGCCTTCTCCAGCTGTTTCTTATCTATGTGATTAGTTATGCTTGTATTTAAGTCTTCTGTTATTCTTTGTCAGATCCTTGTATATCCGTTTGGTTTTGCCATGTCTTGCCCTGGATTCCTGAAATAAAGGTATATTTCACTGAAAAAACTGAAATGTTGACTTCAACTAAATGTATTAAGTCAACAGTTTGACGATAGAAGTCTGATTTTGCTCAAAAAAAATTGCTACAATTCCCGCTGCTCATAATATACAATTTGTCTAAGAAATGATAACAATTCCAACCACTTAGCAAGTCAATGCTATTCTGGCATCAGGCGTGCCATTTATCCTGTCCAATTTCAAACAATCTGTTTGCTGTGGTGATAAAAGAGGCTTTAAACACCTGCCATCAATAAAAGGTAAAATGGACTGCTGCAATCCGCGCTCTCTGCCACGGGAGAAGAGCGAAAATTGGACTCATATTCCCCAGGTGGATAAAAACATGACTTCAAAATCAATGCTAATATTGCCCCGAATCTGTGGGAACAGAAGACTGGGACTCAGCATATCGACTTTAAATAGTGACACAGTGTCAGTGTTGTGCTTACAGCTAAAGTTATTTCATGTTAAGCTCATAATTTATGAATTATCTCCGGCTAGGCATCAGGTTTTGTGGGTAACAATGGCTGTAGCACTATATGAAACCTGACGGACTGATTCTGAAGTGAACAAATTGGGGGCACCCTGCCGGTGTGTTTTCCCTCACTGTGTGTGCCTAATGCAGTTTGTCTCAAGTTTTCTACATCGTTTCGCATTGCGCTCTCCTAATGATGACAGTAATGAAAGGTGATGGATCTGCTGTCACACACACTTGCACATACCTTCCGTAAGTAGGCAGAAAACTGCTCCACAGATAAACACACCGCATGTCGGTTGGATATAGAGGCACGCGGGGAGGAATACTGGGTAGATTTATAAAGCATTTCTCCAATTCAGCAATGGGAGGTGGACTCATAATTGGAGATTTGGACTTTTGTATTCGGAGTAGTGCTGCGTACCTGGACTCACATTCAGGTTCAGGTCCGGACTCAAGTCCAGAGGTTCAGGTTCAGGTCCGGACTTATAAGTCCGGACCTGAACCCATGGCTTGTGTCAAGTTGTGTGAGTAACTAAAGTGAACTTATTGTGAGCTAATTATCAACTCAAATTCAAACTCGTCAGGTTTATTGTGTTCCCTTCCAACTTGTGTCTACATTTCTCTACAAAGTACAAATGTGCCACTTAGTCTACAAATGACTGATGACAGCAACTACAGTGAACGACTACAAAGTTCAAACATTTATTTCATTTACCAAACTAAAGTAACCGAACAGTCCCTGAGCTGACTGAGCCTACATCCCTAAAGCTTTGCTGAAAGGTAGAGTGTAGAGTAGACTATACGCATTACACTGTTACACACCTACTATACAGTATAGGCTACACTGTAGTGACTGTACAGTCAGAGTGTACTGTACTGTCTGTGCACCATGTATTTTCTACAACTCTACATGTGACATTATACAGTACATACTACATACATAGTGATGTACATACATACTGTTAGAAATTAAAATCAATGTTGATATGGCGTAATTTTGAATTAAATACACTATTTAATTTAAATCAGTTTTATTCTGAAAAAACTGGAAGTTCACACTATTAACTTAGTACTTTTATTCTGAAAATTCTTCACTTCCGGTTAGCATTAGCATGTGGCGAAATTCTACGTTTTCAAACCGTGAATCGAAGGTGAAATGACATGTGATGGTGTACACTGAGCACACTGGGATTAGCACTCATTTATTGACGCTGAATAACGTTTATCAGGAATGTTTAAATAACCACAGACACCAGAATATACGTAAGTGCTAGTTTTTCTGCGAGTCCAAGTACCGGTTCCCGACGTTCCGGTTTTAACCGGACTTGAACCGAAACTTTTTACAAGTCCAGTACCGGTTCGGCGTACCGGTACGCAGCACTAATTCGGAGGAGTGAAATGGTTGCATTCAAATTGGCTCAGACTAGCATGAGTCATCACAAAACATATTTGCATTTTAGGCCATTAAATGCCAATGAGCATGAAAAGAGAGAAGAAAACACCCTCCATTAACATTTTCAGCAAAGAAATGTCAGAAAATAAAAATATAAGCATCCATTATAATCTCCTCTCATCGTCATTCCTCTTCCTCATCTCGCTCCGGGGACTTTTTTTATTTTCCGTGTGTGTCTCAGTCTATCCGTCAGTCTGTTTCTGAGAGGGACAGTAATGTGATTCCCACTACAGGACACCACGCTTTGTAACTAACTCAGTCAATCTGATATAATAAAGATTTTATCCCAGGACACAAAAGCCTTCCTACCTACGAGACAGTCTTTCCTTCAGTCCGATAGTCACGTTAACTTCTGCAGGTGGAGGATAATCCAAATGCTATTTGTCATGTCGACAAATAAAGGATAATTGATGCCCTGCACATTAATTGAATCATCATCATCAGCACAATCATTAGCCTTAATTGAGGGAAAGCGATGGCATAAACAAGCCACAGCATAGCATTGTTAGTGAATTTAAACCAGCCAGTTGATTGGAGGAGCTGAGCAGCCTATCAAGGGCTGGAGAAACCCTGCAGCTGTCAATCATCTAAGTAGATCAGCACATAGCTGGCTGCGTATACAAGTGATGCTAAATGTTATCCAGAGTCACTGCAGAACTAATTTAGCACCATGTCTTGTACACTGCATCCGGCAACCTATGATTTTGTCTCTTAAAACTACAAGCAATGATTACTTCCAATAACCTCACTAATACTAAAAAGGTGATTTGTTGACAAGCCAAAATACTACATTGCTGTGAAATAATAGGGAAGGAATAAAATATATATATATAAATATATAATAAAAGTATATTTATATTTTGGAGTAAACCACAATGCAAGACCATGTGCATGTGTTTCTATGGTTACAATACGTTTTATAAAGGAACACATGCATCAAATAAATTGACACTGTAATCCCTCCCCCACCGCATATGTTGTGTTTTTTGTGTGACCATTGCCCTTGTTTGTTGGTCCTTGTTTTGTGTGTTTTAAAAATGTTTAAGAAAATCTAAATAGTAAAAAAGAAATAATAGGAGATCATATTATCTAAAAGGCTTTACCATGTTTGATGAACACCACACCATTTATCAAATGATTATGAAAAATATGGAAACACAGAAGGGTCAAGCCTCTTTGGGGTAGCTTCAAAACTCAAAACTCTATCCTGAGTTCTGGATTAAGTCGTGGACTTCGGGTCGTGGCTGAACCTGCATGCGGTCCTGCCTTGGGTCTCGTCATGCTGCTTCCCTGATGGCTTCCACAGGATTGTAGCTGACATCCTCGTGGATTCATCTTCTCATTACAGACACATGCATTTCCTAACATTCGGTCGATATGCTGTAAAATGTATTATCTCTTCAATTTACACACGGCATATATTGCACGTCTGTCCGTCCTGGGAGAGGGATCCCTCCTCTGTTGCTCTCCCTGAGGTTTCTCCCATGTTCCCCTTTAAACTGTGGGTTTTCTCTGGAAGTGTTTCCTTGTACGATGTGAGGGTCTAAGGACAGATGGTCTGAGGACAGAGGGTCTAAGGATACAGGGTCTAAGGACAGAGGGTGTCGTTTTTCTCATACTGATATTCTGAATAATCTGTGCTGTTGTATTTGCTGTAAAGTGTCTCTACTGTATGCTATTTTTATTATATGTACAGCACTTTGGCTCGACCAAAAATCGTTTATAAATGTGCTATATAAATAAAACTTGATTTGATTTGATTTGAATGATGATTCTTCTCTGAATCTATTAAACCATCAGAAAATGGCTTAAACTGCTGCCAAATAAATCTCATAACATGATGGACACTCCCACAAACGTTATCTATCAAACAATGCATATCTTCCTCTTATGACGTACTCATCTCAGAGCTGCCAATCACATCTGTAAAAAATGCTCAAGGAGAAACACTAGAGGCTTACAAAGAGGCTGCTAAACATTTTCTTTATCCTTCCAACAGGATTTTTCAAGGATGTTTTTCCTTGCATGGCCTCAGATCTACTTCATATAGTAAACAAATCTCTTCACTCAGGTGTTTTTCCACAGGCCCTGAAAACTGCAGTGATTAAACCGCTCTTAAAAAAGAATAATCTAGATGCTTCAGTAATGAACAATTACAGGCCCATATCAAACCTCCCATTTCTAGGTAAAATCATTGAAAAAGTTGTTTTTCAACAGTTGAGTAATTTATTGCATTTAAATAGCTGTTTCGATGTGTTCCAGTCAGGCTTTCGTCCAAACCACAGCACTGAGACTGCTCTTGTAAAGGTCTTTAATGACATCCACTTAAACACAGACAGTGGCAGAACTTCAGTGTTAGTATTATTAGATCTCAGTGCTGCGTTTGACACTGTTGACCACAGCATATTACTAGACCGACTGGAAAACTGGGTGGGACTTTCGGAAACAGTTCTAAATTGGTTTAAATCCTACTTAAAGGACAGAAACAACTTTGTTTCTATCGGTAAATACACATCTGAGTTGACAAATATGACATGTGGGGTACCTCAAGGCTCCATCTTGGGGCCTCTTCTCTTTAACGTCTACATGCTACCACTGGCTCAGATAATGAAGAACAACAAAATAAGTTACCATAGCTATGAGGATGACACACACATTTACGTAACAATTTCACCAGAAGACTATGCTCCAATTCAAACACTGAGTAAGTGCATTGAACAAATCAATGACTGGATGTGTCAGAACTTTCTCCAATTAAACAAAGATAAAACTGAGGTAATGGTTTTTGGAGCCAAGGCAGAACGTATACAAGTTAGCGCTGAGCTTCAGTGTGCAATGTTCAAACCAACAGAGCCAGAAATCTAGGTGTAGTCATGGACTCTGACCTGAGTTTCAACAGTCACATTAAAACAGTTACTAAATCAGCCTACTATCGCCTAAAGAATATATCTAGGATTAAAAGACTAATGTCACAGCAGGATTTGGAAAAACTTGTCCATGCTTTTATCTTCAGTAGACTCGACTACTGCAATGGTGTCTTCACAGGTCTCACTAAAACATAGGAAGCTGCAGCTGATTCAGAACGCCGCTGCTCGAGTCCTCACTGACACTAAGAAAGTGGATCACATCACTCCAGTTCTGAAGTCTTTACACTGGCTTCCTGTGTGTCAAAGAATAGATTTCAAAATACTGTTGCTGGTTTATAAAGCACTGAATGGTTTAGGCCCAAAATACATTTCTGACCTCCTGCTAAACTATGAACCATCCAGATCTCTCAGGTCTTCAGGGACTGGTCAGCTTTCTGTCCCCAGAGTCAGAACTAAACATGGAGAAGCAGCGTTCAGTTATTATGCTCCAAACATCTGGAACAAACTCCCAGAAACCTGCAGGTCCGCTGCAACTCTGACTACTTTTAAATCCCGCTGAAGACTTTTCTTTTTGTCACTGCTTTTAATTGAACTATTCATATATTAGACTGCACTGTAACTTTTATCCATGTATTTTTTCTTTTAATGTTTATTTTATTAGATTTTCTTTTTAATGACTGATTTTAAATGCCATTTTCTTAATGTCTTTCATTTTTTCTAAAGCACTTTGAATTGCCTTGTGTTGAAAAGTGCTATATAAATAAACTTGCCTTGCCTTGCCTTGCCTTTATGTGAAATAAGATTGCAGAACATAGGCACACATTGATATATGGGAAGATGATTAAGACTCATTGCCAAACTACTGTGTGTGTGTGATGGCTTTGAATATGACATGTTAAATCAAAATAAATGGTATAAAATGTTGTGTGTGTGTGTGTGTGCCCTGTCCACACACACTATATAGATTGTTTGCATCTATACAAAACCAGGTGGAAACATTACAGTAAAGCAGATTTCCGTGCAGACACGCCTACGTTACTCATTCCCACACACACATTTATATGCGTCATTCACACATGAGCTCTCTCACTTGAAGAGGCTGTAAGCAGGTAACAGGGAGGTTAACAGCGTTTTTGAGTTGTCCACTTTTACCCAGCATGCACTTTGACTGGCAGCCCACATCACTCCAGCTCTCATCTTCCTGTCTGCTGCCACTGCTATTATTCACACACCGCGTTCTCCCGCTTAAACACACTTACTCACTTCTTTCCCTTTTTCAAACATTCTTTTTTTCCCGTCTCGATATATATTTCTGCCTCTTCAGGTTCTTTGATCAGCTCGGCCGTTTCATCTTTCCGTGTGCCACCCTTTCCTTTCTTTCTATCGTTTTTTTTTTATAAAGCAGCTCTGCCTTAACCGGCATCATCGACGTCTCTACTGATCACAAACTTCTCTTCTCGGAGCAAACATACACATTTGAGATCTTAGGGCCCTACTTTATCTTCTCAAGCTTAACTGTAATTGTAACCATACGAGGAGTGTGATAGCAAAGACGCTTATACTGTATAAGAGGAGATCTTTGAAGACAGACGTGGAGCGGAAACATGAAAAAGAGAAGAATGAAAAGGTAGTTAGGGGGAGTTGTAAAAAGAGAACGCAGGAAGGAAGGAAGGAAGGAAGGAAGGACGGAAGGAAGGAAGGAAGGAAGGAATGAAGGAATGAAGGAAGGAAGGAAGGAAGGAAGGAAGGAAGGAAGGAAGGAAGAGTGAAAAAGGTACAGATGTATAATTTATTACTTCACCATTTCATTAAATATATATGGACATTACAGAGAGATCATGATGTTAGCACAATGCGTCTTCAAGGATCCTTCTTTCTCTGATGTGACGAGTGCAAACACACACACGCACGCTGCCGCACATAAAGACATGGACACACACACACACACTTTCTTGGCAGGGGAATCAACTATTACAGTGTCTGTTGGTCATTACGTCTTATTCCCACGGTGATGGATGTAACACTTTGTGGCGCTGGAAAATGTGTTTTGGAAATGTGTTTGGAATTGCTTTGTGGCAGCACTGAATGCTTTTGGAATGAGATCATAACGGGCTGAGAGCCGCTGTAACACCATTGTGGAGCAAGTGGCACAGCGCCGCTTCCACGTAAGTGACCGAGTGGTGTGTGGCCGTGTGTGTGTGTGTGTGTGCTGTCAAGGTGCGTTACTTATATGTGACAGCTGCACATGTGCGTCATATCGCAGATTGATGGTTCAGAGTGTGTGTTTGTGTGCGCGTCACAGCGAGATTGCACTTACATATTGTGACTGTGACAATGAAATATGTATTTGCCTGCAATTCTGCGCTAAGTGTGAGCGTTATGCCGTCTGCATGCCGCTGACAGCTGGGAGCCTCGCATCTCAGGGAAATACGGTTTTCTCCGTTCATGCTTTTAAGAAAGCAGGGGGTTGACGCTATGACCCAGGTTGGACCGGGCCATATATGTCATCCGATGAAAGGATGACAGTAATGGTGTGAAGGTGCACTGAAGATGCGTTCAGGGTGCATTGAGATCATGGATGTATAAAGAGAACTGGATACAGTGATGGAGCCACGGCCTGTGTATCACTATGAAAGTTGCTAAGTTGCCCGAGTACGTTCTAAACTAGAGTACGCCAGCTCGCTCTGGGACCCCGACTCTGATAAAGAAAGAAGAAGCTGTCATCGCAGAAACCGTGGAGTGCTACCGGCACATTTTAAGAGACATTTAGCGGGGATCATCCGTCCCCCACTGAGCGTGATACCTCTGGGTTCTGCTCAGTATTAATCCAGATCGAGATCCAGGAAGTCAAAAAGAGTCTGACTGGAGTTACAGATCTTACCTGCATCGTCGACGTCTCCATCGATGTCACATGTCTCTCCTCGAAGCAAACATACACATTTGAGATCTTAGGGGCCTACGTTTTCATCACAAGCTGTGCTGTATTCTTACCCACAGTTACAAAAAGTACACACAGCATCCGGGGTCTTGGGCCCGTGAAGGTGTGGCTTGAATTGTCCTAAAGCCCCGCCTCCAATCTGCCATTCAGTTGAATGAGTGTCGTGAAATGAACCCTGGATTTAAGTTTAAGTGGATTTGACTCTTTTAAACCTTAGTGATTTTAATAAGTGCTATTCTAATGTTCATATGGATAGAAACATAGATGGATATGGATAATTGATTTACCTCGAATATGCAGATTTACAGATGTCTCTTTTACAATGTAGGTCAGTGGGAAATCATATGTGTGCGCCCAATGACGTCACAGACTGACATGGTAGTTGTAGTCCAATCATTTGGTCGCTATAAACATGTGCCCGCCCAACTTCCTGAAGGTTTGAGAAAGATCAATGAACTGAGACTCAGAGGTGATCTAGGCCCCATATGATATGTTCCTAGCAGTTCCTAAAAGATGTGTCTTGGTCCACATTGCCCATTGTCTGACTCCATGAAGTCCTGCTCAGTACATGTTCCTCCAGTTCTGTATTTTAAACATTAGTAATGCGTATGTGTCATTAGTGTGTTGAAGTATTCATATCACAAAAAGACTGAATGTTGCCTTGAGATGCTATTTTCCAACCGTCAGTGTTTTTTTTCGGGTGCTTTACGGATATCTGACGCGTGCCTGTCAGCAGCAAGGAGATCCCCGGGGACTGTCAATACACACTTACCTTGTATTTTTATGTGCATAAAACGCACCAGGAAAAACAAGAATATTACTCAAATACTGCCTTAGGGAGGAGAAACGTACGCTCAATGACTCACACGCAAAGACTATAAGCAGCCTTTGTTTTTTATTAACAAGCCCACGAGTTTGAAATAATGCATGATTTATGTGACAGAAATGTATACACAGGCGCTTAACACAGATATAAAAACTATTTTTCATTCAAATGTCGGATATTTGCATATATATCTTGTCATCTTTTATAAACAGTACTTTCAGAAAAGTGGTAACGTTGCAGTCATCCCCCCGTCTGTTGTGATTGGTCAACAACTTAGAGATGTCCCGCCCCTTTAGCCTATCGTGCACAATGTGCTAGACAATAGAAGCGCTAATGTTACATAGTGATGTTGCGGAGTAATAAAAGCAGTGAAATGGAGACCATTGACATCCACCAAAACATAATAACACAATATAGTTAACGGAAAAAAAGAAAAAAAAACGAAATGGGCCCCTTTAACATTTTAAACTGTGATATATTATACATACACATTCTTACTCACAACATCCTAAACTCAAAGCAGATGATTGACAAGCCTGCAGTCGTGCTTATTAGGTAACATTTACTTGGACTTTCTGAAAGATTTTTCTAACATGGCTCCACGATGAGAAGCATTCTGTTTTACTTCCCCTCCTGCAGAGTCTCAAACTTGTTCTCCAAGCTGAGCAGAGAGAAGCAGAACAACTGTCCTCACCTCACCAACTGTCAGCTCGCAGCTATTGTAGTAACTCCGTTATCCACCGAGGTACAGGGAGGGATTGTAAGCTATGCGTAAATAATTGATGAGTACTGATAGCAGAAAATGCTTTAAAAAATACACGTCTGGTAGTTTGAGAGCCCACAAAGGATACGGCTGCACACAGATATAAAATGTTCTACTTAAAGATCACTTGGTGTAAATGTTGAACTGGGCATGTTTAATTCAAAGTGGCGTTGAATATTGATTTAAGGAGATGGGAAACTCAGGGCAGAAAAAACACTTTGTAAAGGAGACGTGGGCATCTGTAATGTTTGCACACGCTGCAGAAGATTTGAGCGTGTTTTAAAATAAATTCATCTAACACACAAACTAAAGTATACTTATCTTATATCTCAGAGAAGCTCAGAATTGATCACAGCGCTGAACATTTTAAATTAAATGGTTTCCTGCATCACTACATGCTACACTGTGTGGACAGTATGACGAATGGTTTTGGGGGGGGGGGGGTCTTCTGGGTGTTGCAACTGTGTGTGTGTGTGTGTGTGTGTGTGTGTGTGTGTGTGTGTGTGTGTGTGTGTGTGTGTGTGTGTGTGTGTGTGTGTGTGTGTGTGTGTGTGTGTGTGTGTGTGTGTGTGTGTGTGTGTGTGGTGTGTGTGTGTGTGTGTGTGTGTGTGTGTGTGTGTATTTACCCAAAGATAACATCTTCCAGGAGAAGACCACAAATGTTCACTTGAAGGCAACAAAATATGTTTCAGGGAGTGTTTTCAAGGATCTGTGTGTGTGTGTGTGCGCGCGTGTGTGTGCGTGCGCGCGTGTGCGTGCGCGCGTCACTGAGCAAATGTGTCTCTTTGTCTAAAAGGAGCTTAAACAGAGTGAGCCTAACGTTCCAGCACCATGGACAGCACCAGGAGCCACTGAAAACAGCAGTATTGACATTTATTTTTTATTAATTCCCATCTGATGGAAATAAAAATGAAAAGTAAAAGATTTCTTGGGAAAATAACAATTTAATCACATCCAAAGATGACCCGAAAGCTTTGACCATTTTACTCAATGTCCTTCTCATTTTCGAATGCAGTGTTTTGTGTTTCATTGATATAAATAACCTCTGTCATATATATATATATATATATATATATATATAAGTTTGACTGAAATACTACCTGGTCAGTACAAAATACACTTTTATTTAGGTTTTGGTCAACATTGCCAAAGGAAAAAGTACGGAATCAGCTGTCTTCTGAAAGTGTGATGATGAAAATAAGATTAAACAAAACACAAAAGATGTATTTCTCAGCATAAAAAAGAAACATATATATCCTTATTTATAGCTGAGTATTATAGCGGTTGTAGGCAGTCAACAAAAGCTGTGAGGGGCTGAATACAGGTAAGAAAAACAGTTTGACGCCCTCAATTAAATCCGCTTCACTCCTTCATTTAATTCAACTATTTATTGTAGAAATAGGCAAAAACATACAATCTGATCTGTGGTCATTTTGCAGTGCGATGGAGACTGCCGTGCACTGGGGAGGAAATTGCAAAAAGCCGCTTCAATCTCCAGCGTAGACCCACCCCCACAAATGAGTGAAATATCCCACATAATGAATGTAAAGAATATACTTATTACGCTCCTCCAGACCTGCAGTGTGTATCAGTGTCACCTGCACACACACCTGCACCACAGACGGTCTGTCTAGCAGAATGGTAGAAATTGATTCAAATGGAAACAAATATTACTTTCATGCTTAATGATTAATGATAGGCAGCCATTATGTCATCAGTGAGGTATGGGACGGTATCATTATTGCAGGATGAGCCCCCTCGGGATGATGAAGACACCGTGGAGATGTAATCATGGTTTTTAGCACTGTGATCCGTGATAAGTCATCCAGTTTTTCATAGCACTATAAACATCATGTCCACCATTTAAGAACTTGAAGAGTACGCCATAATATTTAATCATCCTTTCATTCCCTTTCAGTACGACGACCTAATCTGAAAGTGACAACCCCCAATGGTGACGTGCTGAGAGCCGTTAATAACAGGGTCTCACTCCACATCATAAAACATGTCTATTAGAGGAGGGGGGTTGTGTTGAGCATGTTAGCCCTGTACGTTGTTTAGCATGTATTCACTTAAATGTATGCGTAAAACATAAAATGCACACTGCCCTCATGTGCCTACACAGGGTTAAAGAACGTAGATGATGGCTCTGTGACGGGGTTCTATTTCTCCGTTCAAAACATGGCTTAGTCGGTTGTTTAAGCTCCAACAACACTTTATTTATATCAGCAACAAAACAAAAAAACGGAACCAGCACAATTTAAACAGAATAAATAAATCCAAAACAGGCCGTCCTGCACTCATCAGAGTAAACATGCTCCGGTGTTGCCTTCTCTGCAACCATCTCCTGAACATGTCCCAGCTGTTGCCTTCATTGCAACATTCTTCTGAGTTCCCCCTCCAGGGCCAAAACCGTCCATTTTGAGCTCATAGCTCCTCCCACAGGCTTACCGTCAACAGGTGACGCAATTACCTCAAACCACATTGTCAACATAAAAGAATCCGACCCAAACATAAACAGGTTAACCACCTCTTAACATAATCATTTAACAAATTAACAAATTAACAAATGCACAATAAATAATAAATTGCATGGTTCATTTGGGGAGAGAGCAGGAAATGTTTGGTGTGTGTGTGGTGTGTGTGTGTGTGTGTGTCGGCTGTCAGTGGCGGAGTCAGTCACTCTGTGACCCGCTCCGTCACAGGCTCTAAACCAGGGGTGTCCAAAGTACGGCCCGGGGGCCAAATGCGGCCCTCGGACCATTTTGAATCGGCCCTCAGCAAATTCAAAAGGTGTAATGAGTTAAAGTGGACCTATTGTGCTATATTGGAAACATATATTGTAGGGAGGGCCATACCCATACAAAACATGTCTGTGAAGTTGTTTGCTTAAAATACCGAACAGATCACCCATTGTAGCCATGCCTCATACTGCTCATACCCCTCTTTTGCAGCCCTGTTGCAAACAGGCTGATTCTGCTACTAGCCACGTCCCTTTGTAGCGTCACGCAGCTTTCCCCTGCTACCGGGAGATCTCAGCTAAACGCTGCTGTGATTAAATGCCATGTTATGCTTCTAACCACTTCAATCTTTATTTCTGAAACAGTATGGAGCTCTAACCTTTCTCTCTCGCAGGGTTTACCACAAGGACATTACGATACACATATACAACTTGCAACTGCACTACTTTTTAATAGTTGTATTAACTTATTAACTGATCGACATCAGAGATGCAAAATATCATCCCTGTGTTTTTTATATTGTAAACTGTATTTAAATAATGTGCGGGCATGTATGCATGTTGGTATGGATGTGTGAGCATATGTTTATGTGTGTATATGTTTATATAGATATATATGTATTCGTTTTATGTGGAAATGCACTGCGAGGATTGCTTTTTTAAATTTCGTTGTACCTGGTGCGATGACAATAAAGGAATTCTATTCTATTCTATATTCTCTCCAGTAGTCTACAGCGTTAGCTCCATGGCTAGCTCTGAGTGTTAGCATGCTTGCTAATGTAAACACACAGCATATTACTCCCAAAACGCGCCGCGCATTGTTTCTGATACAGCACATAGCTTGACATTCTTAAGTGTTTACAGCTAGAACAGTGCCATTATATGTGTTATATATATAACAACTTTACGCTAAGCCTCCAGCAGACATCCTGCTGAATACACAGACACACAGCTGCGACTGTATACGGAGACGATAGGTTGGGATGTGTCATGTGTGCCGGAGATGATAGGTTGGGACGTTTCACGTGTGCCGGAGACGATAGGTTGGGACGTTTCACGTGTGCCGGAGACGATAGGTTGGGACGTGTCACGTGTGCCGGAGACGATAGGTTGGGACGTTTCACGTGTGCCGGAGACGATAGGTTGGGACGTGTCACGTGTGCCGGAGACGATAGGTTGGGATGTGTCACGTGTGCCGGAGACGATAGGTTGGGACGTGTCACGTGTGCCGGAGACGATAGGTTGGGATGTGTCACGTGTGCCGGAGACGATAGGTTGGGATGTGTCACGTGTGCTGGAGACTATAGGTTGGGATGTGTCACGTGTGCCGGAGACGATAGGTTGGGATGTGTCACGTGTGCCGGAGACGATAGGTTGGGATGTGTCACGTGTGCTGGAGACTATAGGTTGGGATGTGTCACGTGTGCCGGAGACGATAGGTTGGGATGTGTCACGTGTGCTGGAGACTATAGGTTGGGATGTGTCACGTGTGCTGGAGACTATAGGTTGGGATGTGTCACGTGTGCCGGAGACGATAGGTTGGGACGTGTCACGTGTGCCGGAGACGATAGGTTGGGATGTGTCACGTCGGCCGGATATCGCGCCAATGACGTTATAGGAGAGAAAATCCTGGATCTGCTTGTGAGCACCCCCTTTTTAAAGATGTGGGTACTGAGGAAAAGAGAGAGGGTTTTGTTTTCTGACACTTTGTGAGTTCCCTGACACACCGGGGACACATATTTATGACATCAAAAAGTGCATTTTGCATAATAGGTCCCCTTTAAGTATAATAAACTTCTGCTTGTCTTATAGTGTACTTCTTAAATATTCAAATATATTGCACAGTATCCATGTGTTAATAAGCCCAATTTTCAAATAAATTCAGTGAATTCAAGTTGAAAACATGTTCTAACAAATCTAAGTTGATAAGAAAAAAGCCTAATAACAAATGTACATAACAAGCTTGAAATATACCCTTCATATTTCCTCGTATGATGAACAATCTGAAGCTTATGTTTTAAGGAATGAGCTGCTAACATAAATTAAACCATCTGGAGAGCTAAGATGTAGGCCGTTTTTTTCAAGTATCAAGACAACTGAATTTATGAGGCAATATTTCTCTAGTGAGTGGCCCAACCCTTCGTGTATGTTTCTATATGGGGCCCTCTGTGAAAAAAGTCTGGACACCCCTGCTCTAAACAGACAGGAAAAAGCATGTACATGATATTTATGCCACAACAGTATTTGTTCTCACAAGTTGAATATGTTGTGTCTAAGTGGAGAATATTACACTTCTCCTGATAACACACCGTTATGCAATCAGAAGCAGACCAACTCCGTGTGCGCCAAGAGAGCAGTGAGAATTTCTCACAGAGGTGTTTGTTCCTTCCACTCCCTCCTCTTAAAAACACTTCAGGTTGCTCCGAACAATATTACTCCATGGTCAACTCAGATTTCTGCTCGCTCCGCTCAAATACTGTGTTTAAACAGGATAAACTGACAGGCCACGCTGTGAGCTGTACAGTCGGTGCCGGAGTGAGCTTGGAGCAGGAAAAGTAAAGCTCCTATATTTGTATTAAATCTCCTCTGCCTTTTATCCAAACTCCTCACGCTTCCCACTTTCTGCTCACATGCTGTAGCACGTTCTCATGTCGGTGCTTTTTGTAAATGTATGTCGGTACAACCATTGTACTTATGTGGGAATTCACAAGTGCAGCTACATGTTTGTGAGTAAGTGGGTTTGCAGAGACCAGGTGCATGGCGATGCCCAGGCATGAGTCACCTGACCTGCGAGACTGACCTTTTAACACACACACACACAGATACAAACACACACAGACATACACACACACACACACACACACACACACACACACACACACACACACACACACACACACACACACACACACACACACACACACACACACACACAGTGTATCGTCCTATGACTGCTTATCTGCATGTGGACAGGAAAGGGTGTGTTCTGTCAAATGGTTGTGTGCCTGCATGATGGATGGCCCCACGGTCTGTGAAGTGTGTGTGTGTGTGTGTGTGTGTGTGTGTGTGTGTGTGTGTGTGTGTGTGTGTGTGTGTGTGTGTGTGTGTGTGTGTGTGTGTGTGGTGTGTGTGTGTGTGTGTGTGTGTGTGTGTGTGCGAACGTGTGTGTGTGTGTGTGTGTGTGTGTGTGTGTGGTGTGTGTGTGTGTGTGTGTGTGTGTGTGTGTGTGTGTGTGTGTGTGTGTGTGTGGTGTGTGTGTGTGTGTGTGTGTGTGTGTGTGTGTGTGTGTGTGTGTGTGTGTGTGTGTGTGTGTGTGTGTGTGTGTGTGTGTGTGTGTGTGTGTGTGTGTGTGTGCGTGTGTGTGTGTGCGTGCGTGTGTCAGACTGGTGTACGCCCAGTTTAATGTAGCTTGGCAGCTCGACTCCACTGGGCACTGAGAAACTTTTTCTGATGTCTCCTCCAGTGCACCTGCTTCCAAACATAAATATTTATGAGCACGCATTCAGGAAACCAAAGATACAAATTATAATATTGTGCCGACTCAGCAAACCTGTTATGCATTCCCACCTGCACCCCACATCTAGGAAATATGTTTCCTCCCCAGCTTGGAACCAGGAAGCATCCTCCTGCTCCACCATCAATATTTATGAACAAGTCAGCAGACCAAGGCAACTATTTATTATAATAGTGTGCACACCATTTGACGTCTACAGTAGCGTGTGTCTCCACCCTTTCTTCTTGCCATTTCAGGAATTAGCCATGTCCACGGAGCAAACGTTACAGCTTCAACTGTTCTTTAGCTTGTCACTGAGGTTGGGTTTTATTACAACTCCAACAAAATACTTTTTGTTCATCCTAAAACGAACAAATCCTCTAATCCAATCACTTTTCTGAATAATCACGAGTGTTAAAGTAACAATTTGTATTTCTTGAGTTGAATTATTGCTATCCACAAGTCACAAATTGCCCAATGCAGCTAAAAACGCCGACGACACCCAACTCTACATCATCCCAGCTACCCCCACCGTCAGTAGTCAACTGCCTCCACGACATCAAAACCTGGATGTCAACAAATCTACTGAGACTCAACAATAACAAAACAGAGCTCATGGTTGTGGCCCCAAAAACACTGCTCCGGAAGGTCGGAGATCTGCTCCTCACCATCGATGGCGGCTCCATCCACCCTTCCCCTGAGGTTCGCAGCCTGGGCGTCCCTCTGGACTCTAGCCTCACCTTCAACTCCCACATCAGGTCGACTGTCAAAACTGCGTTCTTCCACCTTCGAAACCTCTCCAGACTCCGGCCCTCTCTCCCCGACCCCGTTGCAGAAACATTCATTCATACCTTCATCTCCTCTCGTCTGGACGACTGCAATGGAGTTCTGTTCGGGGTCACCAGCTAAGCCCCGGACAGGCTCCAGTACGTCCAGAACTCTGCAGCCAGGCTCCTCACCCACACCAAGCCCCGGCAACACATCACCCCCACCCCCATCCACCTTCACTGGCGCCCGGTCAAGTCACGCATCCAGTACAAACTCCTCCTGCTACCTTACAAGTCTCTCCACTCCCTAGCCCCTCCATACATCTCTGACCTCCTTCAGCCCTACACCCCCTCTCGTCACCCGCGGTCCTCCGACAACGGGCTGCTCTCCATCCAGCGCTCAGGGCTTTCAGTGTCGCAGCTCCCACCCTCTGGAATGCTCTCCCCTCTGCTATCAGGAACTCTCTGGATACTTTCAAAAAACAACTCGAACACCATCTGTTCACCCGGGCCTTTGGCCTCAGCTGAAATGCAGTACCCAGCAACCGGTTATTTATTTTTCTAACATGTGTATCCTTGTGACTATTATTATTTTGTTGTTTTGTTTCCCTTGTAAAGCGTCCTTGGGTCTCTTGAAAGGAGCTATAAAAATTATTATTATTATTAAAAAAGTCAGAGTTTCCCCGTGTCAAGTTGGTGTAGAACTGCTGCTGGTAGTATTTATAGAAAATCTAATTCAAAGTTAAAGCGTCCATATTTTGCTTTTGGAGTTTTTCCCTTTCTTGTAGTGTTGTATGGAGGTGTTTGTGCGTGGTCTGCAAAGGCTACATGCTATGTGTTCCCCATGAAGGACTTTCTCTCCCACACACTCCCCCCCCCCTGTCTGAAACGCTCCTTTGTTTACTTCCATAATATGACATCACTATGTAACACTCGTGCTTCTATTGGCCAGCGCTCCAACACATAGTACATGATAGGCTAAAGGGGCGGGACCAATCACAACAGAGCCGGCCAGCTAACCAATCAGAGCAGGCTGGGCTCTGGTTTCAGACAGAGGGTGAAAAGAGGTGCTGCAGAACAGGCAGTATGAGAAAAATAAGGAGCTTTTTGAACATTAAAGCATGGAGACATGTCCCAGTGGACACACTACATACTGATATGAACCTGAACATCAACCTATGTTCTCTTTAAACATTGCGTTGACCCATCATCCGTGAACCAAACTATATCCTTACAATAGAAACACAACAACTGCTACTACTGAGAACATAATATGAGTTTAACAGAGTATTGGAAACAAGCGAAGACATCTCATGAAACTATAAAGTCTTCAGAGGTGAATATGAAAAGTATCTTGTCCTTTCTGCAGACTGCCACGCAGAGCAGATGGTAAGAGCGTCAACGGGAGACAACAAAGACCTTACAAGGTTACAAGGAGGCCAAGACAAAGTTCCTTCTACAGCAATGTCAACTGTAGGTATACCATACACACACACACACACACACACACACACACACACACACACACACACACACACACACACACACACACACACACACACACACACACACACACACACACACGCACACACACACACACACATATACCATGTATACATCACTTCAGGGGACATTACATTGACTTACATGCATTTCCTGGAGACTTATCCTAACCTTAACCATAACCAACACATGCCTAACCCTAACCCTTAACCTAACCCTTACCCTTAACCTTACCCTAAACCTAACCAAGTCTTCACCCTAAAATTAATGATTCCCCTCATGGGGACCTCCAATTTGTCCCCATAAGGGAGGCGAGTCCCCACACGTGACTATGTAAACAGATTTAGGTCCCCACAAGTATAGTAATGATAGGCCACACGCACACACACACACACACACACACACACACACACAGCAGGACACACAGTCAGTGCACAGTCAAACCCTCTGCTCACACACAGCTCATCCGCATGACTGGCTTATTTTTAGAACAAATCATACCGGGGCTTGCCGTGTGTTTCTTCTTTTCCCTGAAGAAGTGAATGTGTAGTGGAGTCCTTCACAAAGGCAGGAGGAACAGGGGCTTATGGGAGCGTTTAGTGAAGTACTGCTGAGAGACAGATGGTGGGAAGGCAAAGACGACACACGGGGAGAACTATCACAGAGGAAAGGATGCCCGAAAGTTGTTTTCTAATCGCTAATGTGAGAAAACGATAAATACTGAAAAGTGCATTAAAGGGAGGAGTTTAACGAGGTGTCTGGGTTTGAATCTTCTTTACCGACACGAGGCTCGGGAGAAACATTTACATATATATTTCAGGCTTTTCGGGTGACTCTTTTATGAAGGGACTGAGCAACAGCAGAGAGTGCTACACTTTTTATATTATATATTTAGGAAGTGCTAAAAGTATGACAAATAAAAGTGGGGAAGAGGATGGAAGGTGTGAGGAAACAAGAATAGCCCGAGGAGGAATTAACCCAAACATGAAAGGAAAAATGTGGAAAAGGAAAAGCAAAAAAACAAGCTTTGTTTACTTGTGTTATCCTCATCTGTGAACAGACATCATGACGGTGCTGTCTCTTATCCACCGGGTAGAGATGGAGAGGTGGGACTTTTTGGAAGTTCACAAAAGCAGACTTCTTAACAAATTAATTATTATTACATGTCCTTTCTTAGACGCTTTTATCCAAAGCAACTGTGGACTAACCCACAAGAGCAATTTGAGGTGAAGTGTCTTGCCCAGAGACACTGCAGTGGGACTCGAACTTGCTACCCTCTGATTCAAAGTCCAGCACACTACCCACTTAGCCACAGCCTCCCAATTACCAGCCTCTCGGCAGCTTTGTCACAGCTTGGCTATAAATGCTGCTGATTGTTGAGTGCGATGTTTTTCACTCCTTGCCGCCTCAGATGTCCGAGCTGCTGGGGACACAGTGTCTTTCTAAAGGACAGCGGGGGGGGGACACTGGAGGTCAATTATTTTGTTAGAGAACCACAGATCTGCAATAGCCTTCGTGTTCTTTGTTTGGTCAAGTTTAGCAGCTTGGTATGGTTCAGTACGGCATGAAATGTTGCTTTAGAAAACCTACACTCACATCATAGGATACATTGGAGACATGTGAAACGGGACGACCCCATGAGCTATACAAAGCTTCAAAAGAAGGGCTCGGACGCTACGTATAAAGTATTTATATTTTATCTTATAAACGTATCTAGAAAGGGAGATGTATTATATGGAAATATTTACAAGCTAAAAAACAATGGTCCCAAAACACAAAATCTGTCTAAACAGGTTTAAAAAAAGGTCACATATACACATTACAAGGAAAAGAATAAATGAAAATGAATATATATGAATAAAATATAACGTGAACTTGTATGGAAGAAATTATAAAAGCTTTGACAGCTTTGTCAAAGCTTTTATACCTGATGTAACAACTATGTAAACATGAACAAGCTTTACGGTGTTGGTATTCATTTGGCATCAAGTTTCATATCTTCTTAATTTAATTCCTTCATTTTTATAATGTACGTCGCAATCAAGCACAATTGCATGTTCACCTACAGATGTGGGAGATCAGGCATATTCAAGGATTACTTCCTAAGCCCTGTACTCATTTCCTAAAACGTATAGAGTTGGTCATTATTATTCATGCTAACAGAATCAGCCAATCACCAGGCCACCTAAAGGAAAACCGGAACACTGTCATCCAAACCCAAACGGTATCTTCCCAAGTGTGCCCGAAGGGAAACGGAGAGTTTAGCTCTGATGCAGCGACTCGTGTGACAGGAAGCAGACTGTTGTGAGTGTCACACACCCTGTACACAAACAGCCACATATGTTTCAAAGCACAGCCATGCCCTGAACCTACACACACACACACACACACACACACACACACACACACACACACACACACACACACACACACACACACACACACACACACACACACACACACACACACACACACACACACACACACACACACACACACACACACACACACACACACACACACACACATACCATGTATACATCACTTCAGGGGACATTACATTGACTTACATGCATTTCCTAGAGACTTATCCTAACCTTAACCAACACATGAATAACCCTAACCCTAACCCTAACCCTAACCCTAACCCTAATCCTAAACCTAACCAAGTCTTCACCCTAAAATTAATGATTCCCTTATGGGGACCTCCATTTTGTCCCCATAAGGGAGGCGAGTCCCCCCACGTGACTATGTAAACAGATGTAGGTCCCCACAAGTATAGTAATACTAGTCCACACACACACACACACACACACACACACACACACACACACACACACACACACACATGCAGCACATGAGGGAGGAGAGCGGATCAGGCGTCGCTGTGTCATCGGAGTTTCAAACGCGGTGAAAAACACGTCTGCATACGGCAGAAGAAAGAGAGGGATGGAGGGGAGAAGCAGAAGATAGAACCCGGGAGGGATGACTCGCTCAACGGGCCCTCTGATAACGTGATTATTCTCCAGAACACAGAGCGGAGGACGAAGCTGGGGGAGATTGGAATAGAGAAGTAGAGGCAAACATCTCCAGATGAAGTCAAGCGAAGGACGACCGCTTCCTGTCCCGGTTCTTCAGGACGCTGCAGGATGCGAAACCCCTCTAGGGATTCCGCTTTCTGAGAGTCTTCCCGCATACATCCTTCCCCCTCAAAAGGTTCTAACATGTAATGGGAATTATGAGTATCAGTGAATTGAATGCTATGATGTTATATTTAACATATAAATAATACAATTCTGTAAGCCTTACATGTCAAAAGACAGCAGGGCTCAACACTCAGGAAGGTGATCAGTCACAAGGTGCCATGTGACCACACAGTGGGGGGTCATTGGTCTGACAGGGTGTACGCAGGAATCCTGAAGTCAAGACCTTCTTTAAGACCCTCTCTCCATACATTTTCAGACCTCATCGCCACTTGGAGTTTTAACCGGTTACCTTGGCGACACACTTTACCTCACATTGACTATACACAGTATTGATTGTCCTTCCTCCTTATCTTCCAACCATTTGGACGCAGACTTGCATTTCCCCATAACGATGTTGCTTAGCAACCGGTGTAAACGGACTTTCGCGCGCTATCAAGCAGTGAGCGTGCGACGTCCTGTTCAGATGACGTCAAACCCAACGGGATGCCATCAATAAACTACAGAATCTCACTACACACCTACGCCATGACTACATTCAGGCAGACTGTAGAACACAACCTCTCTGGACACTTTACATACTTAGTGAAAACAAGCTACAAAATGTAATACCTTGGAAAATGCCGTTAAATACTTTTTAATAGCCTTAATTTTCGCTAAATCGATTTATCAACTTTTAATACTTTTTAAGCCCCCGCGGCCCCCCCGTCTGATCATGGGTCTCTTGTCATGGGTCAGTTATCTCATGACTAAGCATGTATTCATTGTCACTGTATAAAAGCTCTCTTCTGTTTGAGCAGTTGCACTCGGCCGTGGAGACATTGCTCTTCGTGTCGTTTGGACCAGAAAGACATCTCTAATATTAAAAATGTCCACCACACTCACAGAAAGGATTTGAAGGTTTCTTTTTTCCACTCAAACCTACTTTGCATGACTCCATCCATCAGACCTGACTTCCTTCTCCCACCAGGTAGCGTTTCTGCCTCTCAGCGCCCTCCACTGTAACCCCTTCCCAACCTCGCTGCACTCCTCTCCGCCTCTGTCCTCCCTGTCAGGGGCCATTAGTTCAGCGTGGCTGGTGAGGCCACGGCAGGACCCCACCTCTAACCCCGCTCTGCCCCCAGGGAGGAGGCAGAAACACCTTTTAAAAAGCCAAACAACCTTGGCTGGCCTTCAGCGAACACATGGTGCGTCACACAAGACTTCTCCATCTCACACGGGCCCATTTATTATTCTCACTCTGCCTGAAACAGTGTGGAAGTTTAAAAGAAACCAGACCCACACAGATATCTGTCAACCGTCTACATTTTTGGGGAAATAAAAGCAACTCAGAATATGATAATCAACGAAGTGTACATGCTTTGAAAGTCATTCCCTCATTGGGCTGATTTAATTTATTATCATCTTCCAAAAATCAAGACTTGCAAACAGACACAAGTATGTTTTTGAACGTGTGAAAAACACTGAAGTTTGCTAAAATTGTGTATGATGTGTGGGAGTAATGTTAGGCATATTAATCGACACATAGGATGGCATGGAAATATTTTGAACATGCACTTCAAGGACATATAATGCTAATGTTCAGGTTTCCTATTTGTATTGTGTTCCTCTACTCTGACATGTCTCCATGCTTTAATGTTCAAAAATCTCATCATGTTTTCAACCAGAAGAAAACAGTAAAGAAAGTTCCTAGGGCCTTACATTGTGTGCGTGCGTGCGTGCGTGCGTGTGTGTGTGTGTGTGTGTGTGTGTGTGTGTGTGTGTGTGTGTGTGTGCGTGCGTGCGTGCGTGCGTGTGCGTGTGTGTGTGTGTGTGTGTGTGTGTGTGTGTGCGTGCGTGCGTGTGTGTGTGTGTGTGTGTGTGTGTGTGTGTGTGTGTGTGTGTGTGTGTGTGTGTGTGTGTGTGTGTGTGTGTGTGTGTGTGTGTGTGTGTGTGTGTGTGTGTGTGTGTGTGTGTGTGGTGGTCATTAGTGTGCAGAAGTGGTCCGGGGAGGTTGTGGTTGAAACTCCAGCGGCAGCATAATGACGTGACCTTTTGATCCGGGGAGGAAGGCGGGATGGGACTGACCTCTGGAGAGGAAGCAGAGTGTCTGTGAGTCATGGCCTGCCTCCGCTTGCCCATAAGAGCTGGTGACTGCACTTCCTCGGTGCTCTTAATTACTGGCCGCGCTTCCCATTAATTACACACACAGCCCTGCCTCATATGTTGTCGCACGACAGGTTTAAAATGAACTGAAGACATGTTTGCACTTCCAAATCAGTGTGATGGCGTGCACGATTTTGACTAATTGCTATTTATGAGTGGTATGGGTTGCAATCAGACGGAATAAAACATGATTCACATTAACATTTATCAATATATAAAATGTATAACAGTATGATTTATTTATGAGATTTTGTGTGTAAAGTAATGGGATATGTCTGTAGCACATTAATACTTAAGGGTGTGTGTGTGTGTGTGTGTGTGTGTGTGTGCGTGCGTGCGTGCGTGCGTGCGTGCGTGCGTGCGTGCGTGCGTGCGTGCGATTCCCATATTTTGCCTTTACCAAATATTGTGCTTACCGCCATTTTAATAATGCACTTGTCCACATGGATATTTGGAAAAAATAACAATAATTTACAGTTTTACATTTTTGTTTTCGTTTTTATATCAAGCTTTGTATATTTAAATAGAACAATTAAAACATAGTATTAGATTTAAGAACAAGAACAATGGTTACTTTACTGTAAATGTTCGATACTTAGAAAATGCTAATTAACGTTCCCCTCGAGAGGAGTTGCAAACATGTTTACGAATGCTGTCAATTATCATTCCTCGAAAGAAAATGACTCACAGCTCACTCCTCATCACTCTTCACCTTATTGACAATACATTACAGCGCCCTGACGGGGGGGACACTAATGAAGCAGAATACACCCCCGGTTGTGTGGGAGTATTTAATTCAGGCCGCTGTCGTGCTTGTGGAACGACCTCTGAGGAGGAGCGGGGTGCAAAGCAAACAGCCTCTGATCGATAAGTGTTTGTCTCAGCTAATTAGAGCAGACACTCATAATTGGGGGAGCCAACGGCAACACGGCCGCTGATGGTTTTATTGACAAAGAAGGGTCAACTGCAACGGCTTATACTCACTCTGATAGGAGGAGGCAAAGTGCTGCGGTCGTTTTCTACCATGAGGTCAACACAGCTGAATGCCCCGTTGATTAGCCTTATTATGGTTAATCTATATTAATTAAAATAAGGAGATATAGACAAGAGATGCAGATGACTAGCAGGCAGAGGTGGAAGAAGTACTCAAATGTTGTACTTAAGTAAAAGTACAAGTTCCAGAGTGTAGGAGTACTCTGTTACAGGTACAAGTCCTGTATTCAAAATGTTACTTTATGTTAAAGGGGACCTATCATGCAAAATGCACTTTTTGATGTCTTTTACATAACCATGTGTCCCCGGTGTGTCGGGGAACTCACGCAGCGTCAGAAAATAAAACCCTCTCTCTTTTCCTCCGTACCCAAATCTCTAAAAACGGGGAACAACGGAGCTGATCCAGATTTGCCTCCGTTATGACGTCATATCTGAAATGTGGACCCACGGGACAATCAGAAACGTTGCTATCAGAAACAATGCCCGACTGTTTTGGACGTAATATGGTCGGCATTTACATTAGCATCGCTAACACTCAGAGCTAACCTGTACTGGAGAGCATGTGTGTGAAGAAGCAGGAAGTAGAAAGGAACTCACCTTGTGGTATAACCGGCAAGAGAGAAAGCCTTTGAGCTCCAGACTGTTTCAGAGAGAATCCTTGATGATCCATGATATGGAGTTTCATCACGGCAGCATTTAGTTTAGACGGTAACTGCCGGGTCCCGCATGAGCTCAGACCCCTCCTTTTTTTAATAAATCTTTTTTTTTTTAAAGCTTTATACCCAAAATCAGCACTTTTGAAACAGGAAGTGAAATAGAGGGATATGAGGCATGGCTAGAACGGGTGATATGTTTGGTATTTTGAGCAAAACACTTCATAGACATGTTTTTTATATATCTGAGACCTATGCTATTGCCTAAAAATAGCATGATAGCTGACCTTTAAAGTAGAACAGTATTAGCATCAAATATACTTAAAGTACCAAAAACACTCGCTATGCAGGTAGGCCCATTTCAGAATCATATGTATTTTATGTTTTGGGTATAAATATTGATGTGTTTATCAAGCTGGTAAAGATGCAACTAATTTCAACTAAATGTGAATGTAATCCAGGTTTATCTAAAGTTTTTTTTAAAGTACAGGAGTAAAAGTACAATATGTAACTCTGAAGTGTATAGAAGTAGAAAGTAGCATACAACGGAAATACTCAAGTAAAGTACCTCAAAATTGTATTTAAGTACAGTACTTGAGTAAATGTACTTTACACCACTGCATACAGGAAATGGCCACATTTGGATATTAAGAATTTGCATGTTTTTGGATACCCTTAAAAACTGAAACGTTGACTTTAATTAAATGTATCATGTCAACAAACTTCACCTAACTGTATTAGGTCAGTTGAAAGCAATAACATTAAGTTGAACCAATCTATACATTATTGCTTTCAACTAACCTAATACAGTTATGTGGAGTTGACATAACACACTTAAAGTCAACGTATCAGTGTTTACTGGTTGATAGCTGCAGGGACGAGGCTGTCAGTGGAAGATGGACGTTGAGTGAAGATGTGCTCCGGCGGCAGAGACAGAGAGGCGAGGTAAAAGAGATGCATGTGATAAAGGGGCCGAGACAGAAGATAAACAGATCGTCTGCGGAGAGTCGGGCCGAGCCGGCGGCCAGCACACGGAGTTATGATGGACAACATGTGTCCCCTCTTCTTCATGTCTCTTCTACATCAACATGTGTCCCCTCTTCTTCATGTCTCTTCTACATCAACATGTGTCCCCTCTTCTCCATGTCTCTTCTACATCAACATGTGTCCCCTCTTCTTCATGTCTCTTCTACATCAACATGTGTCCCCTCTTCTTCATGTCTCTTCTACATCAACATGTGTCCCCTCTTCTTCATGTCTCTTCTACATCAACATGTGTCCCCTCTTCTCCATGTCTCTTCTACATCAACATGTGTCCCCTCTTCTTCATGTCTCTTCTACATCAACATGTGTCCCCTCTTCTCCATGTCTCTTCTACATCAACATGTGTCCCCTCTTCTTCATGTCTCTTCTACATCAACATGTGTCCCCTCTTCTTCATGTCTCTTCTACATCAACATGTGTCCCCTCTTCTTCATGTCTCTTCTACATCAACATGTGTCCCCTCTTCTTCATGTCTCTTCTACATCAACATGTGTCCCCTCTTCCTCATGTCTCTTCTACATCAACATGTGTCCCCTCTTCTTCATGTCTCTTCTACATCAACATGTGTCCCCTCTTCTCCATGTCTCTTCTACATCAACATGTGTCCCCTCTTCTTCATGTCTCTTCTACATCAACATGTGTCCCCTCTTCTTCATGTCTCTTCTACATCAACATGTGTCCCCTCTTCTCATGTCTCTTCTACATCAACATGTGTCCCCTCTTCTCCATGTCTCTTCTACATCAACATGTGTCCCCTCTTCTTCATGTCTCTTCTACATCAACATGTGTCCCCTCTTCTCCATGTCTCTTCTACATCAACATGTGTCCCCTCTTCTCATGTCTCTTCTACATCAACATGTGTCCCCTCTTCTTCATGTCTCTTCTACATCAACATGTGTCCCCTCTTCTTCATGTCTCTTCTACATCAACATGTGTCCCCTCTTCTTCATGTCTCTTCTACATCAACATGTGTCCCCTCTTCTTCATGTCTCTTCTACATCAACATGTGTCCCCTCTTCTTCATGTCTCTTCTACATCAACATGTGTTCCCTCTTCCTCATGTCTCTTCTACATCAACATGTGTCCCCTCTTCTTCATGTCTCTTCTACATCAACATGTGTCCCCTCTTCCTCATGTCTCTTCTACATCAACATGTGTCCCCTCTTCTTCATGTCTCTTCTACATCAACATGTGTCCCCTCTTCTCCATGTCTCTTCTACATCAACATGTGTCCCCTCTTCTTCATGTCTCTTCTACATCAACATGTGTCCCCTCTTCTTCATGTCTCTTCTACATCAACATGTGTCCCCTCTTCTTCATGTCTCTTCTACATCAACATGTGTCCCCTCTTCTTCATGTCTCTTCTACATCAACATGTGTTCCCTCTTCCTCATGTCTCTTCTACATCAACATGTGTCCCCTCTTCTTCATGTCTCTTCTACATCAACATGTGTCCCCTCTTCTTCATGTCTCTTCTACATCAACATGTGTTCCCTCTTCCTCATGTCTCTTCTACATCAACATGTGTTCCCTCTTCCTCATGTCTCTTCTACATCAACATGTGTCCCCTCTTCCTCGTGTCTCTTCTACATCAACATGTGTCCCCTCTGTGGAAAGAGACTCTGAAAGTTTCAGGAACAAAGATTCTCTCTCTTTTTGATCCATTTCTATAAAAACCTGTCTGAAAATGAGCTGATCAGATTTTGGCCACTTTATGATGTCATAACGATGTATTAGCCAATCAGCAACCAAGGTAACCCCCCCCCCCCCCCCCCCTTATCACCTGAACCTCCTCTAGAGCACCATTGTGTTCTTTGTAACCAAATCTCTCTCAGAGGGGCGTGGGGAGGGGCTACTTATCTTCATCTAAAGTAACAGACAGAGAATCAGCACTTTGGAAACATGGCTGAAACAGAGGGGATTATGGGTAATGCTGCAATGATCTGTTCGATGTTTGGAGCCAAACACTTCAGAGACATGTTCTGTATATATCTGAGAGCTATAATATATTGATGAAAAACAGTAAAATAGGGGACCTTTAAATATATACAGTATGTACAAATGGCAAAACTATATTTCACGGTAGCATTCATGTGTTTATCCCACTTTTCAGATACATGCAGTCAATTAAAGTTGAGAGAACGTTGTCTAAATAATCTTGGATGATAAAAGAACATATTTGCATAACAAGCTTGAAATACACCTTTCATAGTTCCCCTTATTATAAGCAGTCTGAGGCTTCTGTTTTAAGGAATGAGGAGTGTTTTTTCTCTGAAAGAATATTCAAGTATAACGAATAATGTACCCAGTGGCGTTTTTACATGTACAAAAGTGGTGGGGCACAAAAAACGTAGATGTCTATATATAAGCTTCTGCAGTGAGGTTCATGGCTGGTGAGGCACTGACTCTTCAGGTTTACAAATATTATATTTTGACCTAAATCAATATATATTATTTTTTAAAGCTTCTTTAGTCTGATGCTTCGATTAATTTTAAACAGACAGTTCAACAAAAGGATACCCAAAAAATGTAATTGTATCATTTAAATATTGAATTGTTCTCTCTTAGTAAGATCCCATTTTCAATAAATTTGCAGTCTTACCTTGACATGAAGATGAAGTCCATTTGCCTATCCTTCTGGACAAAAATCTCTATTACTTTTTAGTAAAAGTCCTCCTTATCTTCTTGTAGTTTCAAAAGTCTATCATAAATCTAATCTAATCTATAGATTTATGATTAGAAAATTATAAAGTAGGGTATGTGGATATTATCCGGCTGAACAAAACGTACATTTATCTAACAGCTACGTTTCCCACAGATCTTATTTTGAGCTATTTTCTAAAATCCTATGGAGAAATCTCACAGCTTTTAGGTCGAGGGAAGCCATGCGCAGCTTACTTCCTGGTTTTAGGACGCGTCACTGCAGCTCTCTCTCCTCCTCTTCACACACCACACTTTTCGCGGCACACGTACTTACAGCCAATCAGCTCTGAATTATGTGAGATGACGTATGGTGGGGATGGCAGCTCAATGCCCCTATGGTCATTATTTGTTGCCACACACATTAAATAGGAAAATACTCTGAGCATGCGCAGTGTAGTTTTTACAGTCACCGTTCACTTAGACAGGGAGAGGGAGGGGCAGGATCGGGTTTTGTCCCACATGGCTCTAAACAGCTCAATAGGCACACTGTAGACACTAATTAGAAGAACACAGACTAAAACAGCAATGTACAGACGAATCGGATGATTAAACATGATCTTAAAATATATTTTATATATTTTTTTATTTATTATTTGCATTTTTTGTAATCATTATTTTTAATACTTTCTGCTGACACTAGGTGGGGCTGTGACCAGTCGCCACTGAATGTACCTACATTTGATTGATTGATGCTTGCCTTGCTTCTTCCTCCGCAGGTTATTTAATCTCATACTGTAATAGTCTCTTTCTTATCGCCTCGATCTTAACAGGCAATGAAGCATTATTGATCAAAGTTCACGTTCTGAGCTGTTTGATGTGAAATGAGTCCGAGGAGGTTCTGCATGTGACGAATAGAGCTACATATGATCCAGCTCTGAATAATGTGTGATGCCTTTAAGGTCTTAAGGGAAATCACCGTGCCCACTTACAGCTTGATCTTGACATGCGAGGTGTAATCCCCCGACTGCAGGAGTGAAGTCTGCCTTTGGCTCATCATGTTATTACTGTTTGGTGATCTGAAGGGGGGGGGGCGGTCTCATTGTAGCCTCGAAGGGTTGCTGTTTTTGGATAAGATGCTTTATTCTATTCTATTTATTATATTATTGCAACGGTGTGGAGATCAAATGTAGGCTACCAAAGTAACATAAACAATTAGAATATTAAAGGGGCCCTACTCTGCAAATATTCAGGTTCATATTTGTATTTGATGTCTGTAGTTTGACACGTCTTCATGCTTTAATGTTCAAAAACTCTTTATTTTTCTCATCCTGCCTGTGCTGCAGCACCTCTTTTCACCCTCTGTCTGAAACCAGAGCCCAGTCAGCTCTGATTGGTTAGCTGGTTAGAGATGTCCCGACCCTTAGCCTATCACATACGATGTCTTGGAGCGCAAGCCCCAGGTGTCCAATCAGGGTGTTCCAGGTTTATACAAAGAACATATATAAAAATACCCATTATTTCCACAGACTACGGTCATCAACAGTCGAAACCACACCAACAAAATCCTTTAATTATGTCAAGAAATTATGGAAAATACAAACAACAATGACTTTGGCTAACTCAAACGGCTACATGCTCAAATGAAGCTTACCCCCTGAAGACACACAATGCCCATGAAAACACACACTTGTAATCATGTGTGTATTGTGTTCAGACTGACCTAGCATTAATAATAATAATAAATACTGCATTGCCGTCTCCTCTATAGTTTTGTGACCGAAAACAATTGAAACACTTCTGTTGTTCCGTGGATCCATTACCTTTAAGTGCGATATATGTTTTGCATTGAAAAAGAGACCAACGTAGCATTTATTTTCAATTGTCACTCGGAAGAAAGCTTTTCCTTTGAACCACCTTTGTTATCTCACTGTTCCACTCTCATTACCTCCTCTTCCTCTTCCTCGCTTTCAAGATGCCTTCCTCCTTTCCTTAAACCTGTCCCCCAATCCTCTTGACCTCCTCCAATTTCCCTGTCTTGTTTTTCGCCGTGGAGCCACATTTATTTCACTTCCCCTCCTCTTCTGATACCCTCTGTCTCTCCACTTCAATATCCCTTCCAGCAGCATCTCGCTCCTCCACCAGCACTTCGACCCCTCCATCACTCATCTCCCAGAGAACACGGCCGACACGCTGAGGAAAAAACACATTTTCTGTCATATTGCCTTGTCAGTGAAATGTAGGAGCTGTGTGTGTTTGTGTGTCTCCGCTTCAAGGGTACTCTCATCATCAAATTCCATTTCCTTTGCAGACAAACACTTCTGGGAGACAAGAGGGAATGAGAGAGCAAGTGTGTGTGTGCGTGTGCATGTGCGTATGTGTGTGCGTGCGTGCGTGCGTGCGTGTGTGTTTGTGTGTGTGTGTGTATTGGCAACTCAGTGCAGGCATTAGGATGCATTGGCTCTTGTTGTGCTTTTATTTGAACGTGTTTGTCTTCCCCTCCTTCAGCTGAGGAGAGGGCTATTGAAGACAATATATGCATTGGATTTTTCTCTTATTTAAAATGTCTGTGAAGGGGCTTTACACGAGTGGGACACACAAAACACACACACACTAACACACGCAAACACACACAGGATCAAATGGATAGTATACTTATTGGAAAGACAATTACGGGACAATGTGACAGAAGTGGATACATTGCCACAAACAGAGACACATTATGACTACACAAAAGCCACACTGCAGTATGACAGAACCACAGTGCAACCACAAACACACACACATACACACACAAACACATACACAAACAAACTGTATATTATCTCACACAGGCACAGAGGGCAGCTCAGGGGTCCTACAGGTGAAGCGCAGAACAGTTCAAGTCAACGGTATGCGGCCACGTTCAGTGATGCGTCTCTGTGTATGCAGGTAGGCTAAAGTGGGGAAAAGATGTATAATGACACTTCCACTTCTATTGGACAGCGCTCCAACACATTGTACAAGATAGTCTAAGGGGCGGGACATCTCTAAGCAGTTGACCAATCACAACAGAGCTGGTCAGCTAACCAATCGGAGCAGACTGGGCTCTGGTTTCCGACAGAGGGTGAAAAGAGGTGCTGCAGCACAGGCAGTATGAGAAAACTAAAGAGCTTTCTGAACATTAAAGCATGGAGACACTACATACTGATATACACCTGAACATCAGCAGGAGAGGACTCTTTAAAGTAGAGACACTACATACTGATATACACCTGAACATCAGCAGGAGAGGACTCTTTAAAGTAGAGACACTACATACTGATATACACCTGAACATCAGCAGGAGAGGACTCTTTAAAGTAGAGACACTAATACTGATATACACCTGAACATCAGCTGGAGAGGACTCTTTAAAGTAGAGACACTACATACTGATATACACCTGAACATCAGCAGGAGAGGACTCTTTAAAGTAGAGACACTACATACTGATATACACCTGAACATCAGCAGGAGAGGACTCTTTAAAGTAGAGACACTACATACTGATATACACCTGAACATCAGCAGGAGAGGACTCTTTAAAGCAGAGACACTACATACTGATATACACCTGAACATCAGCAGGAGAGGACTCTTTAAAGTAGAGACAGAACATACTGATATACACCTGAACATCAGCAGGAGAGGACTCTTTAAAGTAGAGACACTACATACTGATATACACCTGAAAATATATTTTTTCTTTAAGAATGTAAACAAATGTTAAGACAGATGCATCAGTTAGCTGAAAGTATGCAGCCGAGTTGGAGTGATGTGCTTGTGTTTTTGTATTTTCAGAACAATGTAAAAGGTTTTTTCTCACATATTTTCACGTCTAGAAGTCCAACTAGTGTGAAACATAGTCCACATTGAGTCCTACAAGAGGCCGAGAGGAAGAACAACTCTTCATGATCGGCATCCCTCACCCCTGAGCTGAACTGTGTTGTCCATTTGGTGTATCTGCTTCCTGTGTGTGTGTCCTACAAATACAGGGACAACCCTGTGGAGAATGACCAATATCACTGAGCTGGCACACGCTGGATATCCCTCTGGCACACGGCACTCTGTGTGTGGGACACAGGAAGTGCCGGGCTGAAACAGGGGAACACCACGGAGAGGAGACAGTTGGCACTCAGCGATGCACAGATACGCAGGAAATACAAGTCTACTGTGAACAGAATGTGGCCGTGGAGAAAAGGACATGTTGAACAGTATCACACCTTTCGCCAGGAAGCTGCATGTAGTTTATCTGATTTGAAGAAGGATGTACTCCTCCGTGAATTACTGTCAATGCCAGAGGTGGGAAGTAGTGGAGTACAAATACTTTGTTACTGTACTTAAGTAAATTTTTCTGGTAACAGTACTTTACTCCACTACTTATTTTTACTTTGACTTCGTACATGTTGAACACTAATACCTGTACTTTGTACTTCTTACATTTTGAACTCAAATACCTGTACTTTCTACTTCTTACATGTTGAACTCAAATACCTGTACTTTCTACTTCTTACATGTTGAACTCAAATACATGTACTTTCTACTTCTTACATGTTGAACTCAAATACATGTACTTTCTACTTCTTACATGTTGAACACAAATACCTGTACTTTCTACTTCTTACATGTTGAACTCAAATACATGTACTTTCTACTTCTTACATGTTGAACACAAATACCTGTACTTTCTACTTCTTACATGTTGAACACAAATACCTGTACTTTCTACTTCTTACATGTTGAACTCAAATACATGTACTTTATACTTCTTACATGTTGAACACAAATACCTGTACTTTCTACTTCTTACATGTTGAACACAAATACCTGTACTTTCTACTTCTCACATGTTGAACCCAAATACCTGTACTTTCTACTTCTTACATGTTGAACACAAATACCTGTACTTTCTACTTCTTACATGTTGAACACAAATACCTGTACTTTCTACTTCTTACATGTTGAACACAAATACCTGTACTTTCTACTTCTTACATGTTGAACACAAATACCTGAACTTTCTACTTCTTACATGTTGAACACAAATACCTGTACTTTCTACTTCTCACATGTTGAACTCAAATACCTGTACTTTCTACTTCTTACATGTTGAACTCAAATACCTGTACATTCTACTTCTCTCATTTCCCAAACAGCTGGTTCCTTTAGTCTGAATGTGTGTTTGGTGCGTGATCATTATTCTTTAGAGTCGTTGCGTGCCTATTGATTTGAACATGATCCGTGTCTCCATCACTTCCTGGTCTTCTCTAAAGAAGAGGGACCAATGGAAACGTTGTCATGTTGCCGTTGTTCAGCATGGAAACATTCATTAGCTAACAATGACATTATTGTTCTATTAAAATAAAGGGAGGTCAGGTACTCTTTAAAGCAGCTGCTAGCTATGGGTACTTTCTACTGAAGTACATTTCAAAGCCTCTTTACTTTCACTTGAGTAAAGAAGTTTAGTCAGTACTTTTATCAGAGTATTTTTAAACACGAGTATCTGTACTTCTACTTGAGCAAAGGATGTGTGTACTTTTGCCATCTCTGGTCAATGCACACCCAGCCACAGCAAAAGAGGCTATTTTTTCCTGAGCCCTGCAGAGCTTTCTGCTGGAAAAAGGACCATGAAGGACGATGGACTCAAAGCAGCAGGGAGAACGAGGAATGTTAATACGGATGAGATTTCAAATGAGAAAAGGATGCTGGATGGATGTGAGGAGGAGGGATACGGGATGTAGTGTCCATCCCAATTGAGTCAGTTTGTATTGCTTCAATCTGTGGGGCTCCCAGGAGCTATTAGAAGCTACCCATTGTTTCTGGTCAGCGGGCCTTCAGGTTCAGATGGAGCTCCTTCCACTCCCTGTCCTGCTTTAGTTTGATTTCCCAGAGTAACCGTTTCATTTCACTGTCGTGCTGTCGAGTGACACCGGGCCACTTAATAGGTGGAGTTACATTCGGGCGCCTTGTGTTTCACCTCGTCTCATTAAAGAGAAGAAGACTACCGGGGTGCGTTATCCTGCATCGGCACTCAGACTGACAAGGGGACAATCCTGATATTCTCGGCAAAGGAACACTGCAAATCAGAATGTGGATTATTGTAGGCTTGTACTAGTAGGTTTACACATACACCTTTGCTTTGGTGAGTATGGTGTGTTCATTGACACAGAAAATGAAATGAAACTATAAGACTAGGATTGTTTTCTATTTCTTTTTTTAAATAGAACTGTTGTAAAAGCTATTTTAAAATCAGTACAACATACACGGAAAATAGATATACAAAAAACTAAGTACAGTCTAATATCCCAAGATACTTGTATTTTGTGAAAATATTTAAATGACTAATACATGTTTTATTCGTTTTTTTTATTTGTATATCTTTTTTTACTTTTATTTCCCCCCAAAAAATAATTTCTTCTAATATTTTCCTAACTGAAATCTGCCTGCTCAGTTGTCTTTTTTTTAAATGCCGTATAAACTCCCTAGACTTCACATAGTTATGAATCAAGCTAGCTATACTGTATGTAATAGCGTTATTTTGGCACTGAAGAGACACACAAAATATATTGTGCAAAATCATGTGACATGAAATCAAAACATATTCATTCTTCATTCAATATCCCACTTTTAAATTGTGTTAGCTGTAATTTAGTGCGTCAATATGTTTTATACGGTATATTTTGAGATGTTGATATTGTATAATTGTTTATTTCCCACTCTTTACTTCTAATGATGTGCAATACTTGTTTGACATGGTTTGCTTATGCACTGACAGACCAGAGACTAATGGACATGGCACCACTCGCCCAACACAGAGCTGGGTCTGCTCTCCTATAACAAATTGTTACCTAATTGTACATTTGATCAAATAAAATGATATAAAAGTAAACAAGGAACAAAAGAAGCTGTTCACAAAGAAGGCACAGGAGTGGGAATTGCAAAAGATTGGCACTGACATGTTGGCACAGGAGCACAGCAAACAGTTGGCAGCCTGTGCCCGAATAAACGCGTCTAATCGCATATCGGATAAAAATATGAATAAAAGGAAACATGTTTCATCGTGAGGGAAAAACAAAGAAGGACAACAGGCGATTGGCAATAAGGAAGTTGGCAAACATTCTGAGGGGGGTGTCTACAAGCATTCAAGCGTGGCTAATTGATTCCTTCTCAGGCATCTGGAAATATTACAGGCACAATGGAGGGAGACCGCTCTGTGTTGTCTGAAGGCATCTCATAAAAGTGTTTCATTAAAGCATACGGCAAATCAAATGTGGAAATATTTGATCTAGAGGAGGGAGACAAGAAGATAAATTGCAAATGGCCGTCACATTGTCAGTCTGTCAATGTGATTTATTTAAAGAGGCCCTGTTGTGAGTTTCGGGGGTTTTCCCTTTCCTGTAGTGTCTTATATAAGTGTGTGTGCATGTAAATGGTCTGCAAAGGCTAAAATCCATTGGACTTGGTTTACTTTTAGGCAGCATACATGAATTTAACCCACATCAAATTTCGAAAAATCTTAATTTTTCCCACCTCTGCTGCCGGTGGGAAAGCCCGCGGAAAGCTTAGCGCTGATTTGGCTCTAACATGGTATTTGGAGCTGTTTGTGGGCATGTCGAGATGTCTCAAAACTAGGAGGGGGATGAAATATGAATGTGAGGAATTTAGATCTGAATCAAGCATGGAAGAAATGTGGAGCTCTAAAAGAGAAGCTTCACCTTTATTTACCCTGACAGCGTTAGCGAGAGACGGGGGGATGTTTGGGAAGTGGAGGTTTCTTTCTGTTTGAAGCCAGCGCCACGAAACCGTCCACGCCTTTGCTCAAAAGCAAAAGCCATGACAACTAGGGAAATAACTATTAAACCATTATTGTGCTTCAGTTGGTTTCGCAATTATGCTCTCGTTTTTTTCTTATGTTTACGCGCTGGACTTTGAGTCATGGGGTAGCAAGTTCGAGCCCCACTGCAGTCAGCATGTCATTGTGTCCCTGGGCGAGACACTTCATCCCAAATTGCTTCTGTGATGTAATGTTTCATGACAACTTGATTGGATTGAATTAGTCCTTAACTATATTTCCATTCCTGCAAACCGTCTGAAATCTCATGGGAACAGAAGAAGAAGAACGCACTCACCTTGACAGATTCACTCGGCACACACAGACCCAGGTGCTGCTGTTTACTCTGCTCTCAGTTTGAGTTTGCATGATCAAACTGAGAAAGGCGAACGCACAACTTTGAAGATACGGACCACAGGAAACCCCCCGCTGCTCGCTGTAATCCGCACACACAGATCCTCGTGTCGTGTGCTGTCAGACTGCTTTACTGTGCCCTCACCTCCTCATCGGGATCATCGTCTGAAATGTGCTGACTGCACTTCTCCGGAAGTGTGAATGTATCTTGAAAGCTGATAGAATCTGCCCTTTAATTTAAAGAGTCCTCTCCTGCTGATGTTCAGGTGTATATCAGTATGTAGTGTCTCTACTTTAAAGAGTCCTCTCCTGCTGATGTTCAGGTGTATATCAGTATGTAGTGTCTCTACTTTAAAGAGTCCTCTCCTGCTGATGTTCAGGTGTATATCAGTATGTAGTGTCTCTACTTTAAAGAGTCCTCTCCTGCTGATGTTCAGGTGTATATCAGTATGTAGTGTCTCTACTTTAAAGAGTCCTCTCCTGCTGATGTTCAGGTGTATATCAGTGTGTAGTGTCTCTACTTTAAAGAGTCCTCTCCTGCTGATGTCCAGGTGTATATCAGTATGTAGTGTCTCTACTTTAAAGAGTCCTCTCCTGCTGATGTTCAGGTGTATATCAGTATGTAGTGTCTCTACTTTAAAGAGTCCTCTCCTGCTGATGTTCAGGTGTATATCAGTATGTAGTGTCTCCATGCTTTAATGTTCAAAAAGCTCTTCATTTTTCTCATACTGCCTGTGCTGCAGCACCTCTTTTCACCCTCCGTCTGAAACCAGAGCCCATTCTGCTCTGATTGGTTAGCTGGCTGGCTCTGTTGTGATTGGTCCAATATAAACGTGACTGTTACATAGTGATGTTATACAAAGGAATTAAATGGAGGCGTTTCAGGCGGGTGGGGAAGAGAAACTACTATTTTATCTTTCCATGTGCAGCCACATCTACACTGAAGATTCTACTTATTGTCGTTATTACGTAGTACAGGTACTATAACGAAACGGTTCCTCTGCGTTTGACCCACCCTAGTGTTGGGAGCAGTGGGCTGCCATTTTGAACGGCACCCGGTGAGCAGTGTAGGGAACGGTGCCTTGCTCAGGGACACCTCTGTAGCACTCTGTAGTGACCTTCCAGTTGCCAAGCCAAGTCCCTATGGACTTTGCCACCACCGCCTCCTCACACAAGGTGTTTTACAAACTAAAAGCCTGTTATCTGTCAGTTTATCTGTGCTAACCATGTGTCTTTGTGCAAACACGTGCATGAACATACTTGCTAGAAGAATATGCAAACTGAAAAACAAGTCATGAAGCTTCAAGCTGTTTTTTTTCTTCTGAATATGTAAACGTGAGGGGTTTCACACACACACACACACACACACACACACACACACACACACACACCCCCCGCAGCCCCTCTCCCACAGCTGACCCTCACAGTCTGTTTCCGTCTCCCAGGGAGAATAGCTGAGAGAAAGAAGAGAATGTTCTTCTTCTTTTTTTTTATTGGGAAAACAATCTGTCCTAATCTGAAGAGATGCTTCTCATCACCCCCTCAACTCATTCCCATCACTTGTTCCCCTCAGCGGAGCTCACCACCCACTCACTGAAACACACACACACACACACACACACACGCACACACACACTTCCGGATACTTAGACGGAGATACTCTTTTATCTGTCTCTCTGAGCTCCTGGGGGTGTGTGTGTGTGTGTGTGTGTGTGTGTGTGTGTGTGTGTGTGTGTGTGTGTGTGTGTGTGTGTGTGTGTGTGTGTGTGTGTGTGTGTGTGTGTGTGTGTGCGTGCGTGCGTGCGTGCGTGCGTGCGTGCGTGCGTGCGTGCGTGCGTGCGTGCGTGTGTGTGTGTGTGTGTGTGTGTGTGTGTGTGTGTGTGTGTGCGTGTGTGAATGTTTTCATTGTGTCGCCAAGAGGAAGGAGGAAGTTCCCTCCAGCAGCTTTTATATCATGTCTTCATTCAAGAAAACAGCAGCATGGACAGATGAATCCAATGAAGCGAGGTGGGAGGTAGGGTGGAAAGTCTGTACCCGCTGGTTTCACATCACCAAAGATAACAAGTATTAAAACAGACAATCAGAAAATGAACTGCCAACTGGTGTGTACTTCATTCACATGGACTGTGCTCCTTCATGATAAGACAAATAGGTCACGGGTTGCGGTCGTATCGTCAAAGAAATCAGTTTTTTCCTTTGCCACTATCCCTATAACCTCCGTGCAAAACGTCTTTACCTATGATCCACGTTTATTGCTCACAATTGGTTGTTTCCGGTCATGCCGAAATGTTGCGTTGGCAATTCATTATGGAACAGCCTCCTTTCCTTTCGTAAATATGCTCCAGTGTATCCTTAAGGAGATAATCAAGGAACACTGAATCTCCTTTCCTATCATCTAGAACAGGGGTGTCAAACTCAGGGCCCGGGGGCTCAAAACAAGAGCTTGCAAAGAATATAATATGTTAATTATACGGTTACATGCTACTTTACAGAAGCACGTTGCCTATAAACTACATGTCCCAAAACAAATCTTAGAATTTCCCTTTTTCTCAGAATTAGATTTTTTTTTCAAAATGTCACTTTTTTTGTTCAAAATGTCACTTCTTTTTTTTGGTTTTTCCAGAATTTGGCTTTTCTTTTTAAATCATTTTGTGACATGCTCACTGAAGAGACTTGCAATTATTTTCCCTAGACTTCTGCTTTCAGACGTAGTTAATTATGAAGTCATTACCCTATCCGATAATAATCCAATGCAGAGGCAATAATGTAATATAACACATTATTTGATATTCAATATTTATATATGTATTTTTATATAGTCTTAAAGTTACAACCGGCCCTTTGAGTGCAACCATAATGCTGATGTGGCCTGTGATGAAATTGAGTTTACACCCCTGATCTAGAATATTCCAACAGGTCTCATCATGGCTGCTACTTAGCTGGAGGTAAGTGTGTATCTGGCTGGTAGAGGATATGCCATGATGAGTCCAACGGCTGTTTACTGTCCATGTTTGTTCTCAAAGGTTATGAGGATTTTATAAATAAGATAAGAAACGTCTTTTACAAGCAAATGAGGTTTCAATAAAGCTACTTCTGCCGGGATCCCACAAGAGTAGACGTGCACTCCTCTGAGTCCCAGGACAAAAGACTACATGGTATTTCCCTTGAGGAGTGTGAGCACAAATGATCTTACAGCTATATAATAGTAATGTCACACTGCAATGAGGGCAGTAGGGTGGCCTGCTGAGTGTTAAGAACACGACAGCCTACTTTAAACTTAGTTTTCCAAATGGAGTCTTTGCCGTAAAGGTTTGCATCTCACCGTATGTGTCTGCTTTGCACCCCATTAACACAATATGAACAACAGAGCTGTCTTGACCACACGATGAATTAAACTGAAGCACGTGAATGCCATAAAGCGCTTGTTCAACAGAAGAGAAGCTGTCTGATTTCCTTGCCAGATGGTCTTTGGATTCAAGCTGTTGCCCCCTATTAAGAAGTGTCATTTACGAAAAAGAGGTAATTCACAAATGGGGTGGAAGAACACTTTCTATTGCTGGGCTTCACTGAGAATGGAAATGTGTGTGAACAGACTCTGTGGTCAGTGTAAGACAAGGTGATTGCATTTCAATGATTATTAGTCAGTCATTAGTCAGTCATCATAGTCAGTAGAGCTGGGAGTGTTTCCTTTTATTCTTTCTTTTCTTTTCACACAGCATATTGTGAATAAGGGTCTGCCCTCCATGATCTCTTTCTGGGACAAAGGGATGGAAAGAAGTGATACAAGATTCAGACGATTCTGCTGTTTTTCAACACAAAGGAGAATCAAATCTCTAGGAACACTCACACTGTCTCAATGTCAATGTCCAAAATCCCACCAATCTGACTCACTGCCACACACACACACACACACACACACACACACACACACACACACACACACACACACACACACACACACACACACACACACACACACACACACACACACACACACACACACACACCATCACCATCTCTCTGTGTCCGGTGGCTATAGATTTCAGAGCACTTCTGTTACGTGCCGTGTTGTGTTTGTGTGGGATAACCAGACATTCAATGAGCTATGTTCAATTAGCTAAGCCTCAGCACCCGCTAACTCAGCTGTAAGACCGGTACGTGTGTGTGTGTGTGTGTGTGTGTGTGTGTGTGTGTGTGTGTGTGTGTGCGTGCGTGCGTGCGTGCGTGCGTGCGTGCGTGCGTGCGTGCGTGCGTGCGTGCGTGCGTGCGTGCGTGCATTTTTCGCTCAGGGCTAATTCAGAGCCTTTGTTATTACCCTTTTGTTTCGTTTAGCTAAATATTGTTAATATTATCTGATAGCTGAGTTTCTTCCCGTTAAGTGGATTTGACACATTCATAGTTTGTTAAGAGAGACAACATTAGTCATAAACACTCACTGAACTTCAAGGGGAAATAAACGGCTGACAGATGACGGATGGTTTCTTTCAAAACACACACGGGTTTACCGTCAGAATCTGTCCCGTCCTCCACACACGCAAAGAAACACACACAGAACCACACACGCCTTCATATCGTGCTTCTCAAAGTGTGGTCCGTGAGCGCCCCCTAGTGGTCCGTGAGTATATTGGTAACATTTCACATTTGAAATAAATAAATACATTTAAGTTTTCCGCACTCCAGCGGGAATATCTCCGCAATGGAACGAGCGTAGCGCAACACCTTCATCACACATGTTGCCACTTGTTTGTACCATTTTCAGGCGATTTGTAATCTGTTCTAGAAAAACAATGTGATTTTGGATATTTGTGGAGTTAGGTGGTCCGCGAGTGTTTTTTTATTGGTTAAGTGGTCCTTGGTATGAAAACGTTTGAGAAACACTGATATAGAGGAAGCTCTCATGCACCCACACTTAGATCTCCTCAGAGGACTGAATGCACTTAGACAGGCTTGCTTAAACCTCTCACTTGTATTCACAGGCAGAGGAAAATGTCACAAAAAAAAGGTGTTCTTAAATCACACACACACACACACACACACACACACACACACACACTATAAAAGAAGGGTAGCCAAGCCAATTAACCTCTTAAGCCCGAGGGTCCCCCCAGTGGACCCCTCCCACCGTTTTTTTACGAGACTATGTCTCAGGGCTTCTTAACATTTATGAAACTATTAATGTTCCATACCCTTTTAACGGTAAGAAACTCAGCTAACTGACAATGTGAACCATTTTTAGCTAAAAGAAACACAAGAGTAATACCAAGCCTTTGAATTAGCATGGAGCGAAAAAATGCTAACTAATGCTAACGGACTTTTGCACAGCACTCACGGTAGAAATGCCCTTATTACTTATCGTAAAACAAGATATCCGATTAAAGCTGAGACTCCACAGATTCCACACATGTAATGTCATCACTGTAGGACCCCAAATTCCTGGAGCTATCAGCCAGAAAAGAGAAAGTAAACAACATCCGGTTTCAAAAATATTCCAATAATTACGTCTTACCTTTTTTGATTTGTGATCAAATGTTGTGTTCAACGGAATAAAAACGCCGCTCAAGGTTAATCCAATGTCTTTGTGTCACATAGACATTTTTACTGATAATCCATCATCATATTTATGGCAATATACTGGGTATAAAGTTTTGCCGTCCAGGCTTGTACTTTCAGATATGTTTCGTTTGCTTCTCTATTACGTCCGCAATGGTAATGTTTACGTGGATTTGGGAACTGCCCATCGACTCTATTGGATGTAATGGTTAAGAAAAAGGTGTAAATCACCCAAATCAACCAATGGGTTCCAGAGATATGGTCCTGCGTAAATTATAAAGAATGCCAGCCAGCTTAAGTACATTACGCAGGAGACTTTACTTATTGTTTACTATTATGTAAGGAAGCAGGAATTGCAGCAGGACCCAGAGCGCTTGGAGCACAGAGCGGATAGCAGATAACGGAATTGCAGTTTATTGCTTATAGATTATCAGAACATTTCAAAGGGGACACAGCCACATTGGATATTAACCTATGGATTAACTACATCATCGTTTTTATCGTTTTAATGCCATTGAAGACCAGTTTAGACCAGACAAAGAGGAAGGTGAGCCATGTTAGCCTAGCGCATTAGCGCTAGCGCCACTTGTTTTGATGTACGTTTTTGTTGATAACCTCGCGAGTTTGTATCTTTCAGTGTTGAGGTGGGCACCGTTAGATTCTGTGTCTTCACGATCATAAACAATGTGTTGGATGTGTAGCTAGGATAAGTAATAAGGGAGCTAGGAGTGATTTTCGGTGCAGTAATAGGTTAGCATTTTTCGCTCAGGGCTAATTCAGAGGCTCACTGTTAGCATTGTGTGTTTTTTTTTTTAAATAAAATGAAAAAGATCAGTTAAATGAGTTTTTTCCCATCATATGGATATACAATATTCATAGTTTATTAAATATTAAGGTTCCTTAGACGTTGTTTCCTGCAAATGACGCGATTTCGGGTCCGTGGGGCCTAAGAGGATAACAGAGTATGTTTTTATATTTTATTTTTTCACAACAGTTGTATTTGGATGGAATGAATACCTATAGTGATAATTCAAAGTAATACAATGATTTTTACAGTGAAAAAGTTCAAATGGAACTGATGGTTCCCAAATTACCCAGAGGTGAGTCCGCCTGGACTTTATTTTCTAAACCTCTCTAAAAAGGTCAAATGTCACTTGTTTTGCATCAATCTTGATACATGGTACTTATTATATGTTATAGTTTGTATTCCTAAGTCTTTTAGTCTACTAGCCCATCATTCAAGGGTGGTTTTCACTATAAGTCATGGGTTTTCTTTAGGCGGACATTAGAATGTACATGTTTTTACTATGTTCCATCTGAATTTAATTTAAAATAAAAACATCTATATTGATTCCGACACTTCTACATCCAACTCACAGATGTAACCTTGCTTTGAGAGGAAAGATTATTAATTTACCCCTTTTAGAAGTGAAGATATAGTCTTTGTTGTGTTAGTGGCATTTTCGAGCCTGAAACCTGAAAAACAGGCTCAGGGCTTAAGAGGTTAAAGGAAAGCAGTTGTGACGAGAATCAAAGACAGGGGACATTATTTATAGCTTCAAAGTCTTTGGTGACAATGTGAGTTGGAGAGGAGTGCAGCCGCCTCTCCTTTCCCATGTATAGAGGCTCTCTTTTTAAATTTGGAACGACTGGGGGACGTTTCAACAGAGGCACACACAATCAAAGAGAGAGAGATGGTGGTTGGCATGGATGAAAGAGATGGTAAAGAAATAGAGAGATTATGAGAGGGAAGACATCACGTTGCAAATTTACCAACTGCAGGAATTCATTTTGGCTCTAACCGTGCAGGCCAAAGGAGACCATTGTTGGGAAAATAATAACTTTGGCCTTCACAGACGGGTCCTCAGCGGGTAATCGTGTGCTCTGAAACATAACAATTTCCTTCTCTTGCCTTGTGGGACAGTATCGTTGTTTCCTTTTTCTGGCTGACTGCCTCCCCTCTTTGTTTGCACCCTGTTAGATAAATCTTTATCTGCGCCAAGTGGTGTGGAGTGTCAGGAAACAAACAATGCTACGCCGCAGAAGGTACACACTGGTTTGTATGCAGGGTCGAGCGTGTTTTTGGCTAGTTTGCCTTCCCCTACAGGCACACCGCCAGATTCAGGGACAGGGAGGAATAAAAGAAACACTTGAACCAATAGGATTTTAGAAAGGCCACAAAATACAAGTAAATAAAAAGTGTCTCTCGCATCAGAGACATGCAAATCCATTACAGTCAAGTGTAAGCTGGGTATGATTTACATGTTCCGCGCCAAGAGGTACGGAAGAGGATTAGTGCCACATGTGAAAACTATTTTGGGGTTCTGAGATTAAAGTCAGTATTGTGGGTAGAAATATTCTGGGTTTTTTCACAGTCAGGTTTCTTATTATAATCTCAAAATCATTCAGATTTATTTCAGAAAATCTCAGAATTGAAAAGAGAAAACAAAACTGAATTCTGACACTTTTGGTCTGATCTCAAAAATATGTTGCATGTGGCCCTAATAATCTTCCATACATTAGCTGTGTGTGTACTCAGGCCTAAATGGCACTATTTTGTATGCTTTTCTTCAAAAACGTTAACATTTCCAGACACAATCTAATTTTTAAATGATTAAACACAAGCAGTTTGAGAAAAGTCTTAAAAAGACCATTCTGATCAAAGAATAAATCATAGCGATATTAAATCTGAATTAAAGAAAAAAGACCAACCAGGTCTATTGACACACAATGAGCTAAAGCCCTCCGATAAGCCTAGATCCCATTTACTGTGAGGTAGATAAACCCTTTCACTTCTCAAGGACTCGTGTGTGTGCGTGTGTGTGCGTACCTGGCGTGTGTGTGTGTGTGTGTGTGTGTGTGTGTGTGTGTGTGTGTGTGTGTGTGTGTGTGTGTGTGTGTGTGTGTGTGTGTGTGTGTGTGTGTGTGTGTGTGTGTGTGTGTGTGTGTGTGTGTGTGTGTGTGTGTGTGTGTGTGTACCCCACTGATTAATCCAGTGTTACTAGTAGGAGGTGGTGATGCCCCGAGGCTGTACTTTCCCTCTGATGAGATCTTGACAGCTGAGGTTTATTCTCCCGCATGTCTCTCTCTCTCGCAATTCCCCTCCTTCACAGCTTTCCATTCCTGCTCCCCCATTATTTGCCATTGCTCGCCTTCCCCTTCTAAAGATCTATTCATTTTTCTTTGAACAGATATGTGCTCTTTCCTCCGTCATCCCTTCTGATGTTCATCCCTTCCCATGCAAATGTCCTTCACCTGATCTCCTCTATCCGCTGGGTGTCCACATTCAAGTCCTCTTTCTTTCAGCCTTACATCACTCTTTAAATCTCCACTCCCTCCTCCTCCTTCGTCCTCCATCTTACTTCCCGGCTCTCCCTCTCCCCATGTGATTAGCAGAGTCGAGGTCAAAACACGTGGACCCTGTGAAATGAACAGCTTTACTTTAACCCAGCCGTGGGCGTGCAACTGGAAACACACACAAACACACACACATGCACACGTGTAGGGAAAATAATTGTCTGCTTTTTGCACTTTGCCAGAATGAACTTAAAAGCGACGATTTTCTAAAGCAAAGTGGTCAACGTTGTGTACGGGGGCCGACAGGTGCAAACAAGCTAACGACTCCAAATATTTTCACTAAGAGAAACGCGCTTGTCGGTATATTTGAAATGAATAGGTTAGCGAGGTTAGCTAGCTAGCTTACAGCAGACCTGCACTAATATCGGAAGGAATCATGCGATCTGTTAAAATAAGACAACGACATTTTACATGTTTTCTTTATTCTGCGCATGTGTTGTCAAGTTGGTGAAGATGTTTACTCATTTGCATGTGTTATGGCACATTTGTGTTTTTATATTCGTATCATTTTTGAAATTGCAGCGAGTTTCTCCTATTGGAAGTGCTTTGAGCCGATGTAGCACGTTTACACCTGTCGGCCTCCGTACATGTGTGTGCAGACACATGTAATGAAATAAGAGCAATACCCACACAAAAGTAGACACAGACACACATGACCAACTCGTCCAGCTGTTATAATAACACACCAAGATGTACTGCAGTGGTGTTAGAGCTCGAGTCCCCCATGGCAGAATGATATATAAATCCATTATGTTTTCCGAGGTGACATTTAAAGAGGTCACGATTTAGGTGTTGATACATCGACACAGCCTGGGAGCAGAGTTGATATCTCAAAACACGAGCACGCTCAAGTGTGACCGACTTATTTTCTGTGAAGCTGTGACCTGAGGCCCGAGCACAGCGGGGGACTGCACGAGGAGAATCAAATGATTGGTGTATTGATTGGTATCAGTGTCATTTTACGATTTGCACTCACGTTAATGGGACAGTGTCGTGATCATTGGGGAACTTGTCAACACTTAATGCCAAAAGGTCACAAACTGACACTTTATCAGGACCCCTTGGTGTGACTGTTTTCATGGTGTGAGTCTTAAGTCTTCGAAGAATTATATCCAAATACATGTAAGTCTTGCACTCACTTGTATTGGACAGTGTTGTGATGTTTGGGGAATTTGTCAACACTTAATGCCACAAATTGAAACTTTGTCTGTTTTCATGATTTGAGTGAAAAGTTGATTTAAAATCCTGCCAAGAATCACATCCAATCCAACTTTATTTATATAGCACTTTAAAAACCTTCAGACCAGAGTGCTGTACAGAGAGATAAGCTCACACAACATAATATAAATACAAGATACAAACACAAAACAAACCAGAATAAACGTAATAATTAAAAAATAAATAACAGCCATATAATAAAAACAATACACTGAAAGCAAATAAAAGCAACAATCTACTTGTTTCTGAATGCTAAGGAGAAGAGGTGGGTTTTAAGACGGGATTTAAAATATGTAATATATGTAAGTCTTCCAGTGGTGTGCACATGGCTAAAAAGGTGACTCTTTTTTGCTTTTGGTGCCAAAGTGAACTTCCAAGCTTTACCTTTGCCCTAAAGTCAGATTATCTAGTCGGCCTAAATGTCCTCTAGTACCCCCAAGTGAGCCTGAGGTCATTTGAACTCCACTCTCTTCTCTGTTTGGATCTTAGGGCAGACTAAACTTAATCCAGCACTGAAAAAAGATGACGGGTGAAGGGAGAAAAACTCAGACAAAGTTTGTGATATGGATGACATCAGGATAAAAGAAAAATAAGACGCAGCAAAGGAACTTTTATTTTGTGTTCTTTCAAAATTCATTTCAAGGCTCATCTGCTCTGTGGTGTTTGCATTCACAGCCCCACAGCGTCAACACACACTCAGCTCCGACAAGAGGACGAGCAGCCATACTAATACGGGCACAGACACTCAGAGATGTGCGAGGGGAAGACAGGCTGAAGAGATAAACAGGGAGATACTGTAAAGCACAGTGTGAGAACAAAGCCAGAAAGAAAAGCATGAAGAAAGTGGAATTAGGGTTGAACGTTAAAAGAAAAAGTTGTGATGTGTGAGAAAGAAATGACTTCATTTCCTAAAACGAATGGAAGGAAATCTATCCTTTGAAGACCCTTTACTTGCACTAAATCTAATATAACACACTGCAGTAAAGGCATAATAGGGCCTCTTTAAACTGGAACCCCCTCCAGTTTGACCACCAAAGGAAAAGTGTTTAAGACCTCAAGTTGTCTATGGTATTGTCATTATAACGACAGAAATGACGGAAAAATAGAGACAATAAGAACCTTTTATAATAAATCAGACATTCAAATGATCCAGGACCTCCTCAGGTGACATAAATCCCTTTATTGAGTTGCAGACATATTCATGTTTTTAGATGATTAGATGGAATAAATACCCTGAAGTCTAATTTTCCACTCTTCTAACCTTTTCCATTTCAGTTTTTTCTGCCTCCGACTTAACCTTTATCTCATAAATGGCTCCGATGGTTTCTAATAGAGACGGAAGTTCCAGTGTATCGCTCAATCTACTCTTTCCCTCTTCAGCTTAACTACAATGTCTGAGGTAACAATGAAGATAGAACGAAGTCTCCAGCAGCTGATAGGACTAAATGGCCTCAAGGTTGGAGCTCAATGCCACACTGACTGAGGAGCCAGTGAAGTATGTGTTAAGATCTGTGTGTGAGCACAGATGTCAAATTATAAGTGTGTGTCCGTAGATGCCTGCATGTTGCTTCAATTAGCTTGCATAACCATGTAGAGTGGTGCAGTGATTACTTTATTTGCCGTCCTGGAAGTTAGCATTGCGAAGGTCTCCCTCGAAAAAAAGGAACTGGGATTTCTCCATTTGGTTTCTGTATATTGGGTATATTTGGTTTATCTCCCCTCTAGTTTTCACCACTTTTGAAGCATAAATGCAATCGGCAGAAAAAAAAAAGCTAACGATTGGCTATAAACGTACTACATCACGTTAGCATGGCTGCGCGCCGCCGATACGTTAATGTTCGACGTATTGAGGTTGAGATAGTTGTTCGCAACCGCCGAAGCTTCAGACATTCACCTGTGGGGTTTATACTGATGTATTTTAGGACAAATAAAACAAAATGTCAACATGTTATGTTAGCTTCTGTTACCCACAGACCTTATTTCAGGCTTTTAACGAGAAACACGTCAAATAGTGTCTTCGGGAAAATGAACCAGAAGTGGTAATATGCTACGTTATCTCCGGGGTTTTAGGAACATGTCTGCACCAGCACTCTAGGCCGGGTCAAGGGTTAAATTGGTCAGTGTGGTTTAACACCCAGTCCCTGCAGTCAACATGTCGAAGTGTCCTTGAGCAAGACTTAACCCCGACTCCTGAAGTCAAGTCCACAGGATTAGAGTGTATGTAAGTCCTAATGTAATAATCACTCAATGTATTTCTGACTGATCAGTAAGGGTGACAACGTTGTGTGTTGGTGTGCAGGAGGCATGTGTGTGTGTGTGTGTGTGTGGGTGTGTGTGTGTGTGTGTGTGTGATGTGTGTGTGTCGTGAGTTGCGCGTGCGTGCGTGAGTGCGTGAGTCGCGTGAGTCTGTGGGCGTGCGTGCGTGAGTGCGTGCGTGCGTGTGTGTGTGTGTGTGTGTGTGTGTGTGTGTGTGTGTGTGTGTGTGTGTTGGCATCGGTGTTGCCAGTCAGGCGTGACAGAAGGAGAGAAGTAAAAGCTGTGTGGCAGTGAGAGACCCTTCTCACGTACCGATGTGGTGTGTGCGCGTGTTGCGCGCGCGTGTGTGTGTGCATGTGTGTGTCGTGCGCAGTGTGCGTGTGTGTGTCTGCAGAGTGACCTTCTCTGCCGTGTCACAGAAGCTTGGGTTTGGTAGCAGCCCTTTGGCTTCATGCTGTCCTGTGGACTACACTACTGTCTGGGAGTTTAAATGTGAGAGTGTGTGTGCAGGATTGTGTGTGTGTGTGTGTGTGTGGTGTGTGTGTGTGCGTGCGTGCGTGCGTGCGTGAGTGTGTGCGTGCGTGTGTGTGTGTGTGCGTGTGTGTGGTGTGTGTGTGTGTGTGTGTGTGTGTGGTGTGTGTGTGTGTGTGTGTGGGTGTGTGGGTGTGTGTGTGTGTGGTGTGTGGTGTGTGCATTAGAACAAGCTCTTTTCTTACCAAACCACCCGCACGGTTCACTTTCTTACTCGCTCACTTCAACAATACTTTCTCTGTGTTGTTCTAAATGTCAAACATGTGGTTTCGGTTGTCCTCGTTTCTCCTGCTTCACTTATTAATAAAAACCTTCTGATACGGGGAGAAAAACCTCTGATCAGAAAGCAGATGATTAGAGCGAGGACTGACACACGTTAAGATGTATTGTTCTGCCAGTCAGTCGACATAGCAGGGGTTCAATTGGGCGCAGCACATCGACTACCACTTTTACATCATTGACCATTAGTGTGACACGTAGACATCTTGTTAAGCATGCGTTGTGGGTTATAATCATTCATATACATTAAAGTGTTTATGATTAAATGTATTACAGGATCACAAAATTGTCTATCCTAATAATATAGCCTTTAGTGCACCAGTTTGACGGATTTGAAAAGTAATGCTTCAAATATTTGTTTAATTATTTCTGTGATTTTTTTATAGCAATACATATGGCACAAAAAGTAGCATTTCATTGTCCCTCTTTTGATATGTGTTGCAGTTCTAACATGTGCATTAGAAGGTTTGCAGCTCAGCATGGAAGAGAAAACAGAGCTCTGTGCAGAAGTGCAGAAAAAAAGTTGTTGGTGAATAATCGTTTTTTTAAGCGATATTGCATGAAATTCTAATTGAAAATGCCACTTTGAAACATCATGGAAAGGTTTGGATATTTAAAAAAGTTGAATGTATATAATGTAAGGACCACGCCCCCTCGATGCAGAGCCCCCCTACATAACAAATCCCAATTAAATGTGTGCGACACAAATGAGAAGAAGACAATCAGCGTGTCTTCAAAGGGGAACGTGTACAGTATGAAGGGCAGAGCGATTGTAGCATGTGGACGCTTAAAGAAACACGACACGTGTCTTTGCCTTTTCATGAAAGTGAGTGATGAATTTTTAAAACGGACGTCTATTCACATGTGCTATTTTCTTTCATCCAACAACCCATCCACCCATTCATGTCTTCCTCCTGCCTGCCATCCAGAAATAGCCGTCAAGTGGCTGTGAATCTCTGCTATCAGGGAAACATATTGTTACGGTCTGTGACGATAATGACCTCCCTGAAATGTGTAAGAAAGTCAAAAGGCACTTTAAAAGTCCGCAACTAAAACACTCTAGAATTCAAGTTCAAAAGACGAGTATTGAGTGCTCACAGTATAGTCTGCTACTTATTGCTCATTGTCAGCTCATGGGATATCATCTTCAGCATGCATATGTTAATGTACGACACTTCCTGATTTTAAACGAGCCCCCTCTGTGGCTGTGCGCTGTGCTTTGTATTCAGCTCAAGCACCACCTCTTCTACATACAAAAGCAGACACACACACACACTTTCTGCTTATGCATTTTTCCAACTGTCTTGGACTATATATTTATTACATTCATTTCCCTGAACATGGCAGGGAGTGGAGGGGGAAAGAGGGTGGACAAGAACAAAGGAGGAACGGCAGAAAATGAGAGCAGAAGGGGGGGGCTAGAGAAGAGGAAGAAGAGGGAGGGGAGCAAAGAAGAAATGTGTGAGGAGATAGAAATGTAATATTAATGTCGCTGAAGATGGTATTTTAGAAATGTATGACGCCCTATTACCCTTTTTGGGATATTCCATGTCCTGTTATATAGGTGTTGGTGTATGTAAATGGCCTGCAAAGGCTACAATCCCAAAGTTCCCTCCTTTGGACTCCTTTGTTTACTTCCAGACCATCTCTCTGTAACACTCGCGCTTCTATTGGCTAGCGCTAAGGGGCGGGACATCTCTAACCAATCACAACAGAGCCGGCTAGCTAACCAATCAGAGCAGACTGGGCTCTGGTTTCAGACAGAGGGTGAAAAGAGGTGCTGCAGCACAGGCAGTATGAGAAAAATAAAGAGCTTTTTGAACATTAAAGCATGGAGACACTACACACTGATATACACCTGAACATCAGCCGGAGAGGACTCTTTAAAGTAGAGACTACATACTGATATACACCTGAACATCAGCAGGAGAGGACTCTTTAAAGTAGAGACTACATACTGATATACACCTGAACATCAGCAGGAGAGGACTCTTTAAAGTAGAGACACTACATACTGATATGAACCTGAACATCAGCAGGAGAGGACTCTTTAAAGTAGAGACACTACATTCTGATATACACTTGAACATCAGCAGGAGAGGACTCTTTAAAGTAGAGACACTACATTCTGATATGAACCTGAACATCGGCAGGAGAGGACTCTTTAAAGTAGAGACACTACATTCTGATATACACTTGAACATCAGCAGGAGAGGACTCTTTAAAGTAGAGACACTACATTCTGATATACACTTGAACATCAGCAGGAGAGGACTCTTTAAAGGAGAGACACTATATACTGATATACACCTGAACATCAGCAGGAGAGGACTCTTTAAAGTAGAGACACTACATACTGATATACACCTGGACATCAGCAGGAGAGGACTCTTTAAGGTAGAGTCACTACATACTGATATACACTGAACATCAGCAGGAGAGGACTCTTTAAAGTAGAGACACTACATACTGATATACACCTGAACATCAGCAGGAGAGGACTCTTTAAAGTAGAGACACTACATACTGATATACACCTGAACATCAGCAGGAGAGGACTCTTTAAAGTAGAGACACTACATACTGATATACACCTGAACATCAGCAGGAGAGAACTCTTTAAAGTAGAGACACTACCTACTGATATACACCTGAACATCAGCAGGAGAGGACTCTTTAAAGTAGAGACACTACACACTGATATACACCTGAACATCAGCAGGAGAGGACTCTTTAAAGTAGAGACACTACACACTGATATACACCTGAACATTAGCAGGAGAGGACTCTTTAAAGTAGAGACACTACATACTGATATACACCTGAACATCAGCAGGAGAGAACTCTTTAAAGTAGAGACACTACATACTGATATACACCTGAACATCAGCAAGAGAGGACTCTTTAAAGTAGAGACAGAACATACTGATATACACCTGAACATCAGCAGGAGAGAACTCTTTAAAGTAGAGACACTACATACTGATATACACCTGAACATCAGCAGGAAAGGACTCTTTAAAGTAGAGACACTACATACTGATATACACCTGAACATCAGCAGGAAAGGACTCTTTAAAGTAGAGCCACTACATACTGATATACACCTGAACATCAGCAGCAGAGGACTCTTTAAAGTAGAGACACTACATACTGATATACACCTGAACATCAGCAGGAGAGGACTCTTTAAAGGAGAGACACTACATACTGATATACACCTGAACATCAGCAGGAGAGCACTCTTTAAAGTAGAGACACTACATACTGATATACACCTGAACATCAGCAGGAGAGGACTCTTTAAAGTAGAGACACTACACACTGATATACACCTGAACATCAGCAGGAGAGGACTCTTTAAAGTAGAGACACTACATACTGATATGAACGTAAACATGTGCAAATGACTCCCTCTTTATTTCACATGCATTTAAAAAAGAAGTGTGAATGAATTATTCTTCACACCGCTAACACTGATGTGAGTACAGCCACATTATGAGTTGTGTATATACAAACATAGTACTTTGTTGTATGTCTTAACAATTATATTATTCCCACCTCTAAATGGTCGGTGAAACACCACAGACAGATGGATGAAAATCAGCAGCAAACATTTGAGTTATAATGAGACCATGTCGTCGTTTGAAAGTTATTTTTAAAAAGCAGCATAATTTAACTTAATTTGCCTCAGATCAAACCAAGAGCATGCAGCACTAATGTACAACCGCTGTGTCGACGATGATATGCAAACACAATGAAACATTCAGTGCAGTCCTCAGTGACAGATGTGAAGCCAAAACTAAGAATACCCAAGCACCCTCGCAATGTGAAGGAAATATAAAACGATGTAGACACTGAGTAATTTCTTTTTGTATCTTAAGAAAACTTAAGATTAACCACAATTATGCTTGTTTACACCCTGTCAAAGTGTCACATTTCAGGGAGTTAGCTCGATCGCTAGTGGATCGCCGGAGCTGTATTAGATTAACATCTACACATGCTTATTGTGGTTGTAAATGCACTGCCTTGCATATGTGTGGGCTGGAACTGTATTGTACAGGAAAGGAGTGAGCAGAGGGTCGAGTTGTCGATTGTTGTTCTGTTTTCTGTGACTATCACCCTCTCAGACTTTCAGTTGCGCACGCTACTGAAGAGACGCGCTACCATGGAAACCAAACAATGGTGTTGCTGTATCAAAGTCCGAGTGGAAACAGTCCTGAGTAGGGTTGCCAACCGTCCCGTATTAGCCGGGACGCCCCGTATTTGAGCCAAAAGGGGCGTGTCCCGTACGGGACTTTGTTTGTCCCGGACTCCCGTGTAAAGGGAAAAATAAAAAAATATGTTTCTGTTTGCACGCAATGCAGTGTGTCTGGCTGCGTGCCTGTGTGTTTGTGTGCTGTATGCGAAGGGTGCTAGGACCGCTCAGTTGACAGGGCAAGTACAATGCTTGTGTGTGTGTGTGTGTGTGTGTGTGTGTGTGTGTGTGTGTGTGTGTGTGTGCGTGCGTGCGTGCGCGTGTGTGTGTGCGCGCGTGCGTGTGTGAGAGAGTCAGTCAGCTGATTGATGGGGAAATGCTGGGAAAATGGTTGGTTGAAGGATAACATTAAATCTAATAATGATGTACCGTGTATGTTCACATCATGTATACTTTGCATTACTTAATACCATTTTCAAATATTTATTTTTTAGCATTTTGGACAAAATAGCCAATTGTACATCGAGGTGCCCAGATGTCCCTAGTGCCCACCTATCCGATTTGAACATGCTGATGCACAATGTGATGTAGTAGCCTAATGCAGGTGTAAGACCATTGTGTTGTGTATTGTGTTATAGGTATGCATAGTTTTCTATGCATTTTGAGGGCTTTGGGGGGTTTGACCCCCAAAAACATTTTCGAACCCTAGGGGCTGGCTCCCCCAAAATAATTAAATAACATAACCCTGACCCTAAAACCGAAATAAAGTAATTCAAAAAAAGTAACTAAATCCGCCAGAAACTCGAAAATCTTCGCGCACATACATGTGTCCCGTTTCTCCATTTCTGGAAGTTGGCAACCAGTCCTCCTGAGTAAATCTGATTCTGTCAGAAATCGGGAGAAATGCGGGAGAAATATGACCCCGGGAGGAAACCGGGAGAGGGCAATGAAATCGGGAGTCTCCCGCGAAAATCGGGAGGGTTGGCAAGTATGGAGATTCCATCTACTTCTCCGTTTCTTCTGAGCTGTGTTTGCAGAAAAAGCAGCCTCGTTTTTTGTTTGTTACCTACTGTGAAAAACCTGGAAACTGAGAATCCATTATCTTATCTACAGAACATGCGTTGCTTCATATAATTAGGAATTCTTTATGTGCCTCTTTAATTATTGCTCAGTATGAGATGATGCCACTGTTTGATACTGTGGATATATTCTGCCTTCCTCAGACTTTTGTTTTTATTTGTTGCACACATTTTGTGTCCAAAGAAAAGTGGTTCTCTCTGCTTAATTGTAGACGATTTTCCCCTTCTCTAGCTCATCTGAAATGATGTGAATTATACTTTCCTCTTTTTTATCACACGTTTAGTTTCCAGTGCGAGTCTGATGATTTGAGGGAGCAAAACTTAAAGCTACAATCCTTGAAAAAAAGAAAAACGAACTAACAGAATGTTATTGCAGGTACAGTAATGGGTTTAGCTGGAACTAAATGAATGCTAGATTATACTCGGAGAGACAGAGGTGAACATACTGGATTTATATTCTCTCTTTTTGTATAAAACTTCCCAGCAGAGGTGAAGCTGGAGTGGAAGCTAACGTGAAAAAGTAAGTGCAATGAGATATATTGGTTATAGCACACACACTCACACACTCACACACACACACACACACACACACACACACACACACACACACACACACACATGTGATGCCTCTGGCTGCCAAAATCCTGCTAAAGCAGCAGAAATATGACAAGAGCTCAACTTGGCACATCTTCCTCTCATGTTCTCTGAAATGCCAATTCAAAACGTGCCTGTTCAAAACGGGCTTGGTCTGCAGTATTGCTGCATGTCATCTAACAACCACACACTCACCACAGCACTTTTCACCTTAAAGGGGCCATGCTGCTCCTTTCCAGGTTCAAATCAGTATGAAGTGTCTCTCCTGTGTCATGTCTTACTTTTCCCATACTGCCTGTGCTGCAGCACCTCTGTTCACCCTCTGTCTGAAACCAGAGCCCAGTCTGCTCGGATTGGTTAGCTGGCCAGCTCTGTTGATATTGGTCAACCACTAGAGATGTCCCGCCCCTTAGCCTATCACTAGCTATTGGTTGAACAGTATTCAAGAAATTAGAGTGACATATGCTTATACTGTATGTAGCCTACTGTCTACAAATGTGTGTGTGTGTGTGTGTGTGTGTGTGTGTGTGTGTGTGTGTGTGTGTGTGTGTGTGTGTGTGTGTGTGTGTGTGTGTGTGTGTGTGTGTGTGTGTGTGTGTGTGTGTGTGTGTGTGTGTGTGTGTGTGTGTGTGTGTGTGTTTGTGTTTGTGTGTGTGTGTGTGTGCGTGCGTGCGTGCGTGCGTGCGTGCGTGCGTGCGTGCGTGCGTGTATCCAGTTTTGTCAGTGCTTTAATATTGCCTAAATGTGTGTATGCATGCATGTTTCTGTGTATGGCTGCAAACTGAATCTGTGTGTGTGTGTGTTCCTCCCAGAGAGGCATACCTGAAGGCAGTCTGTTAACGCCAATAGCCTTCTAAATGAATCAGTACCCCTCAGGCCTCCTGACCAAACCCTTGACACACACACACACTCACACAGCAGTCATATGCTTTGCAATATTGCAGAGGCATCACTCACCGAGTCAAACATGCCCAACAGCACCCCATAGAGAAATACTGACACCAGCTGAGAGATATAGAATGCACACACACACACACACACACACACACACACACACACACACACACACACACACACACACACACACACACACACACACACACACACACACACACACACACACACACGAGTGCAGGGTGGATGTGTAATATTGCTGTGAGGCAACGGGGGAAAAAAGGAATAAGAATTAATAGGTGTGCATTTAATTTACCGAACTGTACGTGCAAAATATGCAAGTGTGTGTGGACTTTTAATCTGTTTTTGTGTGCATGATGTGTGTGTGAATAGAAATACATGTCACTAGGTGAGGTATGAATACATCAACACCGCTGCTGTCACACAGGGGGGAGGGAATGACGTGCAAATGTGCATTGCAGCGGTGTAAATCTCATTTTCCATAATGGCACCTCCGACTGGGGAAAGCCTGCTCCCTCTCAATTTCTCTCTCTCTGTGACTGACACACACATTTCCCCCCAAAGGCTCAAAACCAATTCAAACATCCTCACTCCCGTAAAGTACAGTGTTCAAAATCACATTCACACACAGAACACCCGTGCCATAACACAAACACTGCGAGGAAAAGGTAGAAGTGTACCTCTTTGTTTTGTTTGTGAGGCATGTCATTTCACAAATACATTAAAGGTAGTTGTGACTTCTTTTTTTACCTCCAGCAGACACAAGAGAAAACTGCATCCATTCACTGTTGTGTTTGTGAGCTACACCCCCCCCCCCATATTAACCCTCCTTTTACACACTATACATTTCACATTTATATTTAATTTAATATTCCATTCCCTACACACTTAATGTAAATAATATCCTGCTTTATATTGTGTCTAAAGCCTATCTTCACGGTCTACTGTATATTTTCTACTTTTTAATGCTGTTTTAATTCTGAGATTAATCATTTCTAGAATTGTTTATGTATACTCTTTAATTTCTATTTATGCCTTGTTTTGTTCTTTATGCTGCTGCAACGCAAAATAATCCCAATTTGAGATCAATAATATCAATAATATCTCTTACCTCTGTTCTACACCTTGTGCCAAATCATTTAAAGGGCCCATGTCATGCTTTTCCGGTTATCACCCGTCCCCTTGTGTGTTATGAAGATTTGTATGCATGTAAACGGTCTGCAGAGTCAAAAACCCTCAAAGTACACCCTGTAGCAAGTACAACTCTAACACAGTCTATGCTGCCCCAAAACGCCTCGTTGGAGATTTCTCATGTTCCATTGTTTACTTCCTGGTTACTCTGACGTGGGGATACCCAGAGGCCACACCCTCTGCCAGCCTTTCACGAAACAAAGCTTCCCAAACCTTTCAGCGATTCATGCCGGATATGTACAGCGTAGGGCACTGAAGAACGATGCTGTTCCTGCTTTGTTTGAACCAGCGGGAGATTCGGGTACACAACCTGTAAGTATTCATTGCTGTTTGTGTATTTATGATGTTTAAAACAAACAAGGTATCTACCACGACTGTTTAACACTAGAACCGCCAAAGGGTACATTTTACCCGCAGCTGTTTTTTGTTTGTATGTAACTTTTTTTCAATAACACATTAAAGTCTCCCAGTCCGTGACTTTTCCTGAAAGTGTGTTATGTAACACCCTCTGTTGTTAACAATTGTCAATATGAAGTCAGATTGAAAAAATCGCCAAAAAAAATGCTATTTATACCCATATCCGCCAGCGGGTAATATTTACCTCATAGAAAATGCAGCGTAAACATGACGTGTTGCTATAGCAACGCCTCTTGTCTACTGCGGTTCTTTATAGAGAGAGAGAGATAGACAGATAGATAGTTTTAGATAATGTAACATCTTGGAGAATACAAGATCTTGGATGACTGAGCTCACGTTGAGGACGTAATGCATGTGTGCAAGTTACGTGCCAGTTGAATAAAGATGGACACTCGGAATGAGAGAAGTAGTCCGCAACGTCTGTTTATGTAGACAATTATATGTCCATAGAACAGAACATTACAGATAGATAGTTATAGAGAGAGATAGAGACAAACAAAACACAAGTCTAACACCAAGCGTTTAAATCAGCACTCTTAGCGATATTTTATACTTCATGTTATCTGAACAAACTATACCATATGAAAAGCTGAGAGTCCACAGATTCTATTGGTATAAGTTTCATCCCTGTGCGATCAAAACTCACTGTTCTGTATGATAAATAAAAGAACATTGTAGCTTGAAAATCAATACCGGGTACATTTTACCCGTTGGCGGTTTTAGGTAAACAGCGACCTCTGGCGGTTCTAGTGTTAAATGGGCAAACGTTTTTCGAACTGCTAAGTTGGGATGGCGGAGAAATGCTCTCCGCAGACCCATTCTCACAGCGTTACAAACCTTTTTCTTACTCAACATCAAGCCACACTTATTGTTTTTACTTCGGCTGTGAGTGTTTGTGCGTGCTCAGGATGAGTTCAGCTTGTTCTAGCTGTATCGCTGACCCGGAAGCCTGTCTGCTCCTCGCAGCAGATCGCAGCAACGAGCCTCGCAACTTCCCAACCAATCAGAGCACACTGGGCTCACAGAGAAGGGGGGGGGGCTCCAACAAGCCGTTTAGGACAGAGAGTGAATACCTGGTGAATACACATACTATACAGAGATGCTGTAGTCTATTTTAGTAGACCTCAACAATGGAATTAGGATCAGTAGAAATGACCATGACATGTGACCTTTAATAGGTCAGGATAAATAAGCATGTGACTAAATCTGTGAGTTTTTTCTATCTAATGCACATACACCTCCCCACATTCTCTCCTGTGCAAAAAGCAGGCATCATTTAAAGAACACACTTCACAGTAATGCCATGTTGTTTACAGCGAACTTCACTTAATGGGCCGAGTCCGTGAGAGGAACAATAGACGAGCGCATGCAGAGAGAGGGCCTTTAACACAGCCAGGCTAAACAGGCGGGAACCATCCATAAATTAGCCTATAGGAGTGAAGAGGTTTTCCATTACAGAGAGACAATGAGATACGGCGTGGCAGGTCAGTTAAACTATAACTCTCCTTCTGTGACTCAGAGAAGGACCTCCAGCTGACAGTCACTGCATGGCTACTACATGCTAGATGTACGATGAGTTACTGAAGGATTAACGAGACATTCTTTAAACTGATCTAAAACCATTTAGACAAAATAAGACAAAAATACAATTCTAAAATTGCGTTGTTCATGTTTGCCTGTTTTTAGTTTTTAAAATATCTTTGTAAGTGATATGAAAAGCGACCGAACTGTCTGCCTCTGTTTATCCTTATTCTCCATTTGCTTATAAAACTAGAAGCGTATGTATTCAAATGTTAATGAATGATAGACCGGCAGTTTAATGCGTTTAAATATGCCTTATTATCCTATAAAATTGTAAGGACGGACATTTTTACGACCCTTTCCATCAAAATGATGGACAACTATAACGTTTAGGCGGTAGTTGTAGGAAGAGTAGGAAGTGTATTTTCTTTAGTCTCTAAAATGTTTTCGATCCTTCCACTTCGCACTAAGCTGCAGTTGTATTAAAGCAGATGATGGGAAATTGATAAAGAGTACAGGACTCAGGCAGTAAGACGAGATGTTATCTTTGAGCTGCATGTCTCCATCTGCGCTGATCCTGACATAACAAAATCACCGGGGAACCTTTCTTGCAAAATGGCTGTCAGGACCTCACATTACCGGGTCGAGCGTCAAACAAGAACCCTGGTAAATATTCTGGAAGAGGACCAGGAGGTTTCAAAGTTGGCGTGTGTGCGTGTACGTGCGTGCGTGTGCGTGCGTGCGTGTGCGTGCGTGCGTGTGTGTGTGTGGGTGGGTCTCAGTGAGCAAAGGAAAGACTTGTCTTGTCTTAGCGGTTAAATCCCCTCTGAGACGGAGAGTGAAACACGCTCCGAGAGTTTTATGTTGCGAAAGCTGCTTTTTTATGGAGTTAAGCAGTGGTGAGCACCCCCGAGGGTTCACCATCGCCATGCCAACAGGTGTTATGATCCACAGGCTGAGGGTCACTGACAGACCTTCAGAGAAACACTATCTGTTTGAGGAGGATTAGCTAATTACACATTCAACTAAATTATGTAAATGCATTAGAACCGGTGAAATAAAACACTCTATACATCAGAAAACAGATCTACTGCTAAAGCTAGAAGTTGTATGCAAATTCAATTAGAGTACACAGAATTATGCAGACTTCAATGCCTATCAAGTTAATATAATTTCAAACTGCATTAGTAACATTTGCACTTCATGATAAATGATTGACTTAATCTGCCACAGCATGCTGCAACTAATGATACATAATAGAGTACATTTACATTAGAGGTTGTGTTTTTTACTGAAATACTTTTCTCTGAGAGGCTTCATGTGTGTATCCAACATCCTGCGCGTATTCTGCCATCTAATATAAGTCAGTGGTAAATTGGGTGATGCGATCATGTTTATAATGCATTATAAAACAAACTAATGCAAAATAATTATTATATTTGGTATGATTAACGTAAAGGCAATATGAATATCTATGAGTGTAGTTTAGTATATTAAAGTATAGTCAAATATTGTATCAGAGTGTAGTCAAGTGAAGTATCGAATTCAGTGTTTCCCCTAGGATTACTGCTTTGGGGGGGTGCTGCCTGAGCGGGGGGGGGGGGGGGTGCTGCCTGAGCGTGGGGGGGGGGTCGGCATTGGCATATTTTTTTTTGTAATCCTCTGAGGAGCGGTGGATTATTGTTATTGATTAATGCATCAGTGTTTCTTAGGGTCAAAAACACTAAACTCACAACTTCAAATGAAAGTGTTTAGTTTATTTAATAAAAGAAAAAAAAAAAATTCATTTTATTTTTAAACACCTTGAATTTCAGGGGGGGGCGGGGCTCCGTTGGCAGCGCCCCTCCAAGACAATGGTAGGGGAACACTGGAATTATAAAGTACAGTGTAGTATAATACAGTAAAGTATAATATAGTACATTTCTCTATGACACTTGTTTATAATGCATTATGAACATACTTATAATCTGCTTAAGGCACTGTGTTATTATAGTAAGCACAATATTAATAATGCTTTATGACCATAAAACACATTATAAGCATTTTAGAAATCAATAGGACAAATGGAAATGGGTTGAAATCAACTTTAAATCATCACACATGTACACAGCACACACACGGTGACATAAACACTGGATTGAAAGCAACACATGACCAGTTACAGCAACTTGTATTCACATTTAAAAAGGGCATAATGCTATGAGCATTATAAAAACACCCTCACCTCTCCAGTGAGGGACGATGGACCTTTTTCATGGCAGACATTTTGATTTGTTGTTGGACAGGTGGAACTCGTTTTAGTAGCGATGGCTCACGGCTCCAATCAGCAGCGATCGTTAATGTCATCAATAACACCTGTGCTCTTTCCGTTACAACTCAATATGTGTGCTGTGAATAAAGTCAATGATGAAGTCTTATGATGAAACCTGACCGGGTGCAAAATGCTTTATGTGGAGGCATTATGAACATGAGTGTTTATACTGTAACTGTAATATATGTATTGCTATAAGCAGATTATAATGCGTTACAAGTATGGTAAATGCTTTATAAACATAGTCAGTTTAACCCTTTGCTGGACACAAAATCTCTCTCACAAAATAATTACCCAAAAAAAGGGATGTTGTTATTGTGTTTTTTAACTTATATTGCTTTTCTATAATAATAATAATAATAATAATAATAATAATAATAATAATAATAATAATAATAATGATAATAATAATAATAATAATAAATGACACTTATATAGCGCTTTTCTAAAAACTCAAAATGTGTGTGTGTTTCCAAGTAAGAAATATAATAAGCGAGACAACATATTCGTCATTGCTTCACTGCAGCATCAGGCGACCCTGGGCCACTGATTTAAACAAAAAAAGGGTTCAAAAAAGGCATGCAACCAAAATAGCATGATAGTGTATTTTGTTATTTATGAGAAAGCAGTTCAGGACGTGGCTAACTGTATTTCAGACTTCAAAGCAGAAGTAAAAGCTTACAAGGAGTGTGTGCAGACTGGAGCAGCAGATTCCCAGAGGGGGGAACTGTGACTGAGGACGAGGTCACTATTAAGCATATCTGTTGCTTTCAGAAGAGTTCAGTGGTCATGCGCACAATGTTTGGAGCAGTTTGAGGCTCATCTTCGGCCTTTGTTGGACCTTTTAGCAGCAAATGCCCAAGACTTTAACGGTAGGCTGTGTGCGTGCGTGCGTGCGCGTGTGTGTGACAGCAGATGTTTTTCAGGGAGTCTTCCTGTGAACTGTGGTCTTTCAAGGTCACAGCTGGCTGAATGGAGAGAGGCTGAAGCATTTAAGGGATTTGAAACGAACTATCACCCCAGGAATACCCGCTCTGATACCGGGCAACACGGGGGTCAGCGGCTCAGTGGTTTCAAGAGTGAATTTGTGAGCACTTGGATGCATGCAACTCAAAAGGAAAGGATGTCATATTACATAGAATAAAGAGAGAGAGAAGGACAATGAGCTAAAGTGCTTTTAAGAGACATTCGTCCAACTGAGAACGGCAGGGAAATCCCAGCTGGAAGTGACTAAATGAAATGAAACAAAGAAAAAACACTATTATATATTACATTACATGTTAGACGCTTTTATCCAAAGCGACTTACATACTCAATACTGTGGGCAATCCCCACAGGAGCCATTTGGGGTGAAGTGTCTCAGGGACACCAGGGAGGTATAATTCACACTGTTTACCTCTACTGATTTGGCTGCATACTCATAGACGTTTTCTTCATCGTATTGTCAAAACACTGCATATTAGATCCTGTTGATTAATCACCATCTTAAGATTCAGGAAGTAGACCAACTAAACATCTTCACATGAACGTCTGGAGGACATTTTGGAGTAGCCAGCGCAGGGCACAAAGCGTTTAAAGACCAGCCACTTCCTGTCCCTGTCTTTGTTCTCGCTGACATACCAGAGGAAACACAAATATTTTCTAAATGCCATTCCAATTATCACGGATGTTGTGTTGAAATATAAAAAATACACCCAAATACCAAGGCCTAGAGGTCTGCTATCGAGGCACCCCATCATATTTATCTTCGGCTCTCAAGCAGGGCTGGAGGGGGGGCGACAGCCAGTCAGAGTGTGTGTGAGATCCGACACCGCAGGGAAGTACGATTTGCTTACTTCCAAGAATATACTCCTTCTAGAAATACTTGTAATAGTGGTCGAAAATAGACATTGTTTGCTTCTAAAGTGTTGCAATTAAACAGCTAGTAGGACTATCTTCCGTGCTAGTGCCACCATTATAGGCTTTTCCTTATTGCGTGATAAAGATTCATAACAGGGTATTCATCTGTATCATGTGGAACCCCATTGGCTCATCCCCACAGGTGTTTTCTCTTCATGGCTCTGATTGGACCTCTTCTCAGGACAGAGTGTTCGGACTGTGATTGAAACTCATCCTGTGTTTCAGCTGACGTGGCAGGACACAGAACTTCACAGATGGTGCATGAGCTACAGAGTCTCTGAGAAATATGATACCCTGTATGGCAGACTCAAATGACTCTCAATCGATGGTCCCTAAATGAGACAAATACCATAATATTCTCTGCAAAGACTGCAGATTTAAGCTTTCCTTCCATTGGTGGCACTTTGCTTTACAAAGAATTCCCTTTATAATTAATATTTAGTCGTTGTATATAGCGCACGTTTTGACATGTCATAACTAATAGCACATAGAGGTATTGAACCAAGAAAATATATATTAGTACCATTAAAAACATCTGCAGCTCCTGTGAATGCACGCTCGTGGCTTTATGGCACACTTCATGATAAACAGACATCATTATTTCATGAGTTACACTTGTGTTTACCTACTACACTGTTTGCCCTTGTGTTGTTTAAAGGGACCTCCATCCCCTAGAACAGTGCTTCTCAAAGTGTGGTCCGCGGACCAATGGTGGTCCGTGAGCGCCCCCTAGTGGTCCGTGAATATATTGGTAACATTTCCCATTTGAAATAAATAAATACATTTAAGTTTTCCGCACTCTTACGGGAATATCTCCCCAATGGAGCGAGGTTAAGTTTCATTTTTGATTGCATGATATAGCCCAGCGCAACACCTTCGTCAAACAGTTTGCCACTTGTTTGTATCATTTTCAGGTAATTTGTAATCTGTTCTAGAAAAACGATGTGAATTTGGATATCTGTGGAGTTAGGTGGTCCGCGAGTGTTTTTTTATTGGTTAAGTGTCCTTGGTATAGAAATGTTTGAGAAACACTGCCCTAGAACAGGGCTATTCAACTTCATAGCAAGTGGGCCAAATAGGAACATCACTGGGGGTTTGTGGGCCACACAATCTCTACAAATAACTCTTACTTACATCAGTGTTAATAGAGACTAGGGCTGTCCCGAATAAAAAATGTCGGGCTCCGGATATTTGGTAGTAATCAGCAGCGAATATTCGGATATTCGGGCCGCACGCGGGGGTCGCGGTAATCAGCAGCGAACCGCTTCAACACGTTTATTTCGGTTTTATTCACGGCAGTCATTGTTATTCTACAGTATTGTTGTTTTATAGTTAGCCTATTTGTTAGTGTATATAACCCAATTTGTGTTCTTTGAAATTGAAAAGGACATTGCATTTTTCGTTGCAGTTGTTTATATGTCTTAAGTGTCATTTGGCTTGGCTTCCTATGTTACGCTTGGGTGAAGCAGGTAGGACTCAAATGCAGAATTTAACGAAAAGCGAGCTTTATTAAATAATATAAAGCTGTAGCAAAAAAGGCAGTATCCAAAATATCCAAATCCAACGAGCAGCACAAGGAACACAGACCGTGGAATAACATGGAGGGGAAACAATGAACCGACATGGAACACAGGGGAAGACTAGACTAAATACACAGAAGGGTAATCACAGAACAAGACACAGCTGGGCAGGGGAGGAGAAACACAAGGACAACAGGTGAACACAATCGGGTAATCAGGAAGGGAAACAGACAGAAAGCAGACAGGCAGGAAACGGGGGCGAACACTTTACACAATAAGACAGGAAACCCAAAGACAAGAAAAACACCAACACAGACAAAACTACAAACGTGACATAACATGAGAATCGTGACATCCTATTTGTATGGACATGCTTTTATTTTGAAGGCGAGTTTACGCTGTTGACAGGAAGTTGTTGTTGCTATGGAAACAACGTCACGGAGAAAAGCTTCACAGCGGGCAGAACTTGTCATAAAGTCCGCGATAATATAACCCACCCATTTAGAGGGAAGATATGATTGGTCAATTGTACTGTCATTTGACATTCGTCTCTCGTTGAGTTACTATAGCGCGCCCTCCGTGAATTTACAGCAGGACCACCAATCAGCTCCTGTCTTCACCTCGCAGAGACGAGCTTTACATCGACAGAATGAACGGACGAGCCCAATTCATGTTCTACAAAACATGAATTTTAGAGCGGAGAAAATGAGGTACATATGTAGACTTTTGAACCCAGAGTGTAAAAACGAAACTACTTCGTTTGTGCAACATTAAATGATTTTATAATTCATCGGATAAGCTACACATGGATATAAGAAGACCTCAAATTAAATAGTGGGGGTAACTTTGAGAGGGTGGCTATGTATTGGGGTGATCAATTCCTCTATACACATCTCCTGTTATTGATGTAACCCTGGACGATATATATTGTCTCGATAAAACTCTGTGCTGTAGCTGCCTGCTCTGCACAGTTAAAAGCACTTTCTACCCAAAACAATATATCTGTAGGAGTCATTAAAATAGTCCTTCACTGTGCATGGAATCACACACCATAAAGAAGTGTCAGCTATACTTTAAATAAAAGAGGAAGGGGGTGAAATAAAGGAGAGGAATAGCAGAGTCACATATGTGCTCCAGTGTCTCATGGCGAGCATGTCGACCCTCCTCCATTGTCCATTATATATAAGTGTGTGTTTTTGGAGAGGTAAAGCTAATGAATAGTTTAAAGTCCAAGCCACACCCGTCCTTCACTTTGTGTGCCTGCTTTCTACTCCTGTAACTTTATGTTTCATTCTCCCTTCTTTCTCTTCCCTTTAGTGCCCCATTACCACGGCCAGCTTCACAGAACAAAGAGCAATAATGTAGAGAGGGAATGAAAGGAGGGAGGGAGGGAGAGATGAAAAAGTGTGGAAAAGAAGAGAAACGAAGAGGTGATGAAATAGCGAGACAGAGAGGAAAGGGAGCCCTGGAGAGAGGGATGAAGGGAGGTGAAGGGAGATGAAATGAGGGTCGCACTCCCCTCTCCTGTGTCAGACCTGTGATTATTACAAAATACACCTCTCTGGTTTTCATCCCATCTCTGTGGTCTTCTTTTTTTCTTCTCAAATCTCCCTCCACTCTCTTTTCTCTCACACATCCACCATGCATAATTCAAGCTGAGATTCCAGCGTGATGGGCGTGGCCATTAAAAATACATGTTTTCACCATTTACCGCCTTACCTCGGAGGAGCAATGCTAGAGGCGAGGGCAGCGGGGGCAGAGAGGGGAGGAGAGAGAGGAGGAGGAGGAGGGAAGATGAAGAGGCTGGAGCTAAAGAGTCAAAACGTCAGAGGGAATGGAGAAAGAATAAAAAGGGATGGTTATATCACACTTTCATTCTGGAAATACTCGCTTTATAGTCCGTTCACTTCAATGAAAGCCCGTAGGACAGAAGCATGCAGTTCTTGTTTCAGATTCTGTGCTGCAGCATGGCTCTTAAAGACTCTGATTGGATCCATTTTAAACACTTTGATATAGAAAATGAATCTCATATCCGGGGTGTCACTGAGAGTCTAATCAGATACTGAAACCCTGCACACTTAAAGGTGGGGTACAGGCGGGGCGGGTGCTGTAGGCTAGGGAAGGCTAAGCCTCCCCAAATATTTGTGTCACTGCATCCTGGGGCCTATACTGCGAACCTGGTTCAACCTAACCTGGATATGTTTGAGTTAGCCGGTTGGCTTAATCCAAAACATACGCGCTCTCGCTAAACTGTACTACGACGCTGGTTATCAAGTGGATCGCTCAAGCCAGCCGTGTCCTATCTAGTTAGGTGCGCGTTCACATGAAAGGGGTGGTATTTGGAGCATTCGACCAATCACAATCATGGAGAAGCGCACTGACAACGCAGCGTCATACTTCCTGAATGAAAAGTGAACTTTAATACTAGTCAAAAATGAAGAAGTTAAACTTTAAACATCCATGACTTAAACACTTTATCCAGGATAAAAGCCACATAGCTGCACCTGCAAGGTGAATACAGCTGGGAACAGAACAAGTGTTTGAATGCGTACATTAACAGGTTTATGATATCACTGCCCCGTCTAAAACACGATCTGACTTCAATTACATTTAACTCGAGTGTTTCGTCAACTTATGTGTTGCTTAAAATAATACTTCTGCATACAGTATGTGACACTGTGAGTGTTGCACGGCCAGATACGGCTCAGCTGACTCAGATAAGGAGAGATATGATACATTATGAAGTGATATGCCGCGGACTGTACTTAATGTACTCTGATCCGGTTACTTATGTTGTGGCCGATATTTAAGTAAGCTTTCTTAACGCTAATGTTATAATAGTCAGATTGCTCTGAAGATGGGAGGTGATATTCTATTAATGTTCACGTTCACACAGTCGGTGATTTTTGCCGGCCGTCTTTCCTGCAACGGCAGTTTTTCTGTATTTCCTTTCTCCTGTAATATGACTTGATCGCTTTAAACTCCGCACACTGAGCTCTGATTGGTCAGCAGGCGGTGCTTTCACTGAGTTGAGCTCTTAGCCTGCAACCTAACCTGGTCCCGACCAGGTTAGCTGCTTAGCATATATTACCATGGAGATCTAGCCTGCTAAAAAGAGAACCAGCTTCGGATGACCGGAAAGCCGGAGTTTTCCCTGAATTTAGCCGGCTAAGCGAAAATCCTGCTTCGCAGTATACCCCCCTGGTCAAATACAAATATAATGTATAATGTTTGTGTCTTTGACATTAGCGCTGCTAGCCACCTGTGCCCTGTACTACGAAGCCAGTTCAACAGACCCTGGATATGTTTGAGTAACAAACAAACTAACAACAACAAACTAACAAACGAGATCTCGCTAAGCGGTCCTACGACGCTGGTTAATATCAACTCGGTAAATCAAGCCAGGGCTTCTCTCTCCAGCTGAGAGCGCGTTCACGTGAAAGGGGCGGGGTTAGCTACATTTGACCAATCACAAACAGGGACAAGTGTACTGACAGCGCAGCGTCATACTTCATTAATGAAGAGTAAACTAATATTAGACAAATATGAGCTTTAAACATCCATGACTTAAACATATAATCCAGGATACGAGCCACAGAGTTAAACCTGCAAGGTGAATACAGAACAACTGGTTAAAAAATAACTAGGCCTACCGAGTGTTTGAAAGCGTATAGTTTTATGATATCACTGCCCCGTCTAAGACACGAGTGGATCTGACTTTAATTACATTTGACTCGAGTGTTTCGTCAACATAATGTGTAGCTTAAAATAATACTTCTGCAGACAGTCTGTGACACTGTGAGTGTTGCACGGCCAGATACAGCTCAGCTGACTCAGATAAGGAAATATATGATATATTATGATATTATATGATCGATGATCTGATTGATGATGTGATATGAATGATAAGTGCGACACGTCGGCGTCTTCTCTGCATACGGCAGTTTAAACTGTATTTCCTTTATCCTGTAATATGACTTGAGAGATTTAAACTCCGCACACTGAGTGGATCTCTTTTCTATAGACGCCGGAGGCGGGCAGCGTCAGGTAAAAAAAGTTATTTAGCCTTCTCAAACCTGAGCCTCACGCGCCGCCTATGGTGGGGTCATTTTGGAGAAACCAGCTCGAGATCGCTAGAATTTGAAAATACGAAACCGGCAAAAATCTGCCACTTCCTCACAGAGCCCCTCCTCCAACACACACGAACGCGCACATGACCAAGGAGGGCACGAGATAAGTCTGTGCCCAGATGGAAGGCTGACAGGCAGGTAGGCCATCCAGTTACTTTAGCCGGGCCGGCTCAGATGATTGGTCGTGCTTTTTACAGCGCCACGGCTTCCACAGATGATATGTTTTTATGGATGTTTTGTCAAAGCACTTCAGATATTCATTGCTATCGGGATGTTAAGAGTATTCCATGGAATAAAACAAAAAGTGTATCTCGAGCCGGTTTCTCAAACGTACCTACTCCACCTTTAAATTAAATGTAATCGGAATTCCCATATGTGTTCGTCCAAAAAACAGACCTACATTGTGACAGACAAAATATGTGTTAATATTATTCTGAATTAAGCACTGTGTTGCCGGACTACAAAGTGTATTCTACGGATATACACAAATATATTGTTTTGGTACAACTTACAAAAATCACACCATGATCATATTAATATATTGTTCAATGGTAATGCAAGTAATTATGCCAACATTTTCTTACAACTGTTTTTGTCTAAACACTGTGTGGTCTTACTGAAATGTGACCGTTTACTCATGTATGGCCTTACTAAGTTACGAGTATTTCCATTTGACGCTACTTTATGCCCCTTTGTACTTCCCTACATTTATTTAACACTCAAAACAACTGGCTATATTATGCTGTACCGTCTATTCTAACCAGTTTTTAAAAAGTAACTGAAATTGTTTCCACATTGACAAACAACAGCACTACGGTATTTTTAAGCTGTTCTAAAATACTATAAAACATTGAAAAGAGCTATTCTGCATATTTATTTCTTACACTTTAAGTAACAGTTCAAATTCAGAACTTCTACTTCTGACTGAGTATATAAAGACTAAAGAAGTTCTACTAGAAAAGTTAAGAGTCTGAGTACTTCTTCCACGTCTGCGTGACACTGATGAAGAGGAGAGACAATGTTAAGAATCCATAAGAGGGTGGGAGAGAATTGAAGGGGAGAGAGACTTGAAAGTGGATTAAAGGAAATAAAGAGAAAATGCTTTCTGTCTTTCTCCTCCTTGACCCCCAGCTTAGGGGGGTAATTGGCAAAACCCTGCACGTAATGTACTCTCAGTCTCCTTCTCAAAAACACACACAACTAAGTAATAACTGTGTGTGTGCGTGAGCATGTAAGGGAGAAAATGAGAGAGAAAGGGTGTCATATCAAGCATATGTCATGTTCTATATACGTCTCAAAAGGAGGACATCTATTTTCAACACACGAACATGCACAGATCCTCTCAATGTTCCTTCAAAGATATTGTTTTTATCGCAGCAGGACCCAGACTGTTCTGCTAATGTTCTTTCCATGTATTCTCGCCTCCTTTCATAAATAATACGCTGCTGCTGCTATTAACATGGTCAGAAGGAGGCTGCAGGAGACGGAGAAGAAGCTGGATTGAGGCATGCGAAGAGCAGGAACGTGGAAGGGATGTGGAAATGCCAAACACTTAACCTCTTGTTCCTTTATCCTCCCACCCATTCTCTCAGATCTACTTTAACATCGCTGCGAGACGTAAGAAAACACTGGAGTCCTCCGCCGCTTCTTTACTGAACTCGCTTCCTCTGGCGATTACCATTTGACTGCCTCCCATCTCCTTATCCATCACCTTTACTGCCCGGCGTCTTTCTGTCTATCACTTTGTACTGGCCCCATCCTTCTCTTGTAGGGGGAGGGGAAAGAAGCAGAGGCACACGAAAACATGGAATATGGATGAGAGACAACGAGAACATAGCGGAGGGAAAACACATTAGGAGGTGAATGTGATTTACATCTGCTTATTTCATTGACAAACATTATGAACATATCCGATGTTCATGTCTCCATATCAAACACGGTATCATCCATTGAGTTTAGCTTTTTATCTATGACTTATCAGAGATGGTCATTAATAAGGGCTCTATTATGCTCCTTTAAGTCATCAACCAACACCTAGTGTATCCTATTATTCAACAATTGTGAGATAAGCCACACCATTCACGTTATCTACGTTTTACACAACCCTTTAAATCAGGGGTGTCAAACTCAATTTCATCACGGGCCACATTAGCATTATGGTTGCACTCAAAGGGCCGGTTGTAACTATATAAATATATAATATATATAAAATAATGTATTATATTATATTATTGCCTCTGAATTGGATTATTATCGGATAAGGTAATAACTAAAAAGCAGAAGTCCAGGGCAAATTATTGCAAGTCTCTTCAGTGCGCATGTCACAAAACGAGATGCATTGTGGGATATGTAGTTTATGGGCAACATGCTTACATGTAGTAAAGTGGCATGTAACCGTATAATAAACGTATTATATTCTTTGAAAGCTCTTGCAGGCCACGTTAAATGAAGTCGCGGGCCGGATAGGGTAATAACTAACTACGTCTGAAATCAGAAGTCCAGGGCAAATAATTGCAAGTCTCTTCAGTGCGCATGTCACAAAACGAGATGCATTGTGGGACATGTAGTTTATGGGCAACATACTTACATGTAGTAAATCGGCATGTAACCGTATAATAAACGTATTATATTCTTTGAAAGCTCTTGCGGGCCACGTTAAATGAAGTCGCGGGCCGGATTTGGCCCCCGGGCCTTGAGTTTGACACCCCTGTCAGCATGTCATTTAAAGGGGTTATATTATGCTCCTTTCAGCTTCATATTAGGAGACTGAATCCGCTCCCCCATCCTACAAGTCTTTCTTCTTCGTGTGTGTCACTTTCCCTCATTTTTATTTAGGGAAAGATACTGTATATTGGAATATACTTTCACATTTCAGGGTGTTATTGTGTTGACTTCCCAGTCTTCTACAGTCACTCACAACATAATATAATAATAATGCTTCTTGAAAGATAAGGTGGGCTTAATAAAGCGTGTGTAACTCTTTTCCCCACACTCAGAAATCTAAAAAGTGAATCGAGCTGCTGTGTCTTTTTCTTGTTGACTTCCTGTGTAGAAACTTGAGAAATAATCAATGAATCTCGTGTAATTTAACTTTAAAGAATTTATAAGAGTCAGTTTGAACTTTAATGAACGTTGTCTCCTCCTCACAAGAGGCTCCGCACCAACGTGATGAACTTATCACCTCCGTGTTCATTCTCTCACTCATGGTGGCAAACACAAGTAGCTCCTATAAAGCAATATAACAATTAAGCAACCGCACCGATCAATATCACCAGCAAGCGTCCAATCAGATCGCCCGTGATAGCCAAAGCAGAACAGGAAGCAGTCGTCCAGCACATATTGGTTTGTCCTTATTTCAACAATATCAAATGTGGAATATACAATTTAACACGTCTCGAAAAAGACAGACACATCTAGCCGTCACAACGGAAAGCACATCCACCGTTTCCCCATTTCATCCACAGCCACTTTCAGCCTGACACCATATTTCACAGCTGTGTGTGTGTGTGTGTGTGTGTGTGTGTGTGTGTGTGTGTGTGTGTGTGTGTGTGTGTGTGTGTGTGTGTGTGTGTGTGTGTGTGTGTGTGTGTGTGTGTGTGTGTGTGTGTGTGTGTGTGTGTGTGTGTGTGTGTGTGTGTGTGTGTGTGTGTGTGTGTGTGTGTGTGTGTGTGTGTGTGTGTGTGTGTGTGTGTGTGTGTGTGTGTGTGTGTGTTCTAACAGGACTGAGATGACCTAAATAGTTGTGCAATAACCACAACACACTCTCTTTGGTCATGACGTGATCACAAGTCTGTGTTTGGAGACCTGTCTATTGGTGCTCCTTGTACATCTTTCAAGGTCACCTTCCTCATGTCTCTTCTACATCAACATGTGTCCCCTCTTCTTCATGTCTCTTCTACATCAACATGTGTCCCCTCTTCTTCATGTCTCTTCTACATCAACATGTGTCCCCTCTTCTTCCTGTCTCTTCTACATCAACATGTGTCCCCTCTTCTTCATGTCTCTTCTACATCAACATGTGTCCCCTCTTCTTCATGTCTCTTCTACATCAACATGTGTCCCCTCTTCTTCATGTCTCTTCTACATCAACATGTGTCCCCTCTTCTCCATGTCTCCTCTACATCAACATGTGTCCCCTCTTCTTCATGTCTCTTCTACATCAACATGTGTCCCCTCTTCTTCCTGTCTCTTCTACGTCAACATGTGTCCCCTCTTCTCCATGTCTCCTCTACATCAACATGTGTCCCCTCTTCTCCATGTCTCCTCTACATCAACATGTGTCCCCTCTTCTTCATGTCTCTTCTACGTCAACATGTGTCCCCTCTTCTCCATGTCTCCTCTACATCAACATGTGTCCCCTCTTCTTCATGTCTCTTCTACATCAACATGTGTCCCCTCTTCTTCATGTCTCTTCTACATCAACATGTGTCCCCTCTTCTTCATGTCTCTTCTACATCAACATGTGTCCCCTCTTCTTCATGTCTCTTCTACGTCAACATGTGTCCCCTCTTCTCCATGTCTCCTCTACATCAACATGTGTCCCCTCTTCTTCATGTCTCTTCTACATCAACATGTGTCCCCTCTTCTTCATGTCTCTTCTACATCAACATGTGTCCCCTCTTCTTCATGTCTCTTCTACATCAACATGTGTCCCCTCTTCTCCATGTCTCTTCTACATCAACATGTGTCCCCTCTTCTTCATGTCTCTTCTACATGTGTGACATAATAAAGTACACATTCACGCAGTTGTTGGTTATGCCCAACACATGGCGTCAGGTGTCGTCTCTGAAATGGTGAATATCCCATCATCTCCTCAGCTCGAAAAACAATACTTTCCCCCCGATCTAATTTTCTCTCCGCGTCGAGTTCATTCCTTTGAAATGAGAGAATCCATTACAGCGGGTAATTTTAATGCATTTCATCGCAGACTATCTTCTTGAGCAAGTGGTGAAATCATGCATGCTGAAAACATTTCATCAGGAATCCAAGCTAACAACATACATTCCACGATGACAGTTCAGTTAATAGTGTTTAACTCAGTGCGTTCTTTAATCGAACCAGGCATCTAACTGATAACTTGTGTCTTTAAGACGCTATGATACACAGACATCACAGAGAAAATGTCAACAACAAAGGAAAATCATTTAAATGTCTTTTCAGTCAACAACTTCCTCTACTAGTTCTGTTCATACCGGAGTATGTCCTCGCAGCAGGCATGTCGGTGTGTGAAATTCAGGTGTGACCAATAGCACTCATAATACCTGCAACCCATGGAAGAGTGCCTGGCCGGCTCCACAGTATTACTTTACTCCTAAATTAAGTGTTTCTCCCACCAAACTGTATGCAAATGATCCTAATTTCCCAAAGACACAATGCATGTTGGGTATTAGGTGTACCTGCTTATCCCAGTTGAAAAGACTACAGTGTTTACGGAGTCAATATAACTCCGTAACGAGGACTTTGGCAAACACGAGTTATTAGCGGAAACTTTTTTAATAAGGCCGTGAAGAACGGCTATCAGCTAGCCAGTGGGTCACAAAAACAGGAATAACTTAACTAGCTTACGTAAGTCATGTACGTAAAAATAAGTCATTGTTTTTTATATTATCCGTGGTTAACCATGCCAATAGAAGATAATGGCCTTCGAGAGCAGGGGTTCCCAACCTTTTTTCCCAAGAGCCCCCCCAAATGACTCCTGTTGGAAGTTGCGCCCCCCACCCCACACACACAAGGAGGGGGGGGGGGGGGGGGGGGCGCAACAGCAGTAATTAAAGTTTAAAAGTCTCAAAAATGCTACAACTACTGTCGCAAACTGGATGAATGTGAAGTATGTTGTTAAAGGAGGATGAAAGCGTAATTAAGGAGCACTATTGGAGTGACTTTGATGGTTATTGGACTCAGGATTAATTTATTTGGATTCCCGCTGTATGAAGAAATTAAAGGACGGCGCAAGTGGAAACAATTCACAAAGGGATTAAACTGTTTGAAACACATGTTCAAAGTAAGCCGGATTTTGCTGATGTGTTTATGTGGATTCAAAAGTCGTAAATAATCTAGAAAATGGAGGAGACCGATCTGATCGGAGCAACTGTGACAAATAATCCAACTGAAACCGGCATGGACAGACTGTTTTAAAAATGCGCTTATCCAGACTAGCCTGGTTTGGACACTTTACGGGCAGAAGAAACATTTCTCTAGAAAGAATTATACATTTCTGTCTTTTTATGCCTTTAATACTAACTTCAATTTTTATTAAAATTAATTAATCAATTATTTTGTATATCTTATTGTAATGTAGAGACAAGGCTTTTAGTGACAATCATGTATTGCCTTACAATTATATGTAAAAAAAAAAAAAAGTCTAAAGATGATATTTGGCCTCAAATCATTTAAGGCCTGGCGCCCCCCCTGCGATCTTTGGCGCCCCCCCTGCGATCTTTGGCGCGCCCCCCAGGTTGGGAACCACTGTTCTAGAGCCAGTGTTAGGTGTAGCAAGCCCCAAAAGTACGAGGCTGATAACCTCGACCGCCTATCCAATTGGCTGATAACACTTAAACGGTTGGGAAAAGCACAAGTGTGACAAACAAGATTAATGATGTCCTTTTTTGTAGGTATCATTCAATCAATCAATCAATCAATGTTTATTTATATAGCCCAATATCACAAATGTTACATTTGTCTCAGTGGTCTTCACAGTGTGTACAGAATATCAGTATGACAATACGACACCCTCTGTCCTTAGACCCTCACATCGTACAAGGAAAAACTTCCAAAGAAAACCCAGTTTAAAGGGAAAAATGGGAGAAACCTCAGGGAGAGCAACAGAGGAGGGATCCCTCTCCCAGGACGGACAGACGTGCAATAGATGCCGTGTGTAAATTGAAAAGATAATACATTTGCAACATAGGTAGTCCAAATGTTTGGAAATGCATGTGTGTATATAATAGGAAGATGAATCCACGAGGATATCCATCCAGGACCTATGATCCAGGACCACAGCCACGACTCAAGATCCAGCGCTCGCGATCCAGGACACAGGACCGCAGGATCATCCATGACTCCGGATCCCAGCGTATATAGACACCAAAAAGAAAGACATTTGGGGAAGCTGGGTTAATCGGAACATGAGTGTACACGGGTATAGACAGAGAGAAGGAAGAAGTAAGATTGTCCCCCGACAAACTAAGCCTATATCAGCAAAACTAGGGGCTGAATCTAATCAGCCCTAACTATAAGCTTTATCAAAAAGGAAGGTCTTAAGCGCACTCTTAAAAACGGATAGGGTGTCTGCCGCCCGAACACAAACTGGAAGCTGATTCCACAAATGTGGAGCTTGATAAGAAAAGGCTCTGGCTCCCATTGTACTTTTATAGATTCTAGGAACAACCAACAACCCTGCATTCTTGGAACGCAATGCCCTAGTAGGACAGTAGGGTATAATGAGTTCTTTAAGGTAAGATGGCGCCTGCCCATTAAGGGCTTTGTAGGCGAGAAGAAGAATTTTAAATTCTATCCTGTGTTCTATAGGGAGCCAGTGTAAGGCAGCCAGAACAGGAGTAATGTGGTCCCTTTTCCTAACTCTGGTTAGTACACGAGCCGCAGCATTTTGAATCAGCTGAAGCGACTTGATTGACTTCTTGGTACTCCCTGATAATAAAGAGTTACAATAATCCAGCCTAGAAGTAACAAATGCATGGACTAGTTTCTCTGCATCGTTTTGAGGCAAGATATGCCTGATCTTTGCAATGTTACGTAGATGGAAGTAGGCGGTCCTTGAAATTGATTTTATGTGGGCGTTAAAGGATAAATCCTGATCAAATATAACACCAAGATTCCTTACAGTCTCACTGGAGGCCAAATTAATGCCATCCATAGTTAGTATGTCTTTAGATAATTTGTTTCGTAGATTCTTCGGGCCAAGTACAATAACTTCAGTTTTGGTCGTGTTTAACATCAAAAAGTTTAAGGTCATCCACGTTTTTAAGTCCTTAAGGCAGTCTTGAATTTTATTTAGATGATTAATTTCATCAGGCTTGATTGATAAATATAGTTGAGTATCATCCGCATAACAATGAAAGTTTACAGAATGATTCCTTATAATATTGCCTAACGGAAGCATATATAATGTGAACAAAATAGGTCCGAGCACTGAGCCCTGTGGCACTCCATAGCTAACTTTGGTTTGCGTGGAAGATTCATCGTTAACACGTACAAACTGAGAGCGTTCAGATAGATAGGACCTAAACCAGCCTAAAGCAGTTCCCTGTATGCCAACTAAGTGCTCTAGTCTTTGCAATAGGATATCATGGTCGATAGTATCAAATGCAGCACTGAGATCGAGCAAAACAAGAATAGAGACAAGTCCCTTGTCTGAGGCTATTAGAATATCATTTGTGACTTTAACCAGAGCTGTCTCTGTGCTATGATGTGTTCTAAAGCCAGACTGAAAATCTTCAAATAAATCATTGTTTTTTAAGTAATCACACAATCATTGTATCCATTAGTTTTATTCACAGCAATTACATCTGAGTATGACAAGTTAAAATGCCCCTGGTGTGTGTAAAGCACACAAATGAGACGGAGCCTTATTAGTCACAAACTGTCCCTTTCCCTCCATGGCGAGTGACAACGGCTGCATCGTCCAGCTGTGATGTGTGAAACTGCTGCCTGTGTGTGATGGCTTCACTTATCTGCACTTCTATTCAGCCTCAAACCTGATGAAAGGAGAGCAGAGATATCATCTCAATCCACTTTAATGCACTCTATACCCTGGTCCTCTCCCCACACACACACACACACACACACACACACACACACACACATACCATGTATACATCACTTCAGGGGACATTACATTGACTTACATGCATTTCCTGGAGACTTATCCTAACCCTAACCCTAACCAAGTCTTCACCCTAAAATTAATGATCCCCCTTATGGGGACCTCCAATTTGTCCCCATAAGGGAGGTGAGTCCCCACACGTGACTGTATAGACAGATGTAGGTCCCCACAAGTATAGTAATACCAGGCCACACACACACACACACACACAGATAATACACACAGTATCCATCTTTTGTACTCTTTCTATCTCCCTCTAACACACACACATTCACTGTTAAGTGGACACAAATAAATCCACACATTAACAGATACATAGTCAGCCGTTTCTTTGCACACATTTCCAATAACCTCTTGGTTCAAGTTCATTACATTGCATTCCTCCCTGCAGCTACACGTATGTAGTCGTGTGTGTAGTGGATTGGTTAAAGATGTCACTTTGACTTTATTCTGTTGATCTTACTTGTGATTTCCGTTTGAACGAACTTTCCCGCTTGTCGTTTTCAAACCTTGTTCAAAGGACTTTCATCAATCGGCTGCTAACAAATCCAATTTAGTCTGTGTTCACAAATGACTTATGACCTAATGAATCATCTCCAGGCAGCACTCGACAAATGGTGCTAATAAATAATTTCAGAAGGACAATTAAGACTGCCTTCATTAACCATTTTCTCATTAGGGCTAGTCGTGTTAGGGTTAGTAGATGTGGAATGATCCTTCGTCTGTGGTGACCGTGACGTTCCGGCGCTTCAGGACCGCTTTTAAAGCACAAGTTGACACGGAACGGAGACCCGCTTTTGTGCTAATTACCACCAGCCTCTCAATGCAAAATGCCTCCATGAAAGAAATCAACACCATATTATTACACTCTTTTTGCCTTCTCTTTCTTTTCTTTCTTTATCCTTTGTTCCCCCTTGTTCGTCTTTACTCTCTCATTAAATCCTTTCTGTTTTGCTCCGTCTAATTCCGTCTTTCTCGAAATGTCTCCTTCACACTCATTCCCCTCTCTGCTTTCTCGCCTGTCACTATTTCATCTCAGTCGGCAGGATTAGGACAAGCATGTAACACCAAACTCAGCCTGACCTTGAGGATGAGAGCAAATTGGTTCGAGACTTCTTCGGGATTGTCATGTGAATAAAATAAACGCCTTTCCTGTGAATTGCGTTTTAATGCCGCCGTCGTGAAGCTGAATGTCAAATTGATTTGCAAGTCAGAGGGCTCGACTGTGCCTGAATATGAGACTACGGCGTTCGAGTCCCATCCGGCAAGGGCTCCAGAAAACATTTGCTTTTACTAATTTGCTTGATGACATTGGTGCGCCTCTGAAAAAGAAAACAAAGTTCTGCATATTCTGTATACTCTGTGTCGTACGTTATTCCTTAGGGAGTGGCAATGTTCATGATGTATGGCGTCGAAATCCCCTTCAAACAACAGGGAAAGCAGTACTCAGGAAAGCAATCATCGCGGCGGTAAAGCACGAGCAGACGAATATATCTGCAAAATTACACAGTGCAGCCGTTAATCCCCAGACAGACAGGGAGGAGAGGAAGCTTCGGCTGAATTATGGAAGCAATCGCAGGGCTCGACCACATTTGGTTATACACACACACATGTTTAAAATGTGCATTAGCAAGATGTAACCCTTGAGTAATGGGTTGCTCCCACACCAGCTCACCAACAGCTGGACGTATGGGAGAGCGTGGGAAAGACCTCTGCTTCGACCTTGGCCTTGGAACACGCCATTTCTTCCAAACAAGCCAGATAATAAGTAGTGAGTGTGCATGTGTGTGCCTGTGTGTGCCTGTGTGTGTCTGTGTGTGCCGGCTCGAGTAGGATTGACACTGACGGAGCAAAGGGGGGGGATTCCAGCGGCAAAGTTATCCCATTCGATCTCGCATGGGAAGACCCGCCACTTATCGATTTATGAACTTCATTTCTTTTTCAGAGTAAAAAGCGCCCTTGTATGATAAAGAGGACCTGATAAGGGAGCGAACAAGGCCACACACACACACACACACACACACACACACACACACACACACACACACACACACACACACACACACACACAGACAGTCCATTCGAGAAAGCCCTCATGAGAAGGCAGCTATCGCTTCCTGGCTCTGTCAAAAACAAATACTATTGATGGTTGTTAGTTAGTTTTGGTGTTTATATGCATTAATGGATTATTTGATAGGGTTCCCCAAAGTGTCAAGGGCACATACCAACCAGGATGACAGTAACCATGACTACAAAGTACATGAAAGGACTGTAGTTGAGAGTCAAAACAAGAAAAAAGACATGAAAAGCAGCTGCAAAGAGACACAAAAAGACCACTCGGACTATAAAAACGTGCAAAACAACCACAAAGCGATGAAAAACAACTACAAGGAGAATGCAGCTACAAAGAGGCTACAAAGAACTTCAAAGAAATGCAAAACAACTACGATAAGCGGCAGATCAACCGCAGGAAATAATAGCAACAAAAAAATCAAAGTGATTACAAAGTGACACAAAGAAACACAATATAACTTCAAAGAGATGCCAAATGACGACAACAAATTATCGATAAGTAATTCTAAATGGATCATCTATTGACACAAAACAACTACAAAGACACAAAGTGACCACAAAGAGAGACGTGTAACGACTACAAAGGGATGCTTACTTTATAGCCAGTGTGTACGCAGGTGGTAAAGCCTTTTGCAAGTCTGTGCCCAGGGAGCCATTGTCTCATAATCCGCCATTGTTAAATGTATTATTGTGTTTTCCAGGTCAAGCGCCAACCGGTTAAAAACGTTTTGGCCGTAGCCGCAGTTTGCCTCAAGACCCAACGCCTCGGGGGTTAAGCGATCCATAAGGCCGCTGTAATTAACCAAACACACACAAACACGATCAATATCAGGATGAAGCGCTAACTCTTCGAGGGTGACGGGCTGTAGAGGAAAAGAAGAAATGTGCAGAGAAACAGTACCCTGGAAACAAGGGCAGTGATGGAGGGGATGCTGCTATATGTGTCCACCATATTACACTTGCAATGTGTGAAACCCCACAGCAGCACCTATAACTCAATACCATCCTCATTAGTTCCAGTCCCCCCAGACGAGGGGTTCAAGGCACACTGAAAATAAAAGTGAGCCCTGAGCCAGTTCAGCTGCTGTTCCTCGACCCAGTACACGCTGCAATTCTGCCAATTAAAAGTGTATTTCCAGTTTATTAAAGCTTGTGTCGAGCCTTCATATCAAGGTGCAAGGCTTTTGTTAGTCATACGTACATAGTAGCTACAGTGTAGCTATGACGATGGAAATCTTAGGTCGCAAGCTCCACCAACAGTGCAACGCAATAAAACAGAAAAAATAGTGCAAGTATATAGAAAAAATGAAATAGTGCAATAAGAGTCTATATACAAGTGATTGGAAGCGTCATTAAGATGCTAATGCAAGATCACTAAAAATACGTGCAGGAAACACGAACCAGCAGATTTAGACTTTACCTTAATGATCCTTAAACACTGATCTATACATTTCCTTTCAGTTGTTTAGATGACCCCCAGTCGCTCGGTTCTTTTTATATGCTAAAGTCCTTTAGGATTTTGCCTCTGAAAAATGCTGCTGCGCCGGCCTGGCTTTCCCAAGAGGATTAACAAAGTGTCCTCTTATTATATCTTGTGTCATCCCCTCTCTCCACTTCATGTTATCCCACAAAGCAGAAACGGCCACACATAATCTTCAAAAGTGGAACGGCAACAACTTTTGTTCGCCTTGATTTCTCTGTGATTGTTAGCACGCGGCTCCCCGAAAACAAAAAACAAATAGTGGGCTGTTTTCCTGAGGATCTGGATGAGAAATTCTTCACACAATCTGTTGTTTAAATCTCTTTCGTATGCTGCTAGATTCCAACACACACACACACACACACACACACACATATACAGTTCTGTGTTTCTGAGCCCCTTGTGTGGAGTGGGCGACTAGCTGTGACTGTCACTGTCGGATTAGCCCACTTAAAAAAGACATATGTTTATCGCAGCACGTGTGTGTGTGTGTGTGTGTGTGTGTGTGTGTGTGTGTGTGTGTGTGTGTGTGTGTGTGTGTGTGTGTGTGTGTGTGTGTGTGTGTGTGTGTGTGTGTGTGTGTGTGTGTGTGTGTGTGTGTGTGTGTGTGTGTGTGTGTGTGTGTGTGTGTGTGTGTGTGTGTGTCCGCCATACTATTTTCAGACTGTGGCACGCGCTGCATTATTCATGTTAAAGCATGCAGAGAGAGATGGTCTATGGTTATAACACTGCCACAGGCCTCTGGTTAGTATCACACACACACACACACACACACACACACACACACACACTCACACACACACACACACTAAATACTTAAGACACGCACAATCGATGGCACACTTATCCCAAACATACTGCTATACATTGGCGGACCCACACAGGATCCACTCCCACGCCACAACATACAATACACACGCGTGTACACGCACACACACACACACACACAATGCACTAAATCGTATTAGGCAAATGAGAAGGAGGCAGTGTGGCGCTCTGCTCCCTGTGACAGATCCTGGCATAAATCATGTTTAGTTGATGTTTAATATGCAAATCTCCCATTCAAAGCACGAGCGGGTTGTTAACAAGTACGTTCGAACACACGCACACGCACACACACACACACACACACACACACAATCCAGTATTGTACGGATTTCCGAGAGAAAAGTGTGTCGCCGCAAGCGCACACACTTGCTGTGAAAGTGCGTGGGATGGATGTGGATGTGAAATGCCATGGGCGTCATTACTGGACTCGTATTTCATAATCATACGGCGATCCATCAGCCATGTTCAGCTAATGGTGACAACGCCAACACACACACCTGCAAACACACACCTGGAGAGAGTCTCTGTCACAGACTGGAGAGCCTCTGCAAGGACACACACAAGCGGCACGATGGGGACGAAACACTGCCGCATGCATACACATGAGGATGCTCAATTAGGCCCACACATGTACTAGAAAACTCGCTAGCACAATAGAAATGTCCTATTGGGTAACTCACACACACACACACACACACACACACACGCACACACACACACACACACACACGCCGCAGTGGATGAAGTGGCTGTTGACACATTTCGGCAGTAATTAATACCCATATCTGCCAGCCATTTTTATTTGGCTCGACCACACGCCAGGAGCGATCTAAGCTGCGCACACACACACATTCCCACACACACACACACAAATCCCCTTCTTGACACATCTTGACATATCTCTTCTCACACACGCACCGAAACACAAGAGATACAAAAAATCACACTTTAGGCTTCCAAAGCGAAATGCGCAAGCTCGACAAAAAAAAAATTCCCTCCCAATTGTAACAGGAAGAGGTGGCACTGGAAGACAGACTGCATTTTAATTGGCTGTCATCGTTGAACTTTATCTCACCGGCGATGATGAGTGAGAGGAAGAGGGCAAACGGCGGTCACGGAAATAAGCATACACACAAAAGAGAGGAGATCAAAGTCTTACCTTAAACAGGCGCAGGATGTTGGCCACCATGATGGACACGGAGCTGGCCGCGGCTCCAATGACTCCGACGATTTTATCCGGCTTGGTGAAGATGGGAGGGTCTCCGTTAGTGCAGCGGACGTCCGATCCGTCCCTCTCGATCAAGGCCTGCACAAAAGTCAGGGACTGCTCCAGAGCGTACGTGTCCCGGGAGCAGGTATCCAAGATCCGGGCCCCCAGCGTGATGTTGGGCAGCAGCTCGGGGTCTTTATTGATCAGGTCTATGGCGAACATCATGGCCTCCAGTCGATGGATGCCCTTCTCCTTCTTCAACTCCCCGCAGGGCGTGCCGCGGTCCCCCCGAGAGTGAACCGGAAATAATCCTCCGAGGATGATGTCCCCGTCCAGTCGGATAGAGTGGGCGTACTCGGGGGCCGCCTGGGGGTCTGTCGGGACTCGCTGGGTGGGGGTGACAGGAAGGAGCCAGGTGTAGGAAGTAGCCATGAGCAGGAAGAAGAAACAGGGAGTCGGGTTCCACTGCAGCTCCATGACGGCGATAGAAACAAGAGCCAACGTGATCTCAAACGGGACTTTGAGGGAAATATTCCGAGTTTTTGGTTAATATTCAAAAGGTATGGCCTTCCTATTGGTCGAAACAGGAGGGGTAAGGGACCCCAGGGGTGGAGCTAGCCGAGCCCCATGAGCGAATCATATTCCAGAATCGACGGCGTGACACAGAGAGAATCGTAGAAACGTGGCGGTGATGTCGTAGAAATGTCGATCTGGAGTTCAGCCTGTAATCCACGAGTCACATGTTCAGAGGACGCCTGTTGAAGAGAGACAGGAAGTCTGAGTGAGGGGGACATCGAACTGAAACACGTGGAGACCGCCGTATTGGCAAAAGGCAACGAAAGAAAAAAGGCACTCCAATGGGTACAGCATTTCCAGTAAGCCATGTTATAATTGAAAATATGTCATTAATCTTCTCCACACACACACACACACACACACACACACACACACACACACACACACACACACACACACACACACACACTCACTCACACACTCACACACTCGTCTCTTGGCATATTGATGAGTGAGACAGCTGTTAAAATGACAGGAGAGAACCTTGGCGAGCTCCTCGGGCTATCAAGCACGAAGAGGAAGACTACCTGCTGCAGTGGAGGTGACAAAGAGAGCCGGGGGGGTGGGGGGTGGAGGGATGGAGACGGGGAGGGGGGGGGGACAGAAAGAGAAACCGCGTGAGACAGAGTGAGAGAAACAGAGACAGCACAGAAAAAAGACGGAGAGCGGTGCCTCGGAGCGAGACTCAAACACCTGGTGTTTCTGCTGCAGCTAAATGAACACATTGCATCCAGAACACCCTGCCACACACACACACACACACACACACACACACACACACACACACACACACACACACACACACACACACACACACACACACACACACACACACACACACACACACACACACACACACACACACACTGAGCTCCCAACAGGTAGATTTAATGTTGAATGTTCTACGCATTAGCAGTATTTAAAGGTCCCTTATTATACAGTTTTTCATCAATACATTACAGGTCTCAGATATATACAGAGCCTGTCTCTGATTGGCTGAAACACCAAACAGATCATTGCAGCATTACCCATAATCCCCTCTGTTTCAGCCCTGTTTCCAAAGTGCTGATTCTCTGTCTGTTACTTTAGATGAAGACAAGGAGCCCCTCCCCACGCCCCTCTGAGAGAGATTTGGTTACAAAGAACTCAAAGGTGCTCTAGGAGGGGATTCAGGTGATAAGGTGGGGGGGGGGGGTTACCTTGGTTGCTGATTGGCTAATGGTTACACGAGACAACACATCGTTATGACATCATAAAGTGGCCAAAATCTGATCAGCTCATTTTCAGGTTTTTATAGAAATGGATCAAAAAGAGAGAGAATCTTTGTTCCTGAAACTTTCAGAGTCTCTTTCCACAGAGGGGACACATGTTGATGTAGAAGAGACATGAAGAAGAGGGGACACATGGTGATGTAGAAGAGACATGAAGAAGAGGGGACACATGTTGATGTAGAAGAGACATGAAGAAGAGGGGACACATGTTGATGTAGAAGAGACATGGAGAAGAGGGGACACATGTTGATGTAGAAGAGACATGAAGAAGAGGGGACACATGTTGATGTAGAAGAGACATGAAGAAGAGGGGACACATGTTGATGTTGAAGAGACATGAAGAAGAGGGGACACATGTTGATGTGGAAGAGACACATGTTGAAGAAGAGGGGACACATGTTGATGTAGAAGAGACATGAAGAAGAGGGGACACATGGTGATGTAGAAGAGACATGAAGAAGAGGGGACACATGTTGATGTAGAAGAGACATGAAGAAGAGGGGACACATGTTGATGTAGAAGAGACATGAAGAAGAGGGGACACATGTTGATGTGGAAGAGACACGAAGAAGAGGGGACACATGTTGATGTAGAAGAGACATGAAGAAGAGGGGACACATGGTGATGTAGAAGAGACATGAAGAAGAGGGGACACATGTTGATGTAGAAGAGACATGAAGAAGAGGGGACACATGGTGATGTAGAAGAGACATGAAGAAGAGGGGACACATGTTGATGTAGAAGAGACATGAAGAAGAGGGGACACATGTTGATGTAGAAGAGACATGAAGAAGAGGGGACACATGTTGATGTAGGAAGAGACATGAAGAAGAGGGGACACATGTTGATGTAGAAGAGACATGAAGAAGAGGGGACACATGTTGATGTAGAAGAGACATGAAGAAGAGGGGACACATGGTGATGTAGAAGAGACATGAAGAAGAGGGGGACACATGTTGATGTAGAAGAGACATGAAGAAGAGGGGACACATGTTGATGTAGAAGAGACATGAAGAAGAGGGGACACATGTTGATGTAGAAGAGACATGAAGAAGAGGGGACACATGTTGATGTAGAAGAGACATGAAGAAGAGGGGACACATGGTGATGTAGAAGAGACATGAAGAAGAGGGGACACATGTTGATGTAGAAGAGACATGAAGAAGAGGGGACACATGTTGATGTAGAAGAGACATGAAGAAGAGGGGACACATGTTGATGTAGAAGAGACACGAAGAAGAGGGGACACATGTTGATGTAGAAGAGACATGAAGAAGAGGGGACACATGGTGATGTAGAAGAGACATGAAGAAGAGGGGACACATGTTGATGTAGAAGAGACGTGAAGAAGAGGGGACACATGTTGATGTAGAAGAGACACGAAGAAGAGGGGACACATGTTGATGTAGAAGAGACATGAAGAAGAGGGGACACATGTTGATGTAGAAGAGACATGAGGAAGAGGGGACACATGTTGATGAAGAAGAGACACGAAGAAGAGGGGACACATGTTGATGTAGAAGAGACATGAAGAAGAGGGGACACATGGTGATGTAGAAGAGACATGAAGAAGAGGGGACACATGTTGATGTAGAAGAGACATGAAGAAGAGGGGACACATGGTGATGTAGAAGAGACATGAAGAAGAGGGGACACATGTTGATGTAGAAGAGACATGAAGAAGAGGGGACACATGTTGATGTGGAAGAGACACGAAGAAGAGGGGACACATGTTGATGTAGAAGAGACATGAAGAAGAGGGGACACATGTTGATGTAGAAGAGACATGAAGAAGAGGGGACACATGTTGATGTAGAAGAGACATGAAGAAGAGGGGACACATGTTGATGTAGAAGAGACATGAAGAAGAGGGGACACATGGTGATGTAGAAGAGACATGAAGAAGAGGGGGACACATGTTGATGTAGAAGAGACATGAAGAAGAGGGGACACATGTTGATGTAGAAGAGACATGAAGAAGAGGGGACACATGTTGATGTAGAAGAGACATGAAGAAGAGGGGACACATGTTGATGTAGAAGAGACATGAAGAAGACGGGACACATGTTGATGTAGAAGAGACATGAAGAAGAGGGGACACATGTTGATGTAGAAGAGACATGAAGAAGAGGGGACACATGTTGATGTAGAAGAGACATGAAGAAGAGGGGACACATGTTGATGTAGAAGAGACATGAAGAAGAGGGGACACATGTTGATGTAGAAGAGACATGAAGAAGAGGGGACACATGTTGATGTAGAAGAGACATGAGGAAGAGGGGACACATGTTGATGAAGAAGAGACATGAAGAAGAGGGGACACATGTTGATGTAGGAGAGACATGGAGAAGAGGGGACACATGTTGATGTAGAAGAGACATGAAGAAGAGGGGACACATGTTTATGTAGAAGAGACATGAGGAAGAGGGGACACATGTTGATGAAGAAGAGAGATGAAGAAGAGGGGACACATGTTTATGTAGAAGAGACATGAGGAAGAGGGGACACATGTTGATGAAGAAGAGACATGAAGAAGAGGGGACACATGTTGATGTAGAAGAGACATGAGGAAGAGGGGACACATGTTGATGAAGAAGAGACATGAAGAAGAGGGGACACATGTTGATGTAGAAGAGACATGAAGAAGAGGGGACACATGTTGATGAAGAAGAGACATGAAGAAGAGGGGACACATGTTGATGTAGAAGAGACGTGAAGAAGAGGGGACACATGTTGATGTGGAAGAGACGTGAAGAAGAGGGGACACATGTTGATGTAGAAGAGACATGAGGAAGAGGGGACACATGTTAATGTAGAAGAGACATGAAGAAGAGGGGACACATGTTGATGTAGAAGAGACATGAAGAAGAGGGGACACATGTTGATCCGCCCCTGCTCCGCACACTAGCAGCAGATCCTGGAGAGGAGCTGTAACTCGGTGCTGGATATCGCTGTGATGAACGGGTGGTGGCTACATGCTGCTGATGGGATTTCACTGCCAAAGGCCCTGAGGATTTATTTTCTCATTTGCCTCCCATGATCCAAAACCTTGATTCAATTACTTGCTTTGCATGGAGACTGCTTAGAGTGAACAGGCAATTTGTACATTCCCTAAATAAGTATTAGAGTTGAGGTAATTGTAGTATTCCTTTCAATACTATATATATCGCACACATAATTATATTGGGTTAGTTTAAAGCGATACTACATTAGGTTAACTTAATGGGGTGAAGCCTGCGAGCTAGTTCAGGCAGTCAACAAGTTAGATGCCGCCTATCACAGCGCACTGAGATTTGTCACAAATTGTAAAGCACTTACTCATCACTGTACCCTGTATGCCGAGACAGGTTTGCCATCACTTACTGTACGGAGGCTCAGTCACTGGTACACGTTTATTTATAAAGCTTTGTTGGGTAAACTCCCGTATTATATCTGCTCTCTGATACGACAGCTGTTATGTGCGCAGCTCCACTTGCTTGGAACAATCTTCAGCAAGAATTGAAACTGAGCAATCTCATTCCTCTGCATGTTTTTAAAGCTAGGCTAAATAAAATGCTCGTTGATACCATGGGCACTTGTAAATGTCTATAACTATGTATCCTGTAAATATAATGTATAATGTCCTTTATTGTTTTATGTTTCATGTGGAACCTATATGCTGCAGGTCTCCCTTGAAAAAGAGATATATGATCTCAATGGGACCAATCTGGTTAAATAAAGGTTTGAAATGTAATGAAATGAACTGATGCTGCATTCATACATAACGCCCCTTGCCACTCTCCAACTGACCCAACAGAGTCTCCTTAATATGCTGCTCTATTTAACCTGCCAGATCTCTCTCTATGCTTTGCTTGCTGCTGCTATTGCTGCAGCTACTTCCACGTCGCTGCTGCTCGCTGCCCCACCACCCAGCTTCCACCTGTAGGCTCGGGGGTTAGTTATTTAATCATCACTCAATGTTCTTTGCATATCTGTGGAGAGATGAGGCCCGAGCCTAGACGCCAAACTCAACTATATGCTGCGTCCAATAAACATGTTAAAGAAACACGTGAGTTGTCTGACTGAAATGTTATTTCGTTCAACTAACCAAATACAACTATGTGTAATTTGTTGACATAATACATTTAATTAAAGTCAATGTTTCAGTGTTTTCAGTGTATATAGTGAGCAAGCAATTTGTAAATTCGGATCCCTAAATAAGTATTAAAAAAGGTGAAGTTATTACTCAAAACAAACTTAAAATACTGCTATTGTCATATTCAGGCCTTAGTGAATGTAATGGAATCTAATACGATTCTGGGCTATTCATGGCTTTTGGTCTAAATTATGTCAGGCCATCACTTTGAAGGCGTCCTGCTTACCTCAATACACACAAGCAGTATTATTAATTTGCCTTTTTTCACACAATTTAGCCTTTTAATTATCCATGTAGTCCATTCCACTGCTCATCTCCCCTTAGAGAATCATCTCTGAGCACCAAAAGTAGAACGCTAATGTTAAAATAATAGTTTGAGACACTTTTGGACAAGTTATGAGAAGATTGATACCACCTTATTATATGTAAGGGCCGAAGATAGTAGCCAGTTAGCTTAGCCTAGAATAAAGACTAACATAGAGGGTGAAACCCCACCAGCTCTTTCTGAAAGTGACAAAATCATTTAAAAATAGACATAAGAAGTGTCCAAACAAACCCCAAAACACTGACAACTTTAATTAAATGTAAATTACCAACTACACAAAGCTGGCGACAAACTAGGGGCCCCAGACCCTAAGGGGCCCAAAAGAATACATGTTCATAATAATTGTAAATAACGAAATGTGTAAATGTGTTTGTTAATACTGTATGCCTCATTGTAACACATTAAAAGAGTCACAGCCACAAGGCAGTTTTATAAGTTCATCTTGAGGCGAGAGGTAAGGGGGGGGTCAATAGGGGCCTCCTGCTTAATTTTGCCCCGGGGCCCCTTATTAAGTTAATCCGGCCCTGCCTACATGAGATCCTTCTAATTGAGGGTAACTTGGGATCAGACCCAACACTTTTATCCCATATCCTCAACCCCACTATCTCACTAATGATACAAAACAAAAAGAAAGTATTCACAAAAGTTTAAATATTAAGCAGCCTGCCTAATTTCGCCCTCAGGGGCCTCCTAATGGGCTCCGGGCCGAGATCTGGTCACAGCGTGAGGCGCTCTCTCGATGAATCCATTTATAACTCGATTCTGTCCCAATTAACTTATCAGTTCTCTCCACTCTGAATGGAATTGGGTCAAAGCTTCTCATACAGCAGAGCCCCGCTATGATTAAAAAGCCTGCTTTTTATAGGTTAGCCAGCATTGTGCTCGCTGGAATATTGTTTATTCAATACTCTTCACTTGGCTCAGGCACAGAAAGGGTGCAAATGAGGCTTTGGATCAAGACATACACACAATAAAACAAACAAATCAATATAACAATAGCTTTTCATCGTAGCTGCTCTTAATATTTGCAGAAATCAGATCTTGCCACAGGGACTTGGAGTCACGTACAAGTAAAAAAATAGTAGGTTCAACTCAATATTATTGCTTTCAACTGACCTAATACAGTTATGTGTAATTTGTTGACGCAATACATTTAACTAAAGTCAACGTTTCATTTTAATTCAGAGTAAGTGACTTATTGAATCCACGATGAGCACATTTATGACTCAAAATGTCAATTTAAGAGGCATGCAAATGCCTCGCATAGACACCAACAACTCACATGTGAAGATTCGCCGTGAGGCCCTGCGGTTAATATTGGTTTCTCATTTACACTCAATGACAATTATCACATTTCCAGCAAGGTGAGAAGCAGTGACGTCCTTCTCCGTACACTCCTATTCATAATTAATAACCCCATCTTGGATTTAGCTCCTCTTTAAAAAAGTATTTATCTCCCCCCGTGTGGCAGCTTTAAAGAAGGCAGCGGACATCCCCAGGAAGGAGGTTCCCTCACTGTGATGTTAGCGGCCGCCGGCTCATCGCTCTTCATCACTCACACCTACGGCACTGCCTGTGTGAACGTTGCACTCTCCTTGTTCTGCCACCTTGTCTCCTTTCCATCCCTTTTCCCTCTCCTCATCTCCCTGCAGCTCCCTCCTTCCTCCTTCGTCTCCTCCACTTACTTATTTGCCCTCTTTCTTATTTCCACCGCCCTCTGGTTCTCTCCCTATGTCTCCTGCAGGCCTCCTCGTCTCCCCGGGGGGGGTCGCATTCCTGCCGCCCCATCTTCTTCTCCTCTATCCCTCTCTTAAAGTGTCTCCATTTCAACAATTGCCGTCGGTTTCCCCGTCACCTCCATCCAGGTAATTCCTCACTTTTTTCTGTCCACCTGTTCCTCCCATTTCAACCACTTTGAAGCAGCATTCCTTCCATTGCTGCAGCACGATCATGAGCCAATAAGGTGGGCTTAACCATTACATAAATATTAAAGGTATATAAGAGATGACATCCGTTACAATGCAAGACATTTAAAGAAATCTGGGTTTTTGAATCGTATTACCTACCAGTGAAAACACTTTTTATATCCTATTCTAAATGTTTCCATCAAAGCCCAGCTTGCTAAGAGACAGAGATTGCTCATGCATCATTGTCACACACATGCCTGTGATGCGATCCAGTCATGTGTGTGTGAGATCAAACTGCCTACAGGTTGAGGAATAACTCTATATGTGAGATCAAAGTGCAGGCTATGCTCATTATAATGCAGACCTACTGGCTGTGCTGCTATTCTCAATGCACCCTAATTGGAACCATGACAGAAAGAGCATTCCAACAGTATGGAGACCTTTAATACTCAATTTCTACAATGTTGATTACCTCTTTCCATATGGTGGGAAATAGTTCACTCATATTGTACAGAATCCACTTAAATAAGAAAAGGAAGATTACAAAGCAGAGAGATAATCCATCACTGGAGGAATGTCACAAAAAAGAGGGAGGAAGAGAGAAAACACCCACATGAAAAAGAGGCAGAATGGAGGAAACGTGATTGAATATGAGATACCTTTAGGAGATGGATCCGGCAGGGTGAAGGGGGGGAGAGGCTCTGTCTCCTGCCGCCAAACAGCACTCCTGCTCCGGCTCCCTGTCCGCCTCAGGCAACTTCCTTGCGGAGCTCAGCAGTTTTCCTCCGAAATATCAGTCCTCCTGGAGTCAGGTCTGGAGACAATTAGAGCATCCGCAAGACACGAAGAAGAAAAATATCACAAAAAGTAGTCCGTCGTGACAAAAGAGATCATTCTAAAAGGGGGTGAAAAAATGCAAATTATGAACCGCACTTGTTTAAGGGTGGCAATAGAGGGAGGCTGAATGAAGCACGAGAAGGAGACTCAGATACAAAGAGGGAAAGAGAGAGAGAGAGAGAGAGAGAGGGGAAGGGGAGAGAGAGGGAGAGAGAGAGAGATAGAGAGAGAGAGGGAGGGAGCAGAGGAATTCATCACACACGGTATCTGTCCGCCATGATCAATAATGTTGGCAAAACGCACCTGATTTTTATTTTTATTTTATCCACGGTCCTCCCTGAGCTTTTTTGCGCATAAATCCCGCGCGCTTCAGCCAAGTGACGCTCACACTCCCACTCGCAAACACGTGCGTGTGCTCAGTCTGCACCAAATTGCCGTCTAATTGCGCCACCGTCGTCCCCACATTCAATCAAGTTTATGACCAATGGGATCGATATCCCCCCCCCCCCCCCCCAAATAGAGAACTTTGGATATTGTAGCACACACATTAATAAGTCATCAGAAATATGGCCACACACAATCCTTAATTGCTTTAACTTCAATCCATTTTTACTGCGCCCATTGATCCCGCCTTGTAAAACCATAGAGACTCTTTGTGGTGAATGGAATTAAATAAATGAACCGCATCCCATCTGCTGTGTAATAACAATTTGATAAGCGGTGTGGAGAGAAAGCAGGCAATCGAAACAGACCCGGGAGTTCTCTGGATGTGACAATAGGGGAGATGTGCGCAACACGTCCAATGTGCGGCTCTGAGGCACGAATAAAGGGTGAGTGCAGGCGGAGCGATGGCGCCATCTAGTGGTGAGAGGGCGTGGTTGCAGTGAGAAAAAGTAGTACTAAAGAAATGACGTTTGTGTTATTTTAGAGCTGGAGTGACAACTCTGGAGCCCATTTCTGCCACAGAAAAGAAAAAGTGTATACTGTCAATATGACTTACTATCTCATTATGATAGTAAGTCGAAATAATGAGATAGTGAGTCATCATTATGAAAATCATAGCAGAATAAATAAGCACAACTCCAAACCGTTTGTTTTAGTGCAAAAAAGAGTAACATATTTCTTACACATTTAATTATTTTTACATTCATTTCCACAGCTGTGTGGTAATTCTGATCAGTTTTTTTAATGGACTTTTATTAATCCCTCGTGGGGGAATTGTTTCTCTGCATTTGACCCATCCTAGTGTTAGGAGCAGTGTGCTACCATTTTGAACGGCGCCCGGGGAGCAGTGTGTGGAACGGTGCCTTGCTCAGGGACACCTCGGCAGCACTTGGTCTTGCCGGGACTTGAACTGGTGACTTTCCAGTTGCCAAGCCAAGTCCCTATCGACTTCGCCACCACCTTACCAAAAAGTGGGAACTAAGGAAGCTGGTTATATTATCCCAATGCCTTGTAAATGTATAAACATATACATACAAAATACATAAAAGTTCTGAAAATGTCAGTTTATGCAAGTTTTTCACAATATATATATAATTATTTCTGCATTTAGGCTACTTGCACGAATTCACTTGCACCATTCTCTAGCACTTTTTTTTCTTTTTCACTTTTGTGTTAGGATTATTACACACTAGCTTTTAATAAACCCTTTGAATCTTTTAATCTAATTGAGTGTCATGTATTTTCACTTCATGTTACTTTAAGTTGTATTTAAACTTTATAGGCTACTTTTTTACGCCACTATATTTATCTGAGACATGGTCGCTTCTACTTTACAAATAAAGATTTTACATTGAACACGATTATTAATATCCTACATGCTTAGGTCAATTCCAGCCAGCCCCACCCTGAGCAACTTCAGGAGAAAAATCCTGCTTTCATGTTGCTGCAATGGTTTCAAAGGTGTATAAGGTAAAAATAATAAAAATAAAAGTATACTCAACAACGGAACATGTTCCTATCCAAGGAACAAGTGGTTACAACGTTTTTCCAGGGATTTATAAATGCACTTCTGTGAGGAAGCACACACTCCCGACCCTCACTAACATTTGGCTTAGCTCTTTTTTTGTAAAGAAAGGTGGGCATTTGCATTATTTCGAATATCAATGTTAATATACTCACATTTACATTAACTGTTGTTACGACCCTATAGGTCGTTAAGTCATTTGTGTTGATATGTTTCCCTCCTCCTGTGTCTGAGTGTGTGAGTGAGCAAGCAGGTGGTGCCCGTTAGCTGATTAGCTACCTTCAACCTGCTGATTGGTCCACCTGAAGAAGAGGGGAGCATTTAAGCTGCAGCCATGCAGTCCCTCTGCCCTCTCTCTCATCGACCTCTCCTACTCCGTGGCGAATATCTGGTTTGTTGCTCTGTATTGCTAAAGTTACCGTTTACCGGACCCTGTTGATAGATAGATCTTTAATTGTGTCATTGTACAGGTACATTGTACATTGTTGTACCTTACAAGCTAAGCTAATTGAACCTGTCTTGAGGACACGCTTTGTTTTGTTTAGGAGTGAGAAATCCTTTTTTGTTTGAACCTTTTTTTCTCCTGTTTACTGGTAGGAGTTAGGTAAGAACTAGAAGCCTGTACTTTACTTTGGTTAGGCAAGTTTAAGGAATACTCTGTAAAGACGATTTTTGCTAGTTGTTGAGATTTGTGACGACTGTGGACTGACGGCTTCGGGCCTTGTAACTCAGCACTTTAGTGAACAGTTTGCACTTTATTAGCGTGATTGCACAGTACAGTTTGGCATCACATATTTGCACATTTTACATAATTTATACTAATTATTCAGGTAGTATTTATTAACTGATTAAACCGTATTGATTGGAATGTCGTCTGGCAGGTGCTGGTCGGGTCCTCGGCTCCGCCTGAAAAGATAGGGGAGTTAGCGAGAGCGCCGAAAGTATTTATGCTGGTGTAAGAATGACAGCGGTTGAGAGTAATCAGGGTGCAAATAATATGTTGAGGGTGTATAAATGATGACGTTAAGTTGCATTAATTGTACAAGTTACCGCTGTGTAAAGTTGACATATCACTCCCCCGTGTCTGTTGCTGCTGATTGTGTGCACCTGGTGTTGTCTCCTCCCCCTCACCTGCGTATTGTTGGTCTGATTGGTCTGGCTGTAGTTAGGCTCTGTTTTTCCTGCCAGTGTGTGAGATCCTTGTGGTTGGTGATGGTGTTCACATGGACAGTCAGATTGCGGCTGTGTCTATGATTAAATAAATGCCCACACCGGGATATATGTGAACTCTCTGCCTCTGCCTCCTTGCTTGGTCGGGCCGCTCGACGGTCAGTCTCACAAGGTTGTCGCATCTCGTTTTTGAGTATATTAAATGTCAAAAAGCTGATTTCCTGTTTCATTGACCAATTCTTGGGAGTGGGAAGAGTTGGGAGAGGGCAATTTTATGCTGCGCCTAGGTTCCCCTAGATCTGGGCGTAACACTGTACTTCTTAAAAATATGTTTAAAAGACACAACCATGCAAGTTATCACCATTTCCTGTGTTTCAGTCCTGGAAGCCATCTTGTTTCAGTGCTCAATGGGGGGGGGGGGAGCACGCCTCCAAAGTTCTACTTATCTGTGTTGTAGGAGGAATTGGAGTCTCTATTGTCATTGGTCAAATAATATGTGATGTAATGTTGGCCAATTAACTTAAATACTAACAGTTTTTTGCAGATATTGTTTGTTTTTTGAAGGTGCAATATTCTTGTGAATAAAATAATGAATCGACTTAAGCCTTGATGATTTTGTGAGATTTAGGAAACAATGGATGTTTCTCAATGTCGAGGAAGGCTGCTCCAGAGCCACTATTTCAAGGATTCTACGTCATGGAGTCCCGCCAAAGGACTGTTCCAATGTCCAGGATCCTTGGAATTGTACCGAGGCCGGCGTCCTTCGTTGCGGGAAATTTCAAGGCTGCACATGTGTATCCTCCGCTGTCTTAAAATCCCCACAATGCTTTGCGCACAAACCAATTTCCAAAATCTTTGGCGGAAATCGTGCTCCATTTATGGCGGGGCCTCTCATATGACGCACACCTGTTAGCCTGTTCCTCCATTCTTCGTTTTCCGAGGCTAGGAAGGATTCTGGACCTGACTCGGAAGACATGTCCTACCAAGGAAGCGTACTCGACATTGAGAAACACCCAATGTTTGAGTCATGACCTGATTGGTTGGATTTAATTGTGGAGGTGGGCTGCTATAAATGTGACTGGAAAGAGAGGGGATGGAATAATTGGGAAAACCCCATCAGGAACATGTGAATGTGGTTTAGATGAGGAAACAGTTGAACATGTGATCTGTTATTTGTTTTATATTATCCATCCATCTTCTCCCACTTATCCGTGGTCGGGTCGCGGAGGTATAGTTCCAGCAGAGAGTCCCAAACGTTCTTCCCCTGGCCACATCAACCAGCTCTGACTGGGGGATCCCAAGGCGCTCCCAGGCCAGCGTAGAGATATAATCCGTCCACCTGGTCCTAGGTCTACCCCTTGGTCTCTTCCCAGCTGGACGTGCCTGGAACACCTCCCTAGGGAGGCGCCCAGGTGGCATCCTTACTAGGTGCCCGAACCACCTCAACTGACTCCTTTCGACGCAAAGGAGGAGCGGCTCAACTCCGAGTCCCTCCCTGATGACTGAACTTCTCACCTTATCTCTAAGGGAGACACCAGCCACCCTGCGGAGAAAACCCATCTCGGCCGCTTGTATCCGCGATCTCGTTCTTTGGGTCATGACCCATCCTTCATGACCATAGGTCAATCAATCAATCAATGATGCTGTATGATGTCCTTTTGTTGTTGTATTTATGTTTTTATGTTTCATGTGGAACTACTTGAGCAGGTCTCCCTTGAAAAAGAGATCAATGATCTCAATGGGATTTTATCTGTATAAATAAAGGTTTGAAATGAAATGAATGTTTATTTATATAGCCCAATATCACAAATGTTACATTGGTGTCAGTGGTCTTCACAGTTTGTACAGAATATCAGTATGACAATACGACACCCTCTGTCCTTAGACCCTCACATCGTACAAGGAAAAACTTCCAGAGAAAACCCACAGTTTAAAGGGAACATGGGAGAAACCTCAGGGAGAGCAACAGAGGAGGGATCCCTCCCCCAGGACGGACAGACGTGCAATAGATGCCGTGTGTAAATTGTAAAGATTTTTTGCAACATAGGTAGTCCAAATGTTTGGAAATGCATGTGTGTATAATAGGAAGATGAATCCACGAGGATATCCATCCAGGACCGATGATCCAGGACCACAGCCACGACTCAAGATCCAGGGCTCGCGATCCAGGACACAGGACCGCAGGATCATCCATGACTCCGGACCCCGGCGTGTATATAGACACCAAAAAGAAAGACATTTGGGGAAGCTGGGTTAATCGGAACATGAGAGTACACAGGTATAGAAGTAAGATGTCCCCCGAATCTAATCAGCCCTAACTATAAGCTTTATCAAAATGGAAGGTCTTAATAGGTGACCTACCCATAGGTGAGGGTAGGAACGAAAATGGCCCAGTAGACAGAGAGCTTTGCCTTCTGGCTCAGCTCCCTTTTCGTCACAACGGTGCGGTAAAGCGACTGCAGTACCGCTCCAGCTGCTCCGGTTCTCCGGCCCATCTCACACTCGAGAATAAGACCCCGAGATACTTGAACTCCTTCACTTGGGGTAAGGACTCATTCTCTACTTGGAGTGGACAGTCCATTGGTTTCCTGCTGAGAGTTTTATATTATATTTTATATATTATTTATTGTTGCATCGACTCAGTGGTCTTGTGTTTTACCTCTCAGAGAGAAACCATTATTATCATACATTTACCTCCTTGTGTCTATTAACCTGATAAAACGTTATATTTTGCTGCATGTACCTTTTTAATAATCTGAGGGGAATTTCTTGTTTGTTCTCAACTTGTGATGTGTCGCCATTTTGTAAAGCACTTTGAGCTGCACGTGTTGTATGGTGCTATATAAAGCTTTTTTTAATTATTAGTATTGCTAACTACACAAGACACACAGAAGTTAATAACATTCTATATACATTGTATGAAAGGGAACTCACTGAGTATTATGTTTCCTTAAAGCCCTAAGATTAATGAAAAAAAAAAATTATTAGAAAAACGGTTATTTATTTTTATATCATGTCAGTTTTTGATATATTATGTATTCATGACTTGTTTGCACCAGTTCCTATTAGATTACATTTCTGACGCCCATGTTTTGTTGTATTTCCCAGGATGCAACCACTGGAAGTAAATAAAATAAGTAACATTTGAGTTTATTATTCTGTCCACACCCCCACTTTGTGTAACCAGTATTTCTGTTGAACATTTGTAACTAGAAGCAGAAATACCCTGATGACATCAGTAAAAATCCGTCAAATTACAAAATTAGCAAATACTTCTGTTTCTGAGTTTTCAATCAACCATGGATTAATTGTATGTCAATGTGCCTAAAACATATTGTTTCTCAATGAACCAAGCATAACATGTTGTATCTTGGAGACATTGAAAGAAAAAACGTATTGGAACCATTAGGCGCATTCACACTGCGGTACTTTTCCCACAAAGGTTTGTGTTGCCATAAATTAGTCTCTCTGCGTTTCTGCGATGGGCTAATGCTAATAATGCTAATGCGAGGATAATAAAATGGCGGCTTCACAAAACTTTTTGGGAGTTTTTCGGGGCGTGGTTTGCAATCCGCCCAGCCAATCAGAAATATAGCTCTTTTCTCACAAAAGAGCCGCTCGAAAGTCCCTGCTCTCTAGCAGGGACTTTCGAGGGGGTAAAAAGGTTTAAAGAGCCTGTGACAGCATCCCAACAACTGTTGTGCAATGAAATATTGGGCTACTAGTAATCTCGAACCGTCAGTTTAAAAAAGAAAAGGCGATACCGTTTCGTTAAATATCAATAATTTCGAACATCGCGGGGAAATTCCTTCACTCATTTTGAAGTTTTGGGGGAAGCCGGAAGTGACGTCAATGCGGGAACGCTTCGAGAGCCAAACACGGACAAAGTGTGTTGTCATGCGTATAAATGGTGAATTACTGAGTTTAGGCACGTTAATAACGTTTTAATGAAGTTGACTACAGTATATTCATATTTGTCAGTGCTTTCATGTCAATTCGGCGACATAAACATAGATGATCGTGGTGAAGATGATGATTACATTAGGATTAAAAATCGGGAGTGAGAGCTGCTGAATTTCCTCCCGTCGGATGTGATATAAAAACAAATCGATTATTTTTGTGGTTATAAACTCAAGTGGATGAAACTACATTTATTAGTGCTTTCATGTCAATTCGGCGAACATATGAACACATTAAATGATGAGTGAGGATGATGATTAAAAATCGTTTGTTTGAGCCGGTCTGCATTTACTGATGAGAAAACAAACCGATGCTTTTTGTAGTTGTAGTAGGCACCAACAACGTGGATTAAACGTGTGGTTTTTGGTTTTTTACCACAATGTTGGGGAAATTAATGGATAAAATGCACGGATTATTATTATTATTCCCACTCCGATCGGGACACTAGGTCCACCGTTTCCCCGCAGCGAGGCTCCCCCCGTTGACAGTTTACGTGTCTGGGTGCAGTGGCGGACTGTGGGTGCAGTGGCGGACTGGCCATCGGGACGAATCCCGATGGGCCGGTACCGAAGTGGGCCGGTCGGATAAGTAACTAGCACATCCCCCATAGGCGGCGCGTGAGGCTCAGGTTTGAGAAGGCTAAATAACTTATTTTACCTGACGCTGCCCGCCTCTGGCGTCTATAGAAAAGAGATCCACTCAGTGTGCGGAGTTTAAATCTCTCAAGTCATATTACAGGATAAAGGAAATACAGTTTAAACTGCCGTATGCAGAGAAGACGCCGACGTGTCGCACTTATCATTCATATTACATCATCAATCAGATCATCGATCATATAATAATCATAATATATCATATATTTCCTTATCTGAGTCAGCTTCTCCAGCCTCATCTGGCCGTGCAACACTCACAGTGTCACAGACTGGATGCAGAAGTATTATTTAACACATTATGTTGACGAAACACTCGAGACAAATGTAATTAAAGTCAGATCCACTCGTGTCTTAGACGTGAACGCGCTCTCAGCTGGAGAGAGAAACCCTGGCTTGATTTACCGAGTTGATAACCAGCGTCGTAGGACCGCTTAGCGAGATCTCGTTTGTTAGTTTGTTGTTGTTAGTTTGTTTGTTACTCAAACATATCCAGGGTCTGTTGAACTGGCTTCGTAGTACAGGGCACAGGTGGCGAGTAGCGCTAAGGTCAAAGACACAGACATTATACATTATATTTGTATTTTACATCCCCCACTCCCCCCGTTGACAGCTTACTAGCGGTACCGAAGTGGGCCGGTCGAGAGTCCCGGGATGATTTGTAGTCCCAGTCCACCACTGGCTACATGACCATATGATCGCCCATATTGACGCACCTCATTCCTAAACTCTAGACAGATACAACATAAACCGATCCTTCAGCCTCATATGAGCTCTCAGACACGTTCAACATTAACCTGTCATCGCTGTCTGAGCTTGCTGCTGTGTGCGCCGTCGTGCGTTTACATCTGACTGTATATATATAAAGGTTTACATGCAGATGCTGGGATCCTGGACGGTGCAGCTGGAGCGCTGTGCCCGCAATGACGTCACCCATCATTTGGCGGGACTTGAAGAATCCGCGAGAAGATCCAGAAAATTGTCAACATTGAAGGCAGATTAATGGTTATCAAAGTACAAATATCCAAAATCAGTTCAGTAACGGTTTTCAAGGGGACAATATGTACTCAAATTGATGGGTTTGGATGATGGGGGAAAACCGTGTCAAAGGCTCTTTAAAGGTTTAAAAGAACTAATTTTAGTACCGGCTCTTTTTGGTGTGAACGCGATCATGAACTAAGTTCGCTTGAACCTTTGTGGGAAAAGTACCGCAGTGTGAATGCGCCTATAGACTGTATACATAAAGATTGGAACGCAGGAAATTATGTGGGAAGGGAAACTAGATGTAGAAGCGATTTCTGAGAAGGCAAATGAAGTGTGCCGTGCGCAAAGGCAGTAAACAAACATGATTGATGGAAGTCAATAGGCTTGTTTGAGACAAGCAAAACCTGCGCAGACCTGCGCAGTTGCGATCAACGTCTTGCTAGTGCGTTGCATGATGGTTAGTCATTTTGTCCGACTTGCTCTGGAGGCTCGCCCACATGAGACTTTGAAATCTCGCGGGACAAAGATGCCCGCAGCCTTAAGAGCGAGGCGAGGCGAGTTGGCACAGTAGGCTTGTTTGAGAGGCGTTGCGGCTCGCCTCGAAAGTAGACGAGAGTAGCCGATCGCAGCCGGGGGAGGTCTCAAAAAGCTCGCCTGAAGTCGGACAGCTCGGAGTCGGCTTCTTCATCTTTTTCTTCTTCTCTCGGTTTTTTGGTGGATTGCAAACAGCTTGAAGGTGCATACCGCCACCTCCGGAGTCGGCTTGACTCGGTTTGCATTTATAAAGAATGCACACATGTGTTTAATCGTTAATGTCAGATATGTACTAAGTAAATACATGTGTTCCTGCTCAAGATTAGATTCAACTTTATTGTTATTGCACATATTACAGGTACTGAGACAACGAAATGCAGTTTAGCTTCTAACCAGGTGCAACAAGCAGTGAAGTGGAAAGTAATGTACACAATCTACAGAATAACATATAGAATGAATTGAATGATGAATAAACAGTGGGGTATGAATACACTAGATATCAGCCTGTGAGCAGTATGAACAGTGTGTATGAATATGCTAAGATATATAAAGTATGAAGACGGTAAGCAGTATAGTATAAAATATATAGATATTAATTTCATGATGATAAACATTGTGGAACAATGATGAAAAATGGGAATGGATGTGGCGACGTAAAACTGACACAAAACAACAACAAACTTTTGCCAGCCAATTGGAGAGTTTCATCAGCAGCACGTGGTAAAAACCACCAATGAGCGCTCAGCTCGAGATACCAGCGAGCTGTTTCCCATCAAGCATTTCGCTTCCGCAGCTCGTGGAGAGCAAGTGCGCCAACTCGCCTCGCCTCGCTCTCAAGGCTGCGGCCGTCTTTGTCCCGCGAGATTTCAAAGTCTCATGTGGGCGAGCCTCCAGAGCAAGTCGGACAAAATGACTAACCATCATGCAACGCACTAGCAAGACGTTGATCGCAACTGCGCAGGTCTGCGCAGGTCTGCGCAGGTCTTGCTTGTCTCAAACAAGCCTAGTTGCTCTCCACGAGCTGCGGAAGCGAAATGCTTGATGGGAAACGGCTCGCTGGTATCTCGAGCTGAGCGCTCATTGGTGGTTTTTTACCACGTGCTGCTGATGAAACTCTCCAATTGGCTGGCAAAAGTTTGTTGTTGTTTTGTGTCAGTTTTACGTCGCCACATCCATTCCCATTTTTCATCATTGTTCCACAATGTTTATCATCATGAAATTAATATCTATATATTTTATACTATACTGCTTACCGTTTTCATACTTTATATATCTTAGCATATTCATACACACTGTTCATACTGCTCACAGGCTGATATCTAGTGTATTAATACACACTGTTCATACTGCTCACAGGCTGATATCTAGTGTATTCATATCCCACTGTTTATTCATCATTCAATTCATTCTATATGTTATTCTGTAGATTGTGTACATTACTTTCCACTTCACTGCTTGTTGCACCTGGTTAGAAGCTAAACTGCATTTCGTTGTCTCAGTACCTGTAATATGTGCAATAACAATAAAGTTTCTCTTTAAGTTAAACCAAATCATTAAAATAAAATCTATTGTAATGTAATGATTTGGTTTAACCTTATTTATTGAATACATCATTTAAAATGGCAAGATTAAATCAAATTACATCCATGTTGTACACATCATAAAGCTTAAAGTGGCAGCTAAAGAATTAACACAGCAGCAGGTCTGTTCAATTCATGCTCATGAAGCTTCATGTGTGCGGATCTGAAGGGACTAGTCATTTGTAGCCTGTCCACCTATCAGTTTTGCAAACATTAAGAGGGAGGAGCATTTCTAATTATGGAACCCAGTCACTGGTGTGGTTCCTCATCATGACTGAATTAACAAACCTATATAAAGCAATGGAGATCACCTTTGTCTACAGTGGGTAAAATGGAATTTGTGGTGCTTACACTGCGTGATGGACAGGGAGACATCACTGTAAGAGTCTCACAAGACATTTCCCAAAGACTACAAAATGGTGAGTAAACAACTAAATTACATTCCAACAATCTGGATATGATTTTAAATGATGTAAATTATTTTTCAGATAACAGTTTAGCAGCTGCACTTATGCAGCAAGCACGGGCTGCAACAAATGCACAAGGTAATATCATTTAAATCAAAAATGGTATTGTCTTTTAATGCAAATCAAACAAATGACATATTCATGTTTATTGTAAACAAATATTTAATTTTCTCTCAATCACAGTCCCTTTAGATCATGTTATTCTCCATACAATACATGTGGGATTTCTATTGCATCCACTTCATCTGCAACGAAAAACGCCAACGCAATTTCCGCCATTGCAAACCCAGCCAGTCAAGCCGACTCCGAGTCCGAGCTGTCCGACTTAAGACGAGCATTTTGACACCTCCCCCGGCTGCGATCGGCTACTCTCGTCTACTTTCGAGGCGAGCCGCAATGTGTCTCAAACAAGCCTAATGACTCACACATGAAAGAACAAGAGGAAGCCACGAAACAGTCGCCTGTGAGGTTTGAAGCAGTTAATTTTTTATTCATTAAGTGGTTGGTTTTAACATTCCTGTCACATCTGAAGGCTTCTCTAATAACATAGTACAGCTGATGAGGAAATGATGACAAGTTTACAACATGTCCTCGTGAGGTTCGATTAAAGTTCTGTTCTTTCCAACAAAAAAGGAATGAAATACAAAAAAAGACATTTAATGTGAAACACAAACAGTTTGAAACAGTGACAGAACTAACGATGTTTGAAGCGCATGGTCAACCAACAGTTAAGTTCAAGTCGATAACTACTCTGAATATTAGAACTATTATGTATACCAAGATAAGACCTTGTTGCAGTAGCGTTTATAAAAATAAAGTTTGGTCTTTCCTTTCCCACTGGTTTTGATCCTTTTCATGGCTTTCCGTCTAAGACATTAAAACATTTCTACATTTCCTCCGGTTCTTTCCACCAAACTCACGTGCCAGTGTTTTCAGAGACTACCTCGGGGTTCCTGTTGCTGCCGTCAAACAACGCAGCCCCCTTAAGCTTAAAGAAAAGTTCACAAAGTTGAAATCCCAGTTTCGTAAAAGGAACGAAAAGTTTAATGTAAACTTTTTACTTTTGGAGACAAGAAGTGTGCAGCTTTCTCACACATGTTGGCCCGTTATAACACCACAAACAACCAGTTCAGAGCTCCTGCACCGGCTGCTCGGAAATTAAATCCTTCCAGTTAATTGTTTCTATGTTCCTGCGACACCAACCAATCCGAAACACCTCTCCTGCTCGCCTTATATTAGATTCTCACACATTAGAAGTGGTAATTCACCACATCGGGGGTCATTTCATAGTTTAAATGTTATGAAGCACACCTTTGAGTCAACAGTTAAACGGAGCTGTTACATTGAAGTATAATTCAATAAATTGGAAGAACATGTATTTGATTTAATCTTCAAGCATAAAAAAAAGCATATTTCTATGTTTCAAATCATCATAGTTAGTGCAGTTTGTTGGATTTGTGTTGAGTAAAGGTGTCACTTTTCCTCGAAATGCTTCCCTCCCTTCCCATCATTCAAAAACGATGCAAATTTAAAAACACAATTGTGTCAAAAGACGTGCAGATAACGAAAACAGGGACACTAAAAAGCTGAAAAACACGAGCGCTTGCTGACATTCAGGGGTTATAAAGTTGGCTATTATAAAGTCATGTTTTCTTGTGTTTAGACACCGTTTTTATATTTGCATCGTTTTTGAAACGGCAGCGCGTTTTCAACGAATGAAAGTGTTTTGGGTCGTTGCAGTGCCGCCTGTGGGCCACCGTAGGAGTACCTAATCCTCACTTCACATTGCCTTACAGTTCTCTTACAACCAGGCTATTCGTCGAACATTTTATATAGCTTTATAAATAAAACAGGGTACGGTCAAGGTAAAGGAAACGCCCGTCACAAAATGATTTCACATGCAGTCAAACAAAACGGGGACAACATGACGGGGACATGTAAGGAAACACAATTTACATCTCGACAGACGTTTGTTTTTCAAAGCGCACACAAGCAATTCATTCAGGGGAAACTAAGAATATATGTTGGGGTTCCCTTCACTTACCCATACCCTGGTCTTAATGAACACGTCCCTGTCGGTCACTAAGGTCAGTCAGTTTACGGAGCTGCTTGCATGAAGATTACTTCGGGAACTTGGATACGACGGTTTGTCAGTATCAACGTTTAGAAGAGAACATTTCAACTCGTATGTTCAAGGTAAGCATGTAGCCACGTGAAGACTTACAAGAGGACACACTTGGGGGAAGTTTCTCAAGTAAAGGGAAATATCCAAGCCTTAATTGTTCGTGGGGAAAGGTCAGGTAAATCAAATTGGAATAGAGAAATGTGTGTCTGTTGAGCACGTAGATGTGAGAGTATCAAATAACTTAATGACACGAAACATAAGTTGGACCCAAACATGTGTCCAAATGTCCTTTCCAGTTGATTTTCTCTGTAGGTCGCAATCCAGTTCTGACTTACACACACACACACACACACACACACACACACACACACACCACACACACACACACACACACACACACACACACACACACACACACACACACACACACACACACACACACACACACACACACACACACACACACACACACACACACACACACACACACACACACACACCCTCCATCCTTCAGCTACAGAGAGCAAAGCGGTAGAAACGAGCCATCTGCATATGACTCTGATCATTCAGTAGATACAGATATGTACAGCATAATGAATCCTCTGTCTGCTACAGTCTCGGTGGATAGCAGCGGCTTTGTGCGGCTGATGACACTTCACTCAAATACATGTCAAGGTTCCCAACGTTATATTTGGTTCTCGAGCAAAAGGTGGAAACCCTTTGCTCTCCTTCTGTTGGTTTGCGCTCCGTCCATTCATCCATTATATTCCCGTTGAGAGTTTTGATTGGCTCCTTCATTGTTAGCGGCGTTATCCCTGCGGACTGTGAGCAGAGAGAGAGAGAGAGAGAGAGAGAGAGAGAGAGAGAGGGAGAGAGAGAGAGGAGACAACGACAAAAGGAAGCAGAGAAAAGACGGAGAGAGAGATCAAGAGGGAATAAAAAAGGAGAGGAAGACAATTAGACAAAGAGGAAGATTTCTAATGAGAAGAGTTATACACACACAGAGAGGAAACAGCTGTTACACCTGCTGAGCGGTCACTTCTCTTATCTTTACACACACACACACACACACACACACACACACACACACACACACACACACACACACACACACACACACACACACACACCACACACACACACACACACACACACACACACACACACACACACACACACACACACACACACACACACACACACACACACTCAAGTACTGAACTTAAGTAAGACGTTGAGTTACTTGTACTGAGTATGTTCACATTATGCCACTTTTTACTTTAATACATTTATTTTACATATTTATTTATTTTGCAGATTTATATGCAGTTTTATTCAAATCGACACACATTATAATATATTATAATAGGTTAAGTATGAAAAGTAACTCAAATAAACCCCACTTTTACCAAGTGCCACATTAAAGTGATGAACACAAACAATTATTTATTTTAATATCAGGTGCTTAAAAAGGCCGTTTTGCATAAAAGGTACTTTTACTCTTCGCACTTAAAATATCTGTAATGCAAATACCTTTTTCACTTGTACTTGTAACTGAGTATGTCTACACTGTAGTATTGCTACCTTGACTCAAGTGAATCATTTGAGTACTTCTTCCACCTCTGCCTGGTTGCTTAACCTCATTGTGAAGACACTGAACAGAGGCGTAACGTGACAGGAAGCAATCCAGGCGACTTGAGAGGAGGACGAGTGGACAGTGAGGAAGAGGAGAGTGTGTTCTCACCGAGTGTTTCACCAGACCAGGGATTTGGAGCGGGTGCTGACTCCTTTCCTCCTGCTGGCCGCCGCCGTCACTGCGTTGCGATGGCTTCGCTTGTGAGACTCCAGGTACAGCTGACGAACACAGGAAAGGTCGTGTTATCATCTACTTACTATCAGCTGTTTAGCACGTCTTGATCTATCAACTGCAGTTATAATTATTTTTGATTTACGAGTTCACTTTTGAGTTAAAAATGTGTAGTTGTCCTCAGGCATCTTCAAATGTGTCTCATCTCTTCCACAAAACACACATTTACATAACAATAAATAAGTCAAAAACCAGCCTCTCACGTCTGTGTCGCTGAAAAGGAAGAACTTGTGTTTTAAAACTGAGACTTTGAGACACACTCAGTTCACAGAAATTCAAAGCACTTGATCCAAGTTTTGAGAGAGCCACCCCTGCTGTCCGTGTCTTTACGCTAACCGTCTCACCCACTCCTCACACTGGAGTTCCTACAGCTGATCATTTCCACACAGATGCACTTTTTAAATCCACTAACATCCCTCACTCCATGAAACATGCATATCAGAAGTTTAAATCCAGTACCTTCTTGGCGAAGGCTCGCCCGCACTGGTCGCAGGCGTGCAGGGAGAAGTTCTTGGTCACTCTGACTTCGGTGGAGGACGACGAGCCGCTGCACTCTGATTGGCTGTCGTGTTGCCGGGTGTGTGGCGTCTGGTTGCCGGGCGAGCTGTTGGAGTAGGAGCTGCGTTGGTGTGTGTGTTTCTCACTGCGGCGGGTCAGCGGGGGGCTGACGGGGCGAGGCTGGTGCGTCTGCTGTCTCTCCTGCTTACGGGTGAGGGGAGGGGAGGGGCTTAACGCCGGCGATGACACTTCCTGTTGTTTGCGAGTGGCGGGGGCGGGGTGCGAGGAGGAAGACGATGAAGAGGAGGAGGTTGCTGCAGGTGTGGAGACCTCCTGCTTGCGTGTGATGGGAGGCGAAGGGGAGGAAGAGGGGGAGGAAGAAGGCGGGCGCCCGTTCACTTCCTCCTTGACCCCGCTGCTGCCGATCCTCTTGTTGGGGGTCCCGCTGTTCAGGACCACTTCGGCCTGCCTCTTCACCGCCCGGCTCTCCAGCTTGGGCATGATCTTGCCCAGGTACGCCGAGGACTTCTTGTGGACCACCGTCACGTGGCGCAGGACGTCCCGTTTGCGGCGCGACTCGTAGCGGCAGAGCGGGCAGCGGTAGAACTTGATGAAGATCTCGTTGCCGTCCGTGTGCAGCTCGATGTGCTTCGTGAGGTTCTGCCGGGAGCTGAACTGCCGCTTGCACAGTTTGCAGAAGAGCTGCTTGAAGTCGAAGCCCACCGACAGTTTGGGGGTTTTGGAGGGTCCGGTGCCGCGTGAGGATGACGAGGATAACGACGCCACCTTCGGGCTCGACGGCGCCTCCTCCTCCTTCACTTTCATGGCGTTGTTCGCCACAGGGACACCTTTAGCTGTCGCGGTGCTGTTGCTAGGAGACGGGGTCGGACTAGTGTCCACTTCCTCCTCTTCTTCTTCCTCCTCCTCCTCCTCTTCCTCCTCCTCTTCCTCTTCATCCGAGGCTTCTACTGCTTCCTCTTTCACCCTGACGTTGTTGCTCGTGGTGGAGTTAGCGCTGCTGCTCGGAGGCGGGGCCGCCGGAGCGGGGGGGGCGGGCGGAGGGGCAGAGCGAACGTTTTTCATGCTGTATATTTTGTGGACGATGCGCATGTGTCTCTTCAACATGAGCTGAAATACACAGAGAGAAATAATAATGAATCATCGTTTTCCTCCTTTAGAATTCCAACCAATACAAGGTGATAAATAGCACCAACTAGAACAGATGCCCGGCACGGAGACTTTTTCAAATCTAGAAAAGCTGAGAGTAAGGCAAGTTTATTGATATAGCACCTTTCAACACAAGGTCATTCAAAGTGCTTTACAACAATGAAAGACATTGAGAGCGTGAAGACATAGTGTTTTGAAATGCCATTTTCGAATATGTTTCTGCTGCACTAATTGAAAAGCAAAGATAATAAAACATGCATGACAAAAGGTACATGAATAAAAGTTACAGTGCAGTGTGAGATATGTCAATTAAAAGCAGCGGCAAAAAGGAAAGTCTTCAGCCTGGATTTAAAAGTATTAAGAGTTGCAGCGGACCTGCAGGTTTCTAGTGTGTTCCAGATGTTTGGAGCACACTAACGGCCCGTCCACACAGCAGCGTTAAAAAAATCTTGAAAATCTTGGAGCTGGGCGTGTCTGAAAGCTTGGGGATTTTTTGCGAGCAACGCGACCAACAACCAATCACATGAATCTCCCGCCCCCGACATTCAAAGCAATAGCAATGTTAAAACGAAGTAAACTGGATATAAACTCCCCAAACAGGCGAAAACCTACCAGTTCCACCCACTGTCTCTGCCTCCTCCCTCCATGCTGGTTCCTCCGGTTTGTATCCCGGTAAGTTATTAGCGACTGGTCATAAAGAACCGGGTGATTTGCTACCGTAATAACGAACTCCATTTTCAGCAATATAGAAAAGGAACTGCGGTCTGGCTCTCCCAGCTTGCACGCGGTTTGATTGGCTAGCGCTTGTACTGTCAGATTTGCATAAACGGGATTTGATTGGCTGACGCTTCCACCTCAGCTTCAAAAGTTGAACATTGCTCAACTTTTGAATCCTGGAAATCCTGGAAATCCTAGAAATCTTCGCTTCGCTCCCCCACAATGCAGTTCGGCGAAAAGCGAGGCAAAGTGACGTCATCCCCATTCAAAGTCAAAGGGCAGAGAAGCGGTGGAATATTTTTGTAACGCTGCTGTGTGGACGGGCCGTAACAGAACGCTGACACACTAACCTGAGAGCTGTAGTTCCTCTTGCAGAGCGTGCAGCGGCTGGAGGAAGGGGCCGCCTGTGACGAGGCGGGGGGCGTGCTCGGAGCTTTGGACTGGGTTTGGCTGGGAGGCGGAGTCTTAGAGGTCACAGGGGTCGACTTGGAGCTGCTGCTACGCGTCGGAGAGGAGTTGTTGCTCTTCCTGGGGGGGGTGACCTCCAGATTGAGGGGCTGTCCGGGGCGAGATGCTATGTTGGGGGTGATGTTATCCCTCCGCAGGCCGCGGTGCACCTCGTCGAAGTGACGCCGCACGTTGGCTTTGGTGGCGAAGGTTTTCATGCAGACGGGACAGGACTTTCCGGTCGGTGTGCTGAGAGTCCTCGGTCGACCTGAAGCAACAACAACAATCATTACTCATCCTTATCTTGAAACTCGAAGAAAGAAATGACTTCTATAGCAAACAAAGAGTAAAGAGAACTACGGAGCGGAGCTCGTGTCACGTAATGATGAATAGACTAAATATGTGTTGTCCCCATAATGAGATATTGAGCATTGTTTTTCTTTTCATTAGTTATTTACAACACATTGAAATGTCTCCGCATCCAATGAAGTGCTGACGAGTTTAAGGCTGCTTGTCTTGAAAATATAGTTTTCCACCAACGCAAGAAAACATCCGTATTATCATTTGCTTTTTGCAAAAATGTTGGGAACATTTTAATCACTGACCGTATGGTGGGTTTATAAAACATTTCTTATCATAATTACCTGGACTCTCAATCACAACCATTCACAATGTTTCGGGGCAGGCTGTATTTCACCTCTCACCTTTCACCATGGAGAGCAGGCTGGTGGGAACAGTCCGTGTCTCCGTGAACTTCCGGAGCTCGTCCAGTTTGCTCTGGTGCATTTTGCGACAGTGACGGCGGATGCTGCGGCGCGAGTTGAAGTCCTGACCGCACAGGCAGCAGGAGATGGTCACATCGTCCACCTGGTCGGGGGGGGAAGAGGAACAACGTGTGAGAAACATCATCAGCGAGCGTATGGACACGGCAGGTGTTTCTCGGGTCACTTACCCCGCTGGTGGAGCCCTCGTCTTCGGGCGGTGGCGGCGGCTCTTCTTTGGCCTCCTCCTCCCCCTCCCACTTCTTCTTATCCTGAGTGTGTCCCGGGCTGCTGTGGCTCTCCGGCTGGCTCGCCTGGCTGTTGTCGGCTCCCTCCCCCTGCTCTCCCTCCCACGCTACCGGACTCTCTCGAGCACTGTGAAGGACATCGAGACAAACCGTCAGAGACGAGAGAAGCTCTCCTAAAATCCCATTTGATTTGAAGACAGCCAAGAGACACCACATGAATCCTCTGTAAACCGCTGTTAAGAAGATATCACTCGTCCCCGGCTTGAGCTTCACTAATCAGGATCCATGTATCTGTGGTCCTCTCCAGAATGTGCAGTGTCCTTCACATGCTGATATACAAGAGAGGGAGTTACACAGTCACAAGGTGGAGGAATACCGGGTCTTGTAGGTAATCATACATCCTGTAATGTACAAAATACTGAGTTTTTTCTCAAAATGTTGGCTTTTTTTTCTGCAAATCTGAAAATTCTAACTTTTTCTCAAAATTCTGACTTTTTCTCAAAATTCTGACTTTTTCTCAAAATCTCAAAATGCAGACCTTTTCTGAATACTTAAAAATGTTAATAATCACTCGTCACCGGCTTGGTAATCATACATCCTGTTACATACACAGCTACTCATTCTATACGTAGGGTCTTCAGTGTTTCCCCTACCATTGTCTTGGAGGGGCGCTGCGCCCCGGCAACGGAGCCCCGCGCCCCCCCTGAAATTCAAGGTGTTTAAAAAAATATATATATATAATTTTTTTTTTTTATATAAATGTTTTAAAATTTGGAACCAAATAGCAACTAATCTATATCTACTGTCCCTTTTCACATTGAACATGTGCTCTTTTATTAAATAAACTAAACACTTTCAATAACAATAATCCACAGCTCCTCTCTCCGCTCAGGCAGCACCCCCCCCCCCCCTCCGCTCAGGCAGCACCCCCCCCCCCCCCCCTCCGCTCAGGCAGCACCCCCCAAAGCAGTAAACCTAGGGGAAACACTGGTCTTTGTTATCATGTGTACTCTGATATTGGAAGAATACATTCAGTATTTTCCCAACAACCGCTAACAAAATAAGTGTATTTAAAAACATCGGCGTGCCCCCCCCCTACCTGGGTGTCTGCGATGGAAATCTAGCCAGCTCCTCCTCGGTGGTGAGGTACTGGAACACGGCCTTGTTGCTGGTCTGAATGGGCTCCAGTCGGACCACGTAGTCTGGAGCTCGGGGGTAAATGACGTCCAGTAATTCCTTCATGGCCACACTCTGCTTGTCATCACCCGACGGACCTATAATTAATCAAAATGAAGGAAATCTATAAGAATTAAAGATAATAGTTACAGAAGGGTTGATTAAGGTTAATTCAAGGTAGGTCCGAGCATCCTTGAGCGTCTCAAACCAATATCAGACTCGACCCAGCTCACTTATCATTGGGTGCTTGAATTTCCCAGGGTCTCTGAAGTAGACACAGTGTGCTTTGCTTTTGTTTTGTTTTTTCCACAAACCTAGTGAACAAGGCTGCAGCGCGTGGAGCTTCAGACAGTGGTAGCTACCGTTAGCAACATCAGCTAATGTTTTTTGCATAGAACCGGTGTGAGCTTGCCACAGCATTTTAGTCTGCTTAACAAACCTCCTGGAAATTGAGCGACGTCTTACTACTGTAGGTGTTATATAGCTTTTACGACTAGCTAAAGAAGAATGGCACCACCTGAGTCCGTGTGTACTTAGTGGAGGTCCCCGTGTAACATGTGGAAACTTAATCTAAACCAAACTCTGGTCTTACAGAAAGAAAGCTAAACTAAATTAAGATTTCCATCGGAAAAAACAAAAAAAGGACACAAGCCATGTTTCCTTATAGCAGCTTTTAAAATGTACCCGTAGCCTTGATAGTATAAAGTAGCAGAAGTAGATAACAAACCAGAATGGCAATGTAGGAATTAGTGGAAAGGAGTCTTCTAATAGTTAGCAAATCATCATAATGAGGAAACGAGTGCATCACGGTGGCATCAGATAAAAGCCCATATTTTGAAAAGACCATATCCTCTCCCAAAGACCAGACACCTCGTCTCTTTGATTCTCCTGTGTGCTACTGGACACAAACAAAGGCAGCATGTGAATAGGTTTCTGTGACTCCACTTCTCAGCAGACGAGGGTCTCACACACTTCCTGTTTGTGCACTTTTTGTTTGGAACATTATCTTATCCACGCAGGGCTTTTAAAGTGAATGCAATTATTCCGCCTCTCGAAAGCCTCCTTTATGTGGATGTTTTTCTTTTGCTAAATGTGCAAGTTTACTTCCTACCATTATTTACACCGGGAGATAAAGAGAGGATGGAGAGTGGGTTTCAATGTAAGGGCACTCGCACCACAAATCATCCCTGGGGGCTGTAAAGGTCCGCTGTCGGGGAGGGTGGGGAAAATTGAGGGGTTTACAAGAAAATGCACAATGAATGCCCAGCGTCTCGACGGAGAGAAACAGACACCAATTACTCCATTCATCAAAATAACAACACGATACACTTTCTGCCTCTGTAACAAACAAGAGCATTAAGGCCACAAGCAGATGGAAAGGAGATTCATTAAGTTATTTTCTCACTACACCGATCATTATAGTGGATTTCACTGTGCATAATACGTGTTGAGATTGATTTCCCTTTTAGGAGGAGAGGTGAGTTGAATTAAAACAGAGAACCCTCAGAGGCTCCGTGGTCTCCTTCCACTTCTGAGCAGCAGAGAACAGAGAATCGGACACGCTGGTGCTAATGAGACGTTCATAACGCCATGCTGCCGGCTCTAAGCGGACTTCCTTAGATCCACTCACTCCGAGTGGGGGGAAGGATTGATGGATCCAACACGTTGCTGTGTGTGTGTGTGTGTGTGTGTGTGTGTGTGTGTGTGTGTGTGTGTGTGTGTGTGTGTGTGTGTGTGTGTGTGTGTGTGTGTGTGTGTGTGTGTGTGTGTGTGTGTGTGTGTGTGTGTGTGTGTGTGTGTGTGTGTGTGTGTGTGTGTGTGTGTGTGTGTGTGTGTGTGTGTGTGTGTGTGTGTGTGTGGATGAAAGAGTCATGTGTAACGATGGAGGACATTTAGGGAGAATAATGAGTGGAAGGCCGAAAGCGTGACAGAGAGAGAAGAAACATTGTAGTGACGATTTTAAAGGTCAGCTATTATGCAAAATCCTCTTCTTCATGTCTCTTCTACGTCAACATGTGTCCCCTCTTCTTCATGTCTCTTCTACATCAACATGTGTCCCCTCTTCTTCATGTCTCTTCTACATCAACATGTGTCCCCTCTTCTTCATGTCTCTTCTACATCAACATGTGTCCCCCCTGAACAAAGATTCTCTCTCTTTTTGATCCATTTCTATAAAAACCTGTCTGAAAGTGAGCTGATCAGATTTTGGCCACTTTATGATGTCATAACGATTTTTTTTAGCTTGTGTAACCATTAGCCAATCAGCAACCAAGGTACCACGATCTTATGACGCAATTCTATCAGCTTCCCAGTTACACAGGGACGCGGGAAGTCAGTCAGAGTTGGGGGTGCGTGCAGCGTCTCGCAGCGGAGTAACTGTAGTGGGGGAGGGGCTGCGAGTGGAGCCTCGCAGTTTTTCAGGTTGATATGTGAAGCTCGTTAGCTAGCCAACATGTATCGAGCAAATGTTTAGCAACATATTAGAAGTGAGGCCACTAGTCTAACGTTAGGTCTACTGTGATAGCCTCACTTTTAATACTTTGCAAAACATTAGCTAGCACTAGTGTTTTGCAGTTGCTAGCAGCTTATTGGGATGTTATGCTAGACAGACAGATATAATAAATTAAGCATTATTGTTAGTAGGGACCTCCCGATCACCTTTTTTTGCTCCCGATCCGATTCCGATCATTTGATTTTGACAATCTGCCGATAACGATTTTTCCCGATCCGATCTTTATGCATTAAGAGAAAAAAAAGGTAACAGATAACGGCTGGTCATCCAACGCGATGAATTCAGCTATCTTGGCTGTTATTGTTTGGCCTTTTCACTGTTCAGTTTCTCTTTCCTTTTGAAAGTCTCTGAAAGTGTCGCTTGTTTCAGTGCCGTTACCTGAGTGGCCGCTGTGTACTCGCCGTGTTGTTGTTGGTGTTTGTTTCTCAGGTAGCGTATTAGATTGGTCGTGTTGAACGTAGCTCTGTTCTTTCCACCACGCGGAACCTCCGCCTTGCAAACATTGCATCTGGCTGTTACACTGCCTTCGCTTTCAATTTTATAATACTTCCAAACTCCTGACATTTTCTCCGTCCCGACTCCCGAGTCACCAGCTGAACGTAGCCTCTCGTTAGCTTGCTGCTACTATTAGACACTGCGCCCACTCTGTTGCCAGATTTCAGAGAAATAAGCAGGTCTGAAAACAAGCCCAAAAGAAGCAACACAGACATGATGTTGTGTAATTTTAAACCAAAACTAAGTCCTCAGGATGACTTTAAGACGTGAACATGGTCATTTTTGTTTTGTAACATTAAATTAAAAAATTAAAATTATTAAGAAAAATAAATAAAAATCCCGATCCCCGATTTTTTTCTTCCGATTCCGATCTTTTGAAAATCACGTGATCGGCTCCGATCCCCGATCACGTGATCGGATCGGGACATCTCTAATTGTTAGTTAGGCATGTCAGCCTGCAGCCCCACTTCTTGTCTCTCTCTAACTCATAGCAGATGGCTGCACTAAAGAAAAGGGCACAGAGAGGAAACCAGTTGTAAAATGTTTAAAAGTTAATTAAACATAATATAGGCTATGCTTAAATGCATTTCAAAAAAGTTGTGTTGAGTTGTGTTGGAGTTTGTGTTATTCTACATTTTGACACCAAGTTTTTTTTTTCTACTGCAAATGTATATCGGTTCCAAATATCGGTTATCGGTCTCCTTGATTACTAATAATCGGTATCGGTATCGGCCTTGAAAAAGCCATATCGGTCGATCCCTAGTTCTTTTTAACCAAATGTCTCTCAGAGGGGCGTGGGGAGGGGCTCCTTATTTTCATCTAAAGTAACAGACACAGAATCAGCACTTTGGAAACAGGGCTGAAACAGAGGGGATTATGGGTAATGCTGCTATGATCTGTTTGGTGTTTCAGCCAATCAGAGACATGTTTTGTATATATCTGAGAGCTATAATATATTGATGAAAGAGAGTATAATAGGGGACCTTTAAAGTAAAATGTGGAGAAGTTAACAATGATTATCTTCATAAGTTTGTGTATTAGGCACAAACTAACATATGTGCCCGATACAGTTTGATTCTTGCCTGTTTGTCAGGTTGATACGATAAAGATTGCATTTCCATGTCCTCGCATGCACTCGTTCTACCTGCTTTGCCTTTTCATTTTTATATTGAGCTTTCTGGTCGTGTTTTTGTGCTTAGATTTTTGAAAGCAGTTTAGTTGTTTGTATTCTGGACGCGTGTGGTGTGTGTGTGTGTGTGTGTGGTGTGTGTGTGTGTGGTGTGTGTGTGTGTGTGTGTGTGTGTGTGTGTGTGGTGTGTGTGTGTGTGTGTGTGTGTGTGTGTGTGTGTGTGTGTGTTGTGTGTGGTGTGTGTGTGGTGTGTGTGTGTGTGTTGTGTGTGTGTGGTGTGTGTGTGTGTGTGTGTGTGTGTGTGTGTGTGTGTGTGTGCAGGTCGTGCATGCTGACGTGCGTCACTAACCGTCGGGCTCGGGCATCCGTGACAGGCAGTAGTACTCTTGTGTGTGATGAGGTTGGGCAGGCCTCTGAACAGACTGCGACACAGTTTACACTCAAAGATGGTGTCCACCTCCCTCAGCAGCATGTGTCTCAGCTGGCTCGTGCCTGCAAGCCAACGGACAAGGAAATGAGTTTAATTGTTTAGTCATGTAGTTGTTTGACAGATGTCTGTAACAATAATAATAATAAAGCTTTATTGAAACACGTGCAGCTCAAAGTACAAAATGGCGACACATCACAAGTTAAAAACAAACAACAAGAAATTCCCCTCAGATTATTTGTTAAGAACTTTAAAAAGGTACATGCAACACATTTTATCAGGTTAATAGACAAGGAGGTAAAATGTAGGATAATAAAAATTAAGTAAAATACATAATAGCTTCTCTCTGACTGAACCGATATGCAACGATATAAAACATAAAGTGAACATATAGGTACAACAGAAATACAAATAAAAAGAATAAAACAATAGGCGCTTTCACACCGGAGTACTTTTCCCAGTATAGTTCCGATAGTTCTTGAAATGTTGCGTTCACAACATAGTTCCGGATAAATAATCCAGAACTAGAACTTAGTTCATGTGAACCTTTTTACCCCATTTACACGGGAACGTTTGCGCACCGTATGCGTTTTCAAAAAAGTCTTGCATTCGGCTCAACTAACGTGTCCGTTCACACGAGACCGCTGGAAACGCTGAGCAGGAGACGTGGGGAGAGGGAGGCGGGGCTATTTCATCGTTATCAGAAAATGATCGTATAGCGGCGATTACACAGAGCCGTTTGACCCCCAGAGCGCTCCGCTTGCAGATCTATCCACCTTGGGACCCGTTATCGTTTGCGGGGCCCGTTTCTATCGTTTTGTTACGGCCTCGTGTGAACGAAAGGGCGACGCGGGCTAGGGATGCTCCGATCGATCGGCCGATACTCACTCTCTACCGATCGATCGGTGCTCTCTAAACATGCCGATCGCGACAGCCGATCGCATGACGTAAAATACATGACACTTTTCTCTGTGTGCGGCAAAACAAGCTCGCCAACATGGCTTCACCGGTCTGGCAGTATTTCAAGGTGTCCGAAAAAGACAGTAAAATATCGGTATGCAACGTGTGTGAAGCAGAAGTCCTGCAGCTCCGCCCGCCGGACCGGGGTGCGGGACGAAACACACACTAAGAGTTAGACCTGACACACTTAGCTATTTATCTACCTCTGGAAGAAGCTAAACTAGTTAGAAATATGTTTATTCTTCACTGTCGGGTCACTCATTACTGGATCAGTGAGCTGCATGAGATGCTGACAGGCTGTCAGGAGGGAGAGAGGGGGAGAGAGAGAGAGGGGGGAGAGAGAGAGAGAGGGGAGAGAGAGAGAGAGAGGGGAGAGAGAGAGGGAGAGAGGGGGGAGAGAGGAAAAGAGAGCGCTTCCGCTCATCTCTCCCGTGTTATCCAAAGTGAATGTAAACTTGAATAATGTAAATCATTTGAATGTAATAATTAAGTTGGTTGTTGTTTGTGGAAGCTCCAGTGAATGAGCATTAGCTGAGTTTAAACATCACTTTAAATGGAAGATTTAAAGTGATGTTTAAATCTTCCATTTAGGTCCCGCCCACTCGATCGGATCGGCCGATACTGATTCCGGCGATCGGCCCCGAAATTGGCGATCGGAGCATCCCTAATACGGGCTATATATAATATATATATTAGTTAATCAGACTAAGTACTGGGAACTAAGTACGGCAAAGTACTTGGTGTGAAAGCGCCTATTATAACGGTAGGTAAATAATAAAGAATAAAATAACATTTAAGGGGGGGGGGGGGGGTGCTAATAAAAAGCGAATCTAAAAAGATGTTTCTTTAGCTGGCATTTATCGCTGAAGTGTTTCGATACAACAAGCCTTTTAAATTGTAAATTCTAGTGGATACAGCTTGAATAGGAACGAGAAGAAGGTCTGTAAACTCTGGGCATAATATAATCGTATATGATCCGAGAAAACAGAAGAAAACTGTAGGCTACGATTATGGCTGGCGACGATTACGAAAACAACGTAATCGAAATAAAACGATTATTTTTATTATTATTAAAAAACATTTGTATTGGTTTTTCAGTTGAGTTAAAGTTCAGGGTAAGTTCAGGGTTCACTGTTCAAAACATACCGGTCACATTTTCTCAATAAATGGATGTGTTCAAAGTAAATAATAATCGTTTTTAATAATCGTGATATCAATTATTGACCCAAATAATTGAGCAGCCCTACTGCAGAACCGCTGTGACGTTTAAAAAAAGGACTGCCATGACGATTGCTTTGTGCCACTTCTGCGTCACCGCTGTCATCAGCTCCACGTTTTCCGTCATTGCCGTCTGACTCATACTTTCAATTTCCATTCGGTTTGTGCATGTGGATGTGTTCAGTGCTTTGTCGGATGTGAGTCATATGTGAAGCAACAAATAGAGCACTGTCTGAGTAGTATCGTGTATTATTGTTCTCTGTTTGGTATTTCAGTCACACACGAGTCGCACTGAGTCACCTGGAGTTGAGCTGCAGTTAGTGCAAAGTACTGCCACTGTTTTACATTCTTAAACGCTCCCCGGTGGAAAGTGACGAACTGCTGGAGACAGACAAATTATACTCTATTCGAAATTGGTTTACATTAAACACATTATCTTTCTTTTCTTGCTGGTTCATTTGATTTTTTTTATATATTGCAAGACATAAAGACGCAGGACGTGTAATTCCTGCCATCTGGAAACCTTTGCACTTTGCTCGCGCCATAAATAATGAAAATAAATCATAAGAAAACACACGAACCTGAACGGAAGCATTCAATTATCTGCTGGATCCCTGACTTGGAGGTCTGCAGAGGCTGCTGGAGAAGAGGAGGATCTCCGGGCTCCGCACACAGGCCTGGAGAGAGAGGGGGGGTGTATTTGATCAAATCCGGCATATAATTACATCAGTAAGACAGACTCAGAGAAGTACTCCATCACCGGCTACGACACAGAGGGTATATTGCAGTGTGGTTAAAGGCTACACACAATCACTGTCAGGCAGTGAGGTCTGAATGAGACAGTGATTCACTCTCACCTCATTACCTCCATCAACACACACACACACACACACACACACACACCACACACACACACACACACACACACCACACACACACACACACACACACACACACACACACACACACACACACACACACACACACACACACACACACACACACACACACACACACACACACACACACACACACACACACACACACACACACACACACACACACACACACACACACACACACACACACACACACACACACACACACACACACACACACAAGACTGTTACACACCTGAACTTTTGAAAGAACATACATAACATTCATCTGTTTGCCACTCACATATATATATATCAATATTCCAATGGCTGTATAGACTATTCTGCATAGTTTCTCTCATATTCTGTTGCTATTATATTCTATTTTATTTATTTGTACTATTGTATCTGTGTATTGTGTTGCACTGTTGGAGGAGTCTGTGACCTAAGATCTTCATTGTGATAACAACACTGTAGATATGCACACATGACAATAAAAGCCTAAACACACACACACACACACACACACACACACACACACACACACACACACACACACACACACACAACAATTGTTGTTGTGCTTAGTCCAACAGCTTGGGTGTCACAGTTTCACTTTATCAGCTAAAACTAATAAAAAATATGAACCAGGATGAAATTAATGTAAGTGTATTTGGAGAATCATCATTCTTTGATTCACTGAGTTGCTCTTATGGTTTCATCGCCATGATAAACATTAGAAAAACACTTTTTGAAAGGAGGGGATCCTGTTACGGTGTTTTTCACTAATAGGTCCGAACAATTGTATTTTTCCTTTGTATAAAACATTAAAAATAAAGCTGTTGCTTCCTGTATAATTCATGGCCTGAGACTCCACGGTCCCCACTAGCTATTAAGATGGATTGCGGGAGTCGAGGTGCTCTCGTTCTAGCGATGTTCATGTTTTTTTTATTACTCCAGCCACTTGGCTTTTACATCAATACAACGACTGTATGCCCGTTGCAATGAACAGTAATCAGAGAGGGGTGAGCAGCAGCGAGAGCAATCACTCTCACAAACACCAGCGAACACCCTGCAATCACATGTCTCATTATTTTAAAAGCACCGCGATGAATCTCTCAGTAAAACACTGTCGATGTTTCTCGCTGTGACAAAGATCCACGTTTTGTTTATTAGTCCGTTTTGTTTTTGATATTTATTTTTGTTCTCTGGAAGATCAAGTTACTTCCCTTCCGCTTCCCTCAGCCTCACGGCAGCCCCCTTCCGTTTCACCACCATGGGGTCTAGAGCCTTCAGCCGCTCTGCACCCCGCCTCTGGAACTCCCTCCCACCTGACATCCGCAACACTGACTCTCTCCCCATTTTCAATCACGCCTCAAAACACATCTCTTCACACTCGCATATCCACCCTGATCGTTATCCATCACACACCCTCTGTTTTTATTGATTTGGTCATTTGATTGATATAAACTGCATTGTCTTGTTTATGTCTCTTATGCTGGTGTTATGTATCGTGTATCTTGTTTTTTATGTATCTGTACGGCGACCTTGAGAGCCTTGAAAGGCGCCTATATAAAATAAATGAATTATTATTTATTATTATTACTTCTGGTCAGATAACAACACTGTGTGTGTGTGTGTGTGTGTGTGTGTGTGTGTGTGTGTGTGTGTGGTGTGTGTGTGTGTGTGTGTGTGTGTGTGTGTGTGTGTGTGTGTGTGTGTGTGTGTGTGTGTGTGTGTGTGTGTGTGTGTGTGTGTGTGAGACACAGGCAGACACACCCACAAAGACGCAGACACAGAAAAAGAGCAAAAAAAGTGACTGACAACTGTGTGAGTGAGTTTGACAGAGAGAGCGATGGAGATTACGTGTTAACGTGTGACGGAATGAGTTTCCCCCGTGCCCCTCCCCCCACACCGCGGCTAGCTGCTATAGTTCCAGCGGGGCAGGTCAGTGACCCCCGACCCCCCCCCCGCAACAGGGTCAAAGATCAACCAAGCAGAAATGTCGGCCCAGCTAAAAAGTTCCCTTTACCGCGAGTAGCTCTGTAGCAGGATCTGAATCAAGATGTCCACCTTTGTTCTTAAAGGGAAGCTACTGTGGAAGAAAAGCAGGAAGGAAGGAAGGAACTAACGGAGGAAGGAAACAAATATGTCCGATTTAGACGTGATGTCACCATGGTGGCAGATGCAATGGCCATGCGGCACACGTTCTTATCCGTGAATCACGCGAGTTGTCAGCTGAAGAAGTGTTGCAGAACTGGTTTCCTGTAGCTTCAGATCGACCTGCTGACGGAGGCGTAATGCTGAGCCAGCTCGGTTCGGTGGAGGAAGTGGTTACAGCTCGGTGCGCCAAATATCCATTTAGGAGAACATTCTGTCTTTCCAGAATATAAATCTTATGTTGTATATTTATATGCCTCTCATATTCAATGTACTTTCCCAAAGGTTTACTTTTGCAGGTCTGAACATTTAATGAAAGGTTCTAAATAAAGACTTTTCGAAATGTTAGACTACTCAGCGGTGCGCAGTATCTGCACCGCCCCTTTTTGCTCCACTTCCTGCGTGAAGTGATGTGGAGCACGCAGCCAGCCATAAAGCTCCACGGGAGGCTGGCGGACAGCGTCAGCGTGAAGGTGGCTGAACGAGGACGGAGGGAGCTTCACCCACCTGAGTTGTGACCCTCGCTGCCGTCAGTCTGGCAGATCTGGTCCCTGGTCCTTCCGTTCTCACTCATGTTGGACTCGGGCAGGAGAGGGGGGATGGGCTTCCACAGCGGCTTGGCTTGGAGCTGGGACGCTGAGTCGCCCGTTTCCTCCTCGTCGCCCGGTGGCTCCTTCTGGTCCAAGCCCTCTGACGGAGCCTCCTCTGGAGCGGGGGTCTGGAGCGGGGCTGGTTCGGAGGGCTGGTCTCCTCCTTTGGGCTCCTGTGGTGGCCGCGGGGGGTCTGGCTGGGTCTGGCCTTCCTCCATCTCCGTCTCAGCGACATTCTGTGGGGACAAAAGATCACATCAAATCATGAGATGTGGAAAAAAGGTCAACTGTATTGTCAATTTCTCTGCATGTGTGATACCAACAGGGAGAGCGAAATGCCGTTCCTCACCGTCCCAAAGAATACAGATATAAACTGTTTGGTCGATGACTTCTATGTTGTAACAATGCTTTTTGGCAATACATCTTATACCGTCGGAAAGCCTGTTTGGCATTGGCAGAGGAGATGTGTCACATTGTTCATGGGGGCACCCCACATACTCAGCTCTGCTGCTCATCCCACACATGCTTGTTCCTCACAAAAGTGGTACCAAAACAAAAGCATCGTTACAACATAGAAATGATTTACCAAACACAAATTGCCTTACTTTTTTTGTTACGTTTATAAGAATATACATATATGAATATATTCATACATGCATACACTCCTGTACACCCAATTATAAATATATAATAATACATAGACACATAAACCATGAGAGGTATGAATAAAAAGAAGCATTTGAATTGTACGCATAATTTTAGCTTCTTTTTTTTAATGAAGAAACAAGGAAACGCAAATGTTAAAAGTATAGAGCAGCCAGTGGCCGTTTCTCAATCTCGAGGATTCTGGCTTCCAAGCCAATATTTCAAGGATGCTACATCGAGTGCCGCCGAAGTACTGTTCCAATGTCCAGCATACTTGGAATTCCACCGAGGCCACGTCCTTGGTTTGGGGGTAATTTCGAGGCTGCACATGGGTAGACTTCGCGTCCTTACAATCCCCACAATGCTTTGCGCACGGACCAATTTCAAAAACCCTTGGGGAGAATGGCTGACCCGACGCAGCACACATTTAAATGTAAGTGTGTAGTGGCGTAGAACATGTGTTGGTAAATATGTTACTTTGTTACATTTGTTATCATCAAAAATGTGTTCCGTGAAAGTAAAGCAAGTTCATAATTAGATAGACATCGTGAGGTATTTATTTTCGGTACAGTTTATGTTGAAAACGTTAGAGAGAGTGGCACACTTGTTAGCCTGTTCCATTCTTCTTTGTTTTCCGAAGCCGTGGCTTGGAAGCATACTTGCTTCATTTCGGAAGTACGCGACTACCAAGCCAGCATCCTCGAGATTGAGAAACACTCAGTGTGTTGCTCAGTGTCTTGGGGCCTAATCTGGGCCACAGTGAAAGCGAGATAAGGCGCCAAAGTTTGAAATGTTCAAATTCAATATATAGAGACCACCAGTCCAGCTCAAACGCCTAAAACAAACACACACACAGAAAATCTAATAAGTGGAAGTTGATCCTAAATAAATAAATACGGGCATAAATCCAAGAGAGGAAACAGTGCCCATCGTGAATAAAATGTGTCACCACCCCATGCTAGAAAATCCATATTGTCGGGCAGAATGAGTGTGTGTGAGTGTGTGTGAGTGTGTGTCACGTCTCCTGAGATTTTGTAAGGGGGCATTAACCTTGTCGCACAGAGCCACCCTTCAGCAGATAAGTGACTACACATCAACCCTTCAGTTTGAGGACATACATCTGTGTGTGTGTGTGTGTGTGTGTGTGTGTGTGTGTGTGTGTGTGTGTGTGTGGTGTGTGTGTGTGTGTGTGTGTGTGTGTGTGTGTGTGTGTGTGTGTGTGTGTGTGTGTGTCTGTGTTACTTGACACTACCTTTCTCTCTAAGTCCCAAATCTTTGTTCTCCTCTCCCACCCACCAATTTATCCTAATTTTCTCGCAGTGTCTGTTTCTCTCACTCCTGGCGTCCCCGCTGCCCTTGAACAGGATAAATGACTTCACTACCGCACATTGACACAGGGCAAGTGGGCCAATCACACACACACACATACAGACACACACACCACACACACACACACACACACACACACACACACACACACACACACACACACACACACACACACCACACACACACACACACACACACACACACACACACACACACACACACACACACACACACACACACACACACAGTTAGTAATATTCATTTGTCAATCAATCCATTGCTCGTGCATCATTGTTATGTATCACTAAGTGCTGATTGGAGTGGGCGGACTAGCCATGGAGAACAACAGAATTAAATAGACCTCGACTTAACAGGTTGGATTAAAATCATAATGATAAAAATTACATTATGATATGACCTCGTAATTTATTTTGTTCATTAAAAGAGCAACTAGCGTCTCTGAGGAGCTTCCTGGAATACGACCATGTGAATGCATCTCCCTCAGGGACTTTCATCGTGGTGCCTGGTGTTGGAGCTCAGGCGGCCTGTCCCTGCGGTCGGTAAAGGCTATGAATAAAGTTGTGAACAAATAAAGGAACAAACATGCAGACACACAGGGGAGTGTTGTGTTGTTCTGAGCAGCTATCACCTTGAGTATAAAGCCAGGTTTCATATGATTATAGGAGGACATTGTCTTTTAATTTGACATGTATTAAAGGTCCTCCATTATACTGTTTTTCATCAATATATTATAGGTCTCAGATATATACAAAACATGTCTCTTGCCCCTTTCACACCAACGCGGTTCCAGGGCCGGTTCGGAGCTAGAGCCTGAAAAGCAGCGGTTTGTCCTGTTCACACCGCAGCGGAGCCGGCTCTAAGCTCCGAAAACCAAAAATAACCGCATCCATCACGCTAACGTCGGAGGTGAGGGCAGGGGCGGGATCAACCTGAGCAATAAGAGATTATGGCGAGTACGGAAAATGAAAGTTGTAACAAGCAGTAGCGCTGAGCAAAGTGACTAGAATGCAACCACACACTAACCAGGCTTAGTGTTTATTTGTACCTTACTTTGACCATCTGTTCGCTGTCATTGATCAGTGTGGAGAGCAGGCAGGCGTTTTGTTTTGTATTATATGTTTTTGGTGCTATCCTGGGGGGAAAGTGCCCCAGTTCTGATTGGCTGGGCGAAATGCAAACCACGCCCCGTAAAACTCTGAAAAGTTTTGTATTTGTTTGCTGATTGGCTAATGGTTACACAAAACATCGTTATGACATCATAAAGTGGCCAAAAGTTTTTTATAGAAATGGATCAGGACAAAAAGAGAGAATCTTTTTTCCGGAAACTTTCAGAATCTCTTCACACAGAGGGGACACATGTTGATGTAGAAGAGACATGGAGAAGAGGGGACACATGTTGATGTAGAAGAGACCTGGAGAAGAGGGGACACATGTTGATGTGGAAGAGACATGAAGAAGAGGGGACACATGTTGATGTAGAAGAGACATGGAGAAGAGGGGACACATGTTGATGTAGAAGAGACATGGAGAAGAGGGGACACATGTTGATGTAGGAGAGACATGAAGAAGAGGGGACACATGTTGATGTAGAAGAGACATGGAGAAGAGGGGACACATGTTGATGTAGAGGAGACATGAAGAAGAGGGGACACATGTTGATGTAGAGGAGACATGAAGAAGAGGGGACACATGTTGATGTGGAAGAGACATGAAAAAGAGGGGACACATGTTGATGTAGAGGAGACATGAAGAAGAGGGGACACATGTTGATGTAGAAGAGACATGAAGAAGAGGGGACACATGTTGATGTAGAAGAGACATGAAGAAGAGGGGACACATGTTGATGTAGAAAAGACATGAAGAAGAGGGGACACATGTTGATGTAGAAGAGACATGGAGAAGAGGGGACACATGTTGATGTAGAAGAGACATGAAGAAGAGGGGACACATGTTGATGTAGAAGAGACATGAAGAAGAGGGGACACATGTTGATGGAGAAGAGACATGAAGAAGAGGGGACACATGTTGATGTAGAAGAGACATGAAGAAGAGGGGACACATGTTGATGTAGAAGAGACATAAATACGTGGATTTGACATAATAGGTGACCTTTAAATAAATGAAGTGTCAATCTGACAATGAGGGGGTGGGACTGGAGAGTCACATCGAGGCATTGTTGTTGTTGTTGTTGTTTTTCAGTACCTCCAGTCTGCGGAGACAGTGGGAGCTCTTCCTCCTCGTCGACCTCTGGACCTTCACCATGGCGCCGAGAGGGGCCTCCTGCACCACAGGGTCACTGCCAGCAGCCTCCGGCGATCTGCAACAACACCGCACATGAGCCAGGGAACACACACAGCCATCACATTACACTACACATGTATAATGTGTACGTCCGTACGTGAGCTTCCTTTGATTCAATATAAATACATGAATGAAACAATGACACACGAGGCGTGTCATGTCTCATCTTTACTCTCTCTGTGAAACACAATCTACCTGCTTCACGCTGACAATCAAACACTTAAGGACAAGAGGGAAATATTTCAATATTTGAAACCATATTGTAAGATTGCAATGGAAATGCTAATAGACATGTGTTAATCCTCTAAACAGCAGTAACTACGTACATTTACTCAAGTACAATTTTGAGGTAAATGTTATGCTACTTTATACTTCACTGTTAAGAGAATTTTATTTTAACAAATAACTAATTAAATAACTATAGTTACCAGTTTAATTTTTGTTATGTTTTAGATTCAGAACAATGATCAGTTTAAATAATATGATCAATTGTTAGAGATTAAACTTCCGAAAGTAGTTCAAATCACCAAATAACAGTAAAGTATGCGCGTGTTAATTAGGGACGCTCCGATCGCCATGTTTGGGGCCGATCGCCGGAATCAGTATCGGCCCGATGGATCGAGTGGGCGGGGCCTATGGAGATCTTCCATTTAAAGTGATGTTTACAACTCAGTTAATGTGAGGATGTTCATACACACTTGGTAAGATGTGTGTGTGTGAAAGAAGACCACAAAAAACAGCAGTGACTGCTCTCAGCTGTTTAACACTTAAAGACCTAGACACCATCACCAGTTGTAGGTTGTCTGAAGTGCAGTGTTACTATGAAAATTCACTAGAATGCAGGAATTGAGAGAAAAAATCTCAACATTTTTCATGCTGCAGAAAACACGCAATAAGAGCTCTGTAAGTGCACTGCTTAGAGACCAGCATGCTGCTCGCTGCTTCTAAATATAAATCTGAATAGAATATTTTAAAAGGTCAGAGTAATAGTTTCAAACAATGCTAATTTGGCTGCTTGCCATATTGGTGGCAGCAGGACAATTAAACCAATGATAGCAGCAGCAGCAGAGTCAGTGTGAGGCACGCCATCCCTGTGTGCATTTCAGATGAGCTCTAGCCTTCCTTAAATAAACATTCATGCTAATGGCTATGGGGGTTTTCCCAGAGGACCTTACAGCACAGGGAACACTGCATAGGTACAGTATGTGGATCTGCATATAAAAAAATCATACCACGTATACTTCATTCGTATAAGTAATGTTGTAGTAAATGGTAAATGGACTGTACTTATATAGCACTTTATCCAGTCTTTAAGACCCCTCAAAGCGCTTTACATACTACATGTCGTTCACCCATTCACACCCATTCATACAGAGCAGTGTATATTACTCTAGGAACTAACACGCATACACATTCACACACCGTTGGCCATGCCATCAGGAGCAACTCAGGGTTAAGTATCTTGCCCAAGGATACATCGACATGTTGACTGCATGGGCTGGGATCGAACCCACAACCTTCTGGTGGAAAGACGACCGCACTCCCTCGCAGCCGTAGTCTACATACACATTAATGAAGTACACAAATAACTTCTACTGTAGTTAAAAAGAAAATAAGAAAAATGTCCTGAGTCAGTATCAACGTATATCCTATATTTCTGGTCATTTCTGTGGTATATAACTTACTTTTGGGATATAAGAGAACTTAAGGGTGGATATTCAAACCACTTTTCATCCGTTGCACCCCCTCCTGGGAAATAAATAGACATCCCTGGGATAAATGAAGTCTTTATACAAAAATCTGTCCCTGAGCCCCTACTAATTAAGCTTATGTTAATCACTATTAATAATAATCCTAGCCCGCAACCAAAAAAAAGTATGTTGCTGCCCTCTAGTGGCCGCTTAAGATAAAGCAGCTTGGTCCAACTCAGCCACCTGCACCTGACATCATAAGTGCAAATAATAATAAGTATAGCCATTGAGATATGGACAGTTTTTGTCAGTGGAGAATTCTACCTCTATAATAAGAGGAATATGAAGCTGCACTGATCTTCAAAAACATCGTCTCTACGTCTGGGGCTGCCGATATGGAATCTGTAGTAAATACAAAAATAATCATTGTGCCTTACTACTGTGGGACAATTAAAATGACTACTTAATGGCACAATCTGAGAGAAATCACATGGTTTAAGATACTTCACTGAAAAGCTTGTGTCTACAGTGCGGTCACATGACAGCCCTAAGTGATAAGCGTGGTGGGAACGTCACATGCTTTCATGACACAGCCAATGTCATATTCACAGCACCGGCACATCCCCACCTGGGTATATGTGTAGTTCCACCTGATCTCCAGCAGAGGGAGACAAAGCGTGAACTTTAAAATGTTTTTTTTTTAAGTTTTGCAGTCTGCTGATGTATGAGTAAAGGGGGACACGGTGAGGGGGACACAGTGAAGGGGCCACAGAGGGGTTGCCCCAACGTATGTCTTAATAAAAAAGAATGTGATTTTGCTTTATTGCATGATAATGGAAAGAGTCCTGCCGGGTAATTAAAGCAGCCGAAGCACAGGGGAGCAGGTTAGCTGATTACATTTCAAAACAACAACTACACAATTGCCTTGTGACAGGAAATTGAATACTTTAGAGATAACAGCTGTGTGAATCATGTTTTCTCACACGGGTATGGACGTATCACTTATAACAAGACAAATTGAAGTATAGAATTTAAAAATACATGTTGCACCTGTGTTTTGTAGGCACTAATTCAGGACGCTACTATGGATTTCACATCAATATTAGTCAAGTTGTTTGTGAAGTTCAACAGAAATAGCTCATGTCTAGTGTTTCCATATCATTTGTAGGTCAGAGTGCAACGTGAGCTTTAGGTTATTACTGAGACAAGTCATTAGCAAGTGTTATTGACACAACAAAGACAAATTATTGTGAAATTGGAGCGATAGATTTTCCCAGATTGCGGTCAATGAAATTGGAGGACACAATATAATAAACAAATAGACAAGATGAAAGATTGTTCATGGTGATGTGTCTGTTTTAATCAGATCTGTGTGGACAAGTCAAGGGTTTGATCAAACTACAAAGCGGACAGTAAAACATTCAATAATCTGCGTGAGGTCATGAGGATGAACTAATAATGAACTTTGCAATAAGATAAGATAGGACTTTATTTATGCTGAAGGAAATTGTTGTGCCAGAGTAACACAAATAAACACAGAAGCACCATAATAATAAAACTGTACACTGACAGTGTGGTTAAAAGGGCAATTCAATAACTACAGGAAACAGAGATGGTCACATCATTAAATGAACATTATTTAGTATTTAGTAGTGCAAAAAAAACGTAGTGGTCGTTACGTAATTGCAAGTTATTTATCGAACATTATAGATAATAATAATAATAATACAAATATTGACAAGACAGCTGCTTGTGAGAGGCTACACCCAATTATAGCTGAGCCTCAAATGAAGGGCAGCAGACAAGGGAATGTCCAAAACAAATACAACTCTAAACGTATCTCACACTGGTAGATGACACACTTCATATATCTGACACCTACTGTGACACCGCAAAACCACAGTTGCACCAAATTCTGAGTGAGAGGAGAGGAGAGGAGAGGCGCTGCAGGTGGACTCTGATTTAGGGACTTCATTCCTGAGCGCTTTGAGCTCAGGAATGCCTTTCTGAGCTTTAACTGTCATGAGTTTATTTAAACGGAACCATTAGATACAAACACGGTATATTCTGGCCAGATTGAGAGCAGGGATATTAATGCATTACGCACCGTTCCAGGTTCCATTTCAATCAGGGGTGTCAAACTCAATTTCATCACGGGCCACATCAGCATTATGGCTGCACTCAAAGGGCCGGTTGTAACTTTAAGACTATATTCACATACATATATAAATATTTTATATATATAAAATAATGTATAATGTAATGTATGTATGTATTATTACTTTATTGCATTGGATTATTATCGGATAGGGTAATAACTTCATGAATAACTACGTCTGAAAGAAGAAGTCTAGGGCAAATAAGTGCAAGTCTCTTCAGTGAGAATGTCACACAATTATTTTAAAAGAAAAGCCAAATTCTGAAAAAAAGTCAAAATTAAAAATAAAGTAACATTTTGAAAAAAGTCAAATGTAAGATGCATTGTGGGACATGTAGTTTATGGACATGGTGCATCTGTAAATCGGCATGTAACCGTATAATAAACATATCACATTCTTTCAGAGCTCTTGCGGGCCACATGAAATGATGTCGCGGGCCGGATTTGGCCCCCGGGCCTTGACTTTGACACCCCTAAATGAGAAATTAGGGACTTGGACAGGAAAGTCTGTCTACCTTACCGACTACTGAGGTCTGGGGAAAACGAATTCAAAGATTCTACTTCTTTATCTTGTGAAAATAAAGTTAATTTGTGTCGGTAGTATACTGAAACGGTGTGTAGATGCATCTAGTTCAGGTGAAGCTCTACATTATCTGTGAGTGTGAGTTAAATGAACTCTTCTGTGTGTCGTTTCCCATACATTGATTTATTTGTGGCGTGCCAACATTTTGTCTACTGTTTTTATTTTGGTGGTCTAATGGACAGTGAGGTGGGCTGATGATCGGAAGGTTGCGAGTTCAAATCCTGCCTGGAACACCACTACGAGTGTGCCCTTGAGTCAGCCCTCAGTTACTCCAGGGAGAATGTGGTGCTGTCAGAGTTTCCGTTAGAATATTTTTTTTTCGTTAAAGTTTAAATCTTCCGGACAAATGAGAAAAGTGCCGGTCAAAGGTATTTTTTGTTATTTATTGAGCTTTAAAACAAATTGATACGATTCGATATTAAACACACTAACTATAGTAGATTAACTAAATTATTCAAAAGTGTCAGTATCCGTCTCGTGCAGCTCGCGGATCCAGAGTGACCCGACAGTCCAACTAAACATATCTATAACTAGTTACGGTAGTTTGAGAGGTAATTAAAATAGCTACGTGTGATATTCTAACCTGAAGTGTGTGTTTTGTCAGACTCGCGTTTATGTCCATATCGATCAGATCCAGCTAGTTCTAGCTAATGATATGACTACCTGCTTATTAAAAGACGCCTAAACAATAAGCGTCGCTATGCAACCGGGTGAGGCCGCAAAGTATAGCGCAGCATTATGCCTTTGTTTACATCCCCACCCGAACCCCGAGGCATTACCAACAGATCAACGCACAATCAACCCATCCAGGACATCTCTTTCTCCACATTAAGTGTTAGACATTAGAGTTGACTATTCTTGTCTGTCACATACTCTTCTGTCTGTCTCATAAGTGGCGCAACTGATGCGGTATTGCGCTAAGGGGAAATCATTTTGACCGGAGAGATCTAGATTTGCCGGTCTTCAGCATATTTTACCGGTCATAGTCCGGTAATTACCGGCTAACGGGAACTCTGGGTGCTGTGCCCCCACACATAGAATCTAATTCTGTGGGAAACACTGATCTGTGAGGCCTTTTGATGGCCTGTTGATGGTGTTTTCATTGTTTAGAAAATGCAAGCCAGGATACAATCCAACACATGAGAAAAAGCAGCAAATTCCATTTTTTACCGTCTATCATTTCTTCAATGAGTCGAATGATGCAAGAACAATCTCATTGTCTATCTTAAACATCTCTGTAACTTTGTGACCAACCACTCGTACACATGTGTCGATAATTGCCTGATGAATGTCACCTGTTCATGAGTATACATGAGTTGTAGAGATGTGATCCTAATCAGACATGTATCCACTTAAAAGCGAAAAGGAAGAAGCGCCACACTGCGGAGCTTCAAGCACTGCCGTCAGAAATCAGCAGACGAAAAGCATCACAAATTCAGCAGTTGGAGAAGTCATGTTGACCGATCACTGTGCTGTGTTTTGTGAATAGTAGTACAGCTGCCAACAACGTGTCATCAGAGCAACGCTTTACAGGCCTTTTGACAATCATGGAAAAATACTAGAGAGGAGAATAGAATCGCCTAAACGAGGCGATGTACACCGTGGAGTGCAACAGAGGATCGTACCGAGTGACCCACAGAAAGAACCTGAACGAGTGCAAGTTGCTGTGCCAAAATTATATATACAATAAAACAAGATACAAATAAAATCTAAACAACATCTCAGAATATTTTAAACAGGACATATACAGTATACTTCATCAAAACTACGTCGACGGACACGGGCAAACGCATTAGCCCAAAACAATTCCCTAAAAAGAAACACGCTGCCGTTTCAAAAACAATGCATATAAAAAACACCAATATGCCAAAACACGTGCAAATTAAGAAAGTTCTTCGACGACTTGATGAAACAACAACGTGTTCTGGAACCGTTGCAAAAAAAAAAAAAACGATGCAATAAACTCAAAACACAACGGGGACTCACAGAAACGCTGTCACTCGGCTTATTTGAACAATGTCACAGATATTGCTGCAGATCTGCTGTAAGCTAGCTAGCTAACGGAGCTAACCTCATCACTTCAAATATACTGACAAAACACCTTCAATTATGAAACAGACAACTTTGTCAAACTTCATAATCCCCGAATGTCAACAAGCGCTCCGGTCCCGGCTGTGTGCGTCACACATCAGTTCAGGGTGACTTTGTACGAGCAGAGTGACACAAGTTTACAAGCAAAAAAGTCACTTTACAGCCCTCATGTACATCCACATTGCCATTTTGAGAAGATGGTAATCAACTGCTCAGGTTGTCCTGGGACTCTGTTATCTGAGCGAACCGCGGCACAGTGAAGGCTGCAAACCCGAGACTAACAGCAGCCTCATTAATTTGATGAGAAGCGTTTCGTAAAAAAGACCCCACTGTGGACGACTGTCTGAGAACACTTCCAAAGAGGCTCTCCGCACGACAAAGGGTTTTTAAAACAAACACATCTATAGCCACACAAACGCGCCAATAATACACTCGCGCACTAACACGAGGGACTCTCCCGTTACCGTGGCAACAGACAGAAGTGCTCGTGAAGTAGTGACTCCAGTTCTGACGGAGGTAATGAGATTGAAGGTGTCCTGCGCTCTCGGGGAGGATTTGAGGATGGTTGGCGTCCGTGGTCCGACCCCGTCGCCCGCACTCCACTTCCTGCTCGTGCACGCTTTGTTGTTATTCTTTAGAAATGAAATCCCAATATACCAAAGTCTTCTCAGCCCCTTGATACATCAATTAAATTCAGCTCCAAGCTTCGTTTGGGTGTTAATGTTTTGGGTAAGCAGTAATCATTGATGTCCTGACCTTTGATTTCAACAACTGCTCGTAGCAACTGAGCAAACAACATTGCTCTGGATACCCAAAGCAGGGTAAATGAAAATGACTCCCTCTTCGACACAAGCTCTCAAAAAAATGAAATGAGAACCACTACAGATTTGCAAAAGGCCTTTCTTTTCTTCCTTCTCGTAGTTCTTGAAAGACAATTGTAATTGTAATGAGCCTCTAGTGTCTGAGGCACTTTGGAGAAAATATATGAGACTGACAATCCTAAGAACTAACGGCTAACACTCTGAAATATATGGCATTATCTTCTCCTCTGCTACACATTATCAACTTGCCTCTAACCCAGGGGTGTCAAACTCAAGGCCAAATCCGGCCCACGACTTCATGTTATGTGGCCCGCAAGAGCTTTCAAAGAATATAATATGTTTATTATACGGTTACTTGTCACTTTACAGAAGCAGGTTGCCAATAAACAACATGTCCCACAATGCATCTCCTTTTGTGACATGCGCACTGAAGAGACTTGCAATTATTTGCCCTGGACTTTCGCCTTCAGACGTAGTTAATTATGAAGTTATTACCCTATCCGATACTAATCCAATGCAGAGGCAATAATGTCATATAATACATTATTTTATAAATTTATATCGTCTTAAAGTTACAACCGGCCCTTTGAGTGCAACCATAATGCAAATGTGGCCCGCGATGAAATTGAGTTTGACACCCCTGATCTAAACCGATCATTTCCAAATGTAAAACTTGGTCCTGACACATTAAAAAGTACACGTCTCCATACTAACCCTCCGGGGAAATGCTGTGATCCTTTGCTACATGTTTCACAAATACTAATATCTTCTTCTCTTTTATAAGAAAATATGTTTAATTTTCATCTCCGATTAAGTGCTTTCCTTTTGGGAATGTCCCTTATTGTAGGGGACGAATCTGTTCGCCCCTACAGAGGCCACAAACCAGTGTTTCCGCCAGGGGGGGGCGTCTTGACGGCCTTATTCAGCTCGGAACGCCCTGAACTCGAGCCGAGGGCGTCCAACATCCCCGCCATCGGCCTCTTCTCAGCTTTTCATATCTTGGACCGTCTGCCACGGGGCAACGCGGAACGTGTGCGATGTGTACGCGACGAGCGGTGGAGCGTGCGCGTTAACTGCGAGCGCCGGAGCCTCGCAGCGGCGAAACTGAGGCTCCGTGGTATACTGCGGTAAACGGAGCCGGCTCTTCTTCTCAGTGAGCCGAGCCAAATAATCCGGCTCACTGAAAAGAGCCGTAAGTCCCATCACTGACGTAAAGAGATGTGTGACCTGCTCCATCGAAATCAGTCGCATTGACCCGAAGACACATTTTGAGTTGTATGCCCTGTTGGAAAGAGGAGATTCCTAGCTTTCTAATGATATCAGGATTGTTGTTGTACTCCAAATATTAAGCGAAATATGTCACATTATATAACGACTGTCACCGAGTCATCATTTTGAGAAAAAGGCCTTTAAAGTTTCCTCTTCTCTGGAACCCATCGATCTGATTGGTTATTAGCAAATGATCAAAATATTACGGAGGGAAGATATTTTCGTTTGGATTACTGGTCTGGGGGAAGCTCGCGAGTGTGTGTGTTTGTGTATTTTGCGTTTGTGTGTATTGTGTTTGTCTCCCGGGGAAAACCCTCACGAGAAACACCGGCTGTTGTTTTTCCCGCTGTGACGTCAAGTTACTCCGTTCTCCGCTTGTAATTATGCCGAAGCTTCAAAGCTGTATTTATCATCTGAATTTGCCGAAACAATAATATAATAATATTCTGAAAGCCAAGACTTTGTTTAGTTGAAATCAAACAAAACACCCGAACCCCGAAAAACTATTTACGCAAATCCACGTTTATTTTGGAATGAGCCGTTGCGACTTCCGACTGATTTCGATAGAGCGGGTCACATATTGTCTATATGGGACGGCTCAATTCAAAATGCGAGTCGCGTGACGTTATGACTTGCTCTCGGGGTGGACGCCCTCTCAGCCCTGGTCTGGCGGAAACGCTGCAACAAACGGATAATTCTATGTGCGGAAAGAGTCAGACTTTCTTTCCAGTGAGCCGTCTACCTCGTAGTAAAAGCAGCCTGTCATGTTTAGTCGTGAAAGTGTGTGCAAGTGTATCTTAGGATTTTACATTCATGTTCTATATAATATTGAACAATCAAATAATATTTGTTATTCTGAAATGTTGTTTGTTAGTGGAAATGTGTATTTCCACATGTATATATATATTAAAAAAAATCTTTTTTTCTTTTTAATGCCATTTTATTTCTATTTTTGAAATAATAATAATAATATATTTTATTTATAAGCGCACTTTTCATTTGCGTAAACAAAACTCAAAGTGCTACAAAATTAAAAATTAAAAAGGGTGAAACAAAACAACAAAAACAATAAAAAAACAATTAAAACAACATAATAAAAGCTGTGACATTCATGCCCGCATGGCATAATGTGGGGGATTTAAAAATCTAGTTAAAGACTATTCTAAAAAGATGCTTTTTTAGGCCTTTTTTGAAAGCCTCCACAGTCTGTGGTGTCCTCAGCTGGTTTGGGAGGGCAATATATTGGACTGTTTATTTATGTGTCTTAAACGCAAAAAATTCCCAAATTGGGATCAATAAAGTACCTATCTATCTATCTATCTATCTATCTATCTATGCTATGAATGCCTACATGGTACGTAATATATATGCATTTATGTGTGTGTGTGTGTGTGTGTGTGTGTGTGTGTGTGTGTGTGTGTGTGTGTGTGTGTGTGTGTGTGTGTGTGTGTGTGTGTGTGTGTGTGTGTGTGTGTGTGTGTGTGTGTGTGTGTGTGTTGTTCAAGAGGAGATGTGTGTATCCTGCAATCACCACTGCCTTCTCGTAGTTATTTCCGATGGCTGTGTGGAGGCGGAGGACTTCCTCCTAATGGACGGACGCCACTCACTGACATGATGCCGACTGCAGGCAGACAGACGCACCAGTGACACCAGCTGACCACCACACGGGCTGGGAAATGCTGTCGGGCACTGACCGAGATCCCATGTGCAATAAAACATGCCTTTGTTTTACCACAGTGGCAAAGGGAAACACGTGCGAGACGGCACTTGGAAACGTTTAATAACATGCTTCACTCAGCTGACTGATGTAAAAATAAATGAACTAATAACCTTTGAAGAATAATTGTCTGACCTTACTGCTTTAATGTCCTTTGTGACAACGATCAAGAACAAACAGGTCATCTCCCATACAAACACACGCCAGTTGTAAATGATGTATCCTGCGTGGGAATATCGCACCTCTGTATGAGGAAACCTCCGGAACATTCATCAATCCGGCAAACAATCCTCTCTCTGCGCAGAATTCTTTGCAAATGAGGAAAAACAAACATATATTATTCAAACACTAACCACAATTATACAAACACGCACTGCTCTCCCAAACAGCACATTTCAGTGCGGACACAAAGAACATTTCTCAACAACAGAACCATATGCTGTTTCCAAGGTCTGCAATAAGCGCCACTTGTTTTTCCGTGATCACTTTCACCGCCCAATCAAAACAAACATCTCCGCGGCAGGACAGCTGGTACCCAGACAGTTGGATTTCGCTAAATTAGCTGTTGAATCTTTTAAACCAGATACGCAAGGAAACTTCAGCGCAGTACGTTGTTTCGAAGTCAGGATTTAAAGCAGGCACAAAGCCCATTGGAGCGTCGTAAAAAAGAAAAAAAGAAGCATGCGGCAGCAGCAGAGGGAAAGGACACGGATTTCAATATAGATGTGGGAAATGCATAATGGCCATGTTCAGGCCAGGTGTGGACGGAAATTATCTTTGAAATCGAGCCAATAAAATCACATGTGAATGTATAGATATATGCGTCGTATATGGTGAGAAGGGACTGCCAGAGCACTTCCTGGGTCATCCAAGGGTACTGGTTTCAGACTGTTCTTATACCAAGAAGTCGGCGCTATGTCACAAAGGGCAGACGGTAGGCCTTTGTTGACACGTGAAGCTGAGCTGGAAAGTCAATGCTCACCTTCACCACTAACACAACTGTTTAGTTTTGACACAGTAAACCGTGCAAGTGTATGGCTGCAGCTTCCTGGTGTGTGGATAATAAGACTCTGTCGTGGACTCAGTTATTGACTGGCTGACACTGATTTTCTGGGTGGATTACACTCGTGTCCGGCTCTCCGTTTGCCTTACTAGTTGCTGGTTATACGACCGGCAGATTATTGGGTTTGTCGACTGATTTAACTTTGTTCAAATAAGATGACTCGGTGACTGAACACATCATTAAACTGACTGAATCACACGGTGACATCGTTAAACCGTTGCAGTCAAAACCCAATGACAAGTACGGACGTTTTTTTTATCAGGGAGGACAGCCAGGGAGTCACGGCAGCTGTTGTATTCAAGTAAAAAACGATCTTCGCTCGCTTTAACCCACATTTGCACGAGTTGATGGGAGGACAGCTGAGATAGTCAAGAGAGTTGCAAATGGGATGAACGCTAACACTAAGGTATTTACTGTACGTAACAACTCATGTGGTGCATTTAGAATAATGCAAGCCACTTCAATCAACTTCAGGCCCATCTGTCGGTTTTATTTTAGTTCTGCATAACCCACTTTGTTAACTACACTCATGCCCCAGTTACCCATTCATATCTTCTCAAGGTTAAGCTGGCCATCTCTGTTGTGTCCAAATACGCATGGACTGTGATATTTAGAGGACGTCGTGCTTATGGCTCTGATCTGATATTCACTCGCTTTACACGTGTTCAGTAAACCATCTCTTCCTCGGAAATAACACTGAGCCGTCGTATCGTTTAATATAAAGTGCTAAATATGTCTCCGCTCAAACGATGATATTCTTAAACTGAAAGCTTTAGGTGGGAGAAGAAAAGGCCCAGTCCCCACTCATCAATCTCTGCCATCTACTCTACACACACGGCAAGTTTCTGACTGCTTATTGCACGGTTCGGTTGACCATAGACAGACAGTCATATCACATTTGACTAGGTGTCTCCAAGACAACACCGGCTCACAGGTGAAAACAAAACCAGCATCGCTGACACAACTTGTAACAGCAGCCACATTCAGGTTCAAAGTTGAACCTTAAATGATCAGAGATACAAACAGTCCATAGCAGCAGGGCTTTCTCGCTCAGTGCTTCTGAGTTGATCCTCTACCTCAGTGGACATCATTCTGGGATGCAGGTAACACTCACTAGTCCTTGATTTAGTTGTAACTGTAACTGCAGCTTCAAACTCAACACAGGTAAGACAAACAGTCATTTCAAATAAAGAAATGCAAAAATACCTTGGCTTAGCCACCAGGAAATGTTTAAACAGACAATAAAATACACATCTAAACTAAATCACTACTTTAACAGTATACGTGTTTGCTATATTCCCATATTTCTGCAGATGAACATATTCAAACATTTTAGTCATATTCTCCAAAAGAATGCTTTTTATGAAATGTTGTCATAAAAGCAATCAACTATTTTTCAAATCCAACTGTGAAAAAACACACAACATTGCTTTCTCTTACAGTTTAAACCGATACAAGATTGCAATGATGTGAATCTGCACAGACTATTTTGACAATCCACGGGCTTTCAGTCGTGTCAATAAGTTCCCTGAGCTCTGCTGGGTGGACCCGTGCGCAGTGCCCAAAAGCGCAACAGCAACAAACAAAACCTTGCTGGATATAAACGCCCTGCTCATGTCTATAGCAGAAACGCGTGGCGCGCCGTGGATCCAACAGAAACAATGCGAACGTGTATCCAGTGTCCAAAACACAACCAACCCGTATTCTCTTCGCTGTTAACAAAGCCTTTACGGTCACATCGTCACGATCCAGTGGGGAAACATGTACCCTCACACACGAGTGACTCCACAATAGCCACATGCACCGAGCACCATGAGGGAAGCACCGGACGGATATACTCCTCTCCGGCTGGCCTTTGAATCAGCGTAAACCAGTGTGTGTACGCATCCACTTACGCATCCCGGGCTGGGCGAAAGAAACCTAACCATCCCGAATAAACCGAGCGATCTTCCGTGTTGACACGCAATCCTGAGTCGGAGCACTACTCGAGAGTGGAAGCGCACGGCGATCGCTGCCGCCCGGGTCCCTGTCTATTGGTTCCCTTTCAGCTGGGGCAGCGTCAGCTCACACACAGTCTCCATTTGCAACTCCATCGCCCCCCATGGGCGTGCGAGGCCGCGGGCTGTGACGCAAATGGCACTGAGTGATTCGCAAATGACATATCTTCCTAATTCACTACCGTCGCCACAGGGACTAGTCCAATTCACGAGATATTACACACACACACACACACACATATCCCTCCGACGGTGGGTGACGAGTAAATAAAGGCGGATGAGCAGTTTGCTCTACGGGGATGCGATTGCATAACTCGGGAAACTTAATAAAAATGTGCACGGAGCGAGCGATGTGCAGTCTCCAAAGCTGATGTGCTGTTTCGGGTTGATCGTGATGGCCTGTGCCGTATCACTCTGCACACGATCAGTGCTCGACTTTTGGCCACAGGAGGAACCAAGCAGAGCGTACATACAGGGAACCGAGTGGCCTCGCTATGGTGGATGTGTGGTGGCCAAAGGACGCATGCACGTAGCTGACGGGGAGAGACAGGACAGCCGGAGTGGGACTTATAGGACCGCATTCACAGGCCATAAAGGGCCCGCATGAATACTATTGTGCTCTTTTATCCAAGAGTCCCCAACTATTTACAAAAGGTTGGCCAACACACACAAAAAAATATCGCGGCGAAATGGTGGCGGCGGTTACAGCAGCTGCTCTGCGCAAAGCAGCAGCACACTCATTGCGCCGCGCCGGACTTCCCCAGTTGTGTGCAAACTATGTGATTTGTCTGAAATACTTTTATGTGCATCTCATTCAGGCTGTCCTTGTCTGGTGAGCAGGGAACCAGAGCGCAGGGCAGTCGCCGTTCTCATGGCACGATTTGCATCGCCCCCATTATCCCCGAAAATCTCTTTTTACACGCTTATATTGTCAGCCTAAAAAACACAGTTTTGAACAACAATGGGACAGCTTGACTTGATCAAAGGAAAAGCCAAGTACAAAATGCACCTTTCACACCGTATAAGAGAGGCCCCTCGTAACGATTGCAGCATGGCAGGGGAGTGCGGCGTAAAAACGAGCTAACCCGAATAAAATACACACAAAGACAAGGTGCAATGCTTCCATAAATACGTTCATCGCCACTATGGTAACAACACTAAAACATCCGTCGTCATGTGGATAAGCATTAGGCCGGTGAGGATGGCATTATTATGTATGTAAAACGCTGCGTTGTGCGGCTCCGTGCCACCTTTTCCAAGAAGCAGCTTGGCGCACAGGACCGGAGACCCTTCCATCTTTGCGCGTCCTTCTATCGAGCGAAACCATGAACTATCTCACGTTTTGACGATTTACCATTGAATAAAACACATCCTACTAGCTGATTTCCTCTTTTAGGAGGTAAACGCTGCGTGTAGAGGCTGCTACAAGTCTCTGAAACTATTCCTCTCCCCGCCGCGGCCAGGCAGAAACAAGAGGGCGATGACGCCATTTTCTGCAAAAAACAACCATGCTCGGGAAGCCAAAGCGAAGGAGGTTTAACCCGCTCCGCAGCCCTCTTCCTCCGCTGAAACGCACTAAAAACAAGTCCTTACCTTGTCTAGGTTCGATGGGTGGTGTAATTGAGTGTTTGAGAGGGTAAAACTACGCGTTCGTAGCTACTTCGAGTCCGGAGATTGTTTATTTCGCCTCCCAGCGTCCCCGGTTCACTCTGAACAAGTTCCTCTGCGAGCCGCTGTCTTTGTGCACCCAGAGGAGCCTCTCAGTGTAAAAACCAGCCTCTGCGCAAAGGTGCAACCTCTACGTCCAATTTCAGCTTGAAATGTGGGAACTTTAGAGCAACATTGGCACAAAAAAGAACGATTTGACGTCTTTTGAATAAGAAAAGTTAGATTATGTTCCCGTTTTAAACCAAAGGCCACGGTTGTAACGCGCAACCTGTTTAGCTCTCCACGAGAGTCCACGACGCAAACGCCAAATATTACAGGGGTGGATACACCCTCTCAAAACTTAATAGGCTACAACAGATAAATGGCCCCATCATCAACTAAATACCAACTTCATTGTTTGGGTAACAACACGAATAAAGTCAATAATCTGAAGAAATGTGAGCCATTGATTCATTAAAATACACATTGTCCAAATTCAAATTTCTCCAAAAAGAGGATACACAAGTATGCTGCAGATACATTGAACACTGTTTGGTTTATTGTCCTACTATGAACCACATCTGACAATAGTATGTCCCTTGTTCAGCTAAGCATTAGGCTATACAGAATATTATATTTAACTTGTTCAACATCACTTTCTACACTTTGCCTAAGAGTACAAGGTGTAACCAAGTGCATGTATTCAAGTACTGTGTTGTATTTACACATGATGCTACTATGTACTTTTACTTCACTATTTTATATATATATATATATATTTTAAGCAGATATTGAACTTTTTACTCGACAACATGTATTTTACTATGTAGTTACTTTCCAGATGTATTTGCAGTTACATTATATTCAAATCGACACACATTATATTAGTATAGGTTAATCTACCCAGTAGTAAAGTAACTCAAATAAAAAAAAACACCAAGTGCAACGTTAAAGTGATGATCACAAAAATGCACCAATAAATTATTGTTCTTTTATTACATCTGGAGCTGGCCATTTTGCACAACAAGTACTTTTACTTATGGCACTTAAAGTATAGTATTTTAATGCAGGACTTGTAGTATTTCTTCTTTTACTTGAGTACTTATTCCAACTCTGGTATTAATGAAGTATCATTCATTTGGATGGGAATCCACTTAAGTCCCCTAACAACATAACTTCTCCCAGATTTACTAAAATGCTGATTCTAGTGTTTTCAGTCTCCTTTAAAAAAATCCGATCAGTGCTAATAGAGAGCACAGAAAGCCAATACTGAGTAAATCAATAGTTGACAGAAAAGACTAAGCCAACTGTGAATAGTGTTATTGTGACATTAGTATTATTCAGTATTTGATTTAATGCATATCACACGTTGAAGCAGTGTTAAGTAAGTGAATTCTAAAATGTAACGGCTAGCCATGCTGCTAACTAATGTACCAATGTAGATGTTAGCTAAGAAATAACGGTTTAGCCAAACTTAAAGTTCCCTTTATCTCACAACAACTGCTACTTAATCACAACTAACCAATGATACCAAACCATGAAAATACCCAAAGGTTTTATCATATTCTCAATTAATGTATTGATTGTCGCTTTAGCATTTTAGCTAGATTATGCTAATTCTTACCAAAACTAGCTAAATTAGCATAGATGCTTGATGCAGAAACGGCTAAAAACAAACGTATTGTCCTCGTTATTTTTTAAACTGAAGGGTGACACTGCTCTTCTGCGATTTTTCGATTTAAAATAACAATTATTTAAAATGTTATAATTTGTATTTTTTTACATTTATGGACAATAAAACCGTTTACAAGGAAATATAGACAGCACAGCCTTACCTTGGTCCCAGGCCATTGAACAAAAACGTGTGTATCATCCGGTTCATCACTTCAATGTCTAATAAAATATGAATACTATTCGAGTTATGTCAAATATAAATCACACATTGACTGAAAAACAACTTAAATATCCATTCACTAAGTAGAGTAAAGTTAACAAGCACTACAACAAGCTAAATATTAAGCTAAAGTTAGCTAGCTAGTGTATGTTATTCTATGTAGCCTAAAGTGTATAAGTTATGATTAATTAGGGGAAGCCGGTTAATTATCTTGTACAATTGTGTCTATCCTGGAGTTTGTCCCGTTTTAAAAGATAATAATATTCATATCAAAACATTCTACAATACATAAATAGAATACATGAAAATGGGTTGAAGTAAACTGACTAGAAAAGGCTGTGGTCAAACAATAAAGTTTATTAAACCTTTTAATGCATTAGTAGGCCTATTTTAGTTAAATGCTTTGTTACCATAGTTTTTTACAACTCATTTTTATATTTAAAACATCTCATCTCACAGGCTACTTTCCAAAAAATATAAAATAAGTTGTAACACAAGCACTAAAGATTTACTTCAGACGAGGGTATTAATTAAAACAGCACAATATACTAGTTTCATATAAATAATTGTACAGAGTAATACAAGATCAAGGTTGTTTTGTGGTCACTGCCGAGTCCCTAATGCTAAATAAGAAAAATGTATACTTTTTATGGTTGAGTGATAGAAAGCTGCTTTAACAAAGTAATAAAGCTCTATCATTAGGGGGCATACTCTGTATCATAGATTGAGAACACAACAAGTATGCTAATGGTGTAGTTAGTTTAGTTTTTAGTAATTAGAGGTATATCACATATTTGAAGTGTCGGGACATGTTGGAACTGTGAAAAAGATTATTTTAGCTGCCCAATAACAGAATTACCAAAGACATTTTCTATTTGGTTATTTCTTGTGTAAGGGAGTTTACAAAGGCAGGTCACCATAAATAAAATTGTACTTTTTATTCTTATATTCAGGTCTCCCTTGAAAAAGAGATCAATGATCTCAATGGGACCTGTTAAATAAAGGTTTGAAATTAAATGAAATAAAAAAAACACATTACTATTTCAATTGTTCATGAGAAAACAATGAGGTTTGCCTTCACTAACTGTACGGAGGCTCAGTCATTGGTACATGTTTATCTGTAAAGCCATGTTGGGTAAACTACCAACTTATATATGCTCTTTGATCTCACAGAGAGTGGCAAGTAGCTATTGTCTGAGATCCCAGGATGTGTTTTTATTGCAAGTGCTAGGACTGTTTTAGGTACAAAAGCTTGTATGTGCGCTGCTCGTCTAGCCTGGAATACTATGCACATGTATTTGAAAGTGAGCATGTTGGTTCCCCTGCATCATTTTAAAGTTCGGATAGATGAAATGTTATGTTACCTGTCATTGTGAATAGGTTGTCATTTGTACCCCTGTATTTATGTTGTATGATGTCCTTTTTGTTTTCTGTTGTTTGTATGTGTAACCAATGTGCTGCAGGTCTCCCTTGAAAAATATATTGATTTTACCTTGTTAAATCAAGGCGACAAACAAACAAACATGAACAGCAATAGTCAGAAAAAGTTTTGAGTAAAGAAACGTTTCAGAGGTCTGAGCCCAGGTCAGATGTGGTACTTTGCCTCTGGCGATGGAAACGAAAAGAGAAGTATCGAAAATGTCCCATGTGAGAAAAATGAAATGCACTCTTCGTTCTTTTTGCCATGATATCACAATCTAAGATACGGGCCTTTTTCCTCTCTAACATGTCTGTAGAATGCCTTGATTTGTTTTCTACACTTTGGTGCAAAACATTTCACATAGCTCAGTTTGTGAAGTGTTGTAGCTGTAATATCTAAGGAGATGGATTGTGTTCATATTTGCTTTGACTTTTTTTTAAATATGTGCATGTGTATCGTTTTTTTAGCGTTCATTATGGGAGGCGTGTGGCGCAGTGGATAGAGCCTTGGTGTTGGGATCAGGGGTCACAGGTTCAAACCCCACTGCAGTCAGCATGTTGTTGTGTCCCTGGGCAAGACACTTAACCCCACATTTCTCCTGTGGGGATTGTCCACAGTATTGAGTATGTAAGTCGCTTTGGATAAAAGTGTCTAACATGTAATGTAATTATGTTTTCACTCCTGTTAAGTAGCCATGTGTTGTGTCCCAAATGTGTCCATGTGTGCCACACTGTCTCCTCTAACAGAGGTACAACATAGTTTATTAACACAATCAATAAAGTACAATAGGCTTCTTAAAGTAAAATGTATAATAAGTTGCATACTGTAGGTCTATAATTAGGCCTTGAGCAGGAAGAAGTACTATAACTAATGCCAATAGTAGATAGATAGCACTCATGCATAGTTGTTGCAATGTGTTTACCACACTTCATGCCGTAATGGATCCAAAGATATAGCTATATATGTAGCTCACCGTGCTTTACAAAATATAACAAAATGAAAATGCCACACAGTCACAAAAAGCAAATAGACAGTGATGCTAAAATAGGAATAACAGACCATTAAGATTAGCATACTGGCTTTTCAATGGTAATTGTTAAGTTTATATTTAGTGTTATACCACTTTTATAGTATGCTATTTATTTTGTAAGCTCAATTACATGGTCTTACCAACAGTGATTCGGGATTCCTCAACATCTTTGGCAGCATCTTCCCTTATATCCAGAGTCAAACCCTACCTGGTGAATCATTTTATGGGGAAAATTGCAAAAACTAATTCTAAATCAAACTGAAACCTCAAGGTTGGAGTTTGAATTAGAGCATATGAGTATATTTAAAAAAAAAAAAAAGGCCCACTTAAAGCTAAGCTGCTATCCTATTCAACCAGAACTGATTTAGATTTGGACACATGGTGAACAAATTGATTGCACATGTTGTCAAAGATCCTTTTAGAGCTATTCATAAAGAAACAAATCATTTACCCCCCAGGTTAGGCAGCATGCAATGTGTTAAATGATACAAAAATGCTTTACATATCCTCAATTCATCCTAAGATCTTAAATCAATCTAAGAAAAACACTCTACTCATTGAATGCAAAGTGGGGGAACTTAAGAAGTTCTATAAGTTATAATCCCTGGCAGCTCTTTCCTTTGGGCTCACGAGAGCTCACAACAAAAGGTGCCCACCACTATCGGCCATACACAATTAACTAAAGCACCAGCATCATTCCATTATCATAAGAATGCTGTTTGCAATGGGGGGAGAAACTCCTCGGCATTCATGGACGTTGCCCGAATAGAGCCGAGAGCTTTTATCTTCTCAATTACATGCAAGCTGCATTTATCACAGAACCTAGTGGCGTGTTTGGACACTTTTTTCGTGCATGACAAATACTTTGTTTATGCCAGTCATTTAAAATAGCCTGTTTATGATTACAAGTGTTTGGAGGGGTGATGCCGGAGACTAGAGTACGGCTCGATTCCAGTGGGATAGTAAAATGCAAACAAGATGAATGTCCCCATCCTTGGCTGCGATTATGAATTCAGCGGACGACCTGTGCAGTACTTGTTCAACCTGCAGGAGCATGTGAATAAATGAAGACCTTACTCTGAGGTTAACATCGTTTCTGCTGCATTGCATTTATTTCGAGTGCTTCTGATGTGAAAGTGGAGATAACTGACCACAAGGTGTCAATGTTGTCAGGTTTGTGTTTTGATGTCATTGCAGCACATTCATGTAAAAACAAAGGAGGAAAGCAGCGGGGACAAAATGCCTGCTGGATGTCATGCTCAAATACATCTAATTGGATGTAGCGATTTGTCTGGAGAGCAGTAATAGTTGGCAGTGGAGCCATCTGCACATGTAACTACAGCCTCTGCATCAGAGCCAAAGCAATCCATGCACAAGCATCTGTAAAACGTCCTTAAACTGCCCAGTGTAATAGTAACAGGATGAAACGCATACATTGTGTTTTAAGCTTTCCACTTAGAAGACAATGCTGTTTGGAAAAGGCAGAAGTGGCTGTGCAGAACGGTAATCAGAAAAAAATTATGCAGCAGCTCCTTTTGTGGAAAAACACTCGAAACTCCAGGCTTAGATTAAATGTTGGGGCAAAATGTTGGGGATGCAGACTCTGACCATGAAGTGTTGTGAATGTTGGCCATATTTTATTTTAACATGGATTTTTCATCCTGTCAATAAGGTTGTTTGTCTGTCCGACCTTTGTCACATAACGTTTCCTTTTAACAGATAATAGAATTACCAACGAAATGGGTTTTAACTCACGTGAACAACAGGAAGCCATGGACAATTTGATCAATATAAAAAAATTGCTTATACAGTTTGGCAGCACTTATGGCGATAATTGGTAAAGCACATGTTTTTTATACTTCCCTAAGATCCAAATTGTGTAACCACTTGAATGTTGAGAATGTTGCCACGGTTCATAATACTGCAGTGGGCCAATCACCACCCGAACTCTGGCAGTAAATAAAAACGAAAAATAAGAAAAAGTAGGGATAAAACCGACAGTTCTTTTGTCGTTAAATAAATGCATGATTTATATTTGTCTGACCTTTTTTAATATTGATTCACAGGTAAAGATTGAAGAAAATCACAGGAGAGCATGAAAGGTCATCAATGAGCAAATATCTGGATACCTGCTAGCTGTGTCCTGTCATTCTGTTAAATGTCAGAAAAGAAAAGGAAAGGCAAGAAATAGCAGGAAAGGCAGAGGTGATGTCTCACTGTCAACAGAGGCAACATAACAAGAGTGCTATAAGGCACTTTATGTAAAATGCACCACTGAAGAACATTTTGGCTTCCTTTGTATTCCCCTTACAGTACAGTGTCATGAAATAGTTTGAAGGCCCCAAAACTTCATGCTGCAAGACGTTAAAAGTATTCCTGACGTCTGTGAAGAAAATACTATTTGTAACTTATAAACTAGTAGGTAATAAGCAGCTTAGATCCCCCTCAAAGAAAAATGTATTTGCACTAGGGCTGCACGATATATCGTGTCGTGACGATAATCGCGATATTCACATCGCAGGACGTGCAATGTTTTAAATGTTTTCTTTTTTTTAAAAATGCAAGACTTGCGATATTAATTAAGTAGGCAAATTAACTCAAACACGTCATGTTACAATTATTTTGCTGCTTGCTACAAAAGGAAACTTGTCAGGGGTACTTGAGTGAGTGATACGCAGGCTCTGCATGCAGCAAACCACCGATCACAATCAAATCTGCAAAGCAACCGGACGGTGATTAAAGGTAAAAACACTGAATAAAATTGTTTCATGTGTTTCTCCAGTTCGGCGCTGCTAACCGAGCTAGCTCAGCTTGTTGCTCTGATAACTTAAGATCCAGACGTCCGTGACTAAAATCCTTCATCCGGTTAAATATAGTTAAAAAAATACCAATTGTATAGCATTAAAGTTTAAGAGAGGATGGTTTGCGGAAAAAAACACGGTCTTTTATTCAATTCCTGGATGTTTTCATATCGCAATATATATCGCATGGGGGGGGGGGATGTCAGTTTTTTCCAATTTCGTGCAGCCCTAATTTGCACTTAATTATGTGGTGCACAAAATGGGTATTTGTTTTTGTTTGTTTAATTTCCTTGTCAACATGGAGAGTTTTCTAGTTACAGCATCAGTAGGATATCTCCTTCCCTATTCTTCAAGACATGTTCTGGTTAGTACACTCCACATTGTTTTAGTTATATCTTAGTTTACTGTGTGGTGTGTCCAACACTGGTTAGGAAAAATGGAAAGCTTTAAAAGGTCCTTATGGTAAGGGTAAGGGTAGTTTCTAGATGAATTGGTCAAGCAAATAATAGTGAAATATGTCAATATGTTAATATTAAGATGTCTCTTAATGCTTTGTTTTGTTAGTATAAGACCCAAAGATATTTCATTTCATATAAAAAGTATTACACTTCACCAGATATGTTTTCTTTTTGTTGGTTGATGGTTTATCGATTTAGTCTCATACTAATGTTTGGCAGGTATATTTTTTACAATTTGTTCACTATTTTATTCAGTGCGCCTGCAAAGTTCATGGCAGGTTGATGGGAATGCCAAATAAATAGACATTTTAAAAATAGGGATGGTGCTACATCAATTCAAATCAAGTTTTATTTATATAGCCCATTTATAAACGATTTTTGGTCGAGCCAAAGTGCTGTACATATAATAACAATAGCCTACAGTAGAGACACTTTACAGCAAATACAACAGCACAGATTGTTCAGAATATCAGTATGAGAAAAACGACACCCTCTATCCTTAGACCCTCACATCGTACAAGGAAACACTTCCAGAGAAAACCCCACAGTTTAAAGGGGAAAAAATGGGAGAAACCTCAGGGAGAGCAACAGAGGAGGGATCCCTCTCCCAGGACGGACAGATGTGCAATAGATGCCGTGTGTAAATCGAAGAGATAATACATTTTACAGCATATAGACCGAATGTTAGGAAATGCATGTGTCTGTAATGAGAAGATGAATCCACGAGGATGTCAGCTACAGTCCTGTGGAAGCCATCAGGGAAGCAGCATGACGAGACCCAAGGCAGGACCGCATGCAGGTTCAGCCACGACCCGAAGTCCACGACTTAATCCAGAACTCAGGACAGAGGATCCAAGACACAGGACTACAGCAAGAGGATCAGCCTCGACTCCGGATCCCGGCGTAGATATAGATACAAAACAAGAAAAAAGATGTGGCTGGGTTCATCGGAACAAGAGAATACACAGACACAGACAGAGAGGGAGAAGGTCATTGGATAAAAGTTATTCTTGATAACCCTCTAGAAAGATCTCATGAACTTCCCCACTCAATCTATCAAGACCCGAGCAGTTCTATTAGATATAGGAAACAGAGATAGGGAGCACAACAACCTATCTCTTCGTCAGATGCACTCCCCCGCTTATCTAAGTGACTCTGTACCCCGTTACCCTTTACAAGGCATAGACCAGCAGAGGGAACATGGGGGGAGGGTAAGGGTTTTTAAGAATAAACCGCAAGGGTCTAAAGGGAAACAATATGAAATATAAGGTACTATATTTGAAGTAATCCTATCTACTATTTCTATATTTGAATAATGTATAAACTATTTTAAAAATACTTTATGAAATACTATGTTATGTTATAAATATTAAAATAAAGAACTAAATGAATAAATAAATAAATAAATAGACAATTAAACAAAAGCCAGAGAGAAAAAGTGAGTTTTAAGTGTTGATTTAAAATCCCCCAGGGTCTGGGCCGACCTCACATGGAGGGGCAAAGTATTCCAGAGCCTAGGGCCAGCTGCTGCGAAAGCTCGATGCCCTCGGGTTTTAAGCCTGGTCTTAGGCACTATCAGGATTTCGGCTATATAGGCAGGAGCCAGCCCATTTAGGGCTTTAAAAACAAATAAAAGGAGTTTAAAATCTATTCTGAACCGAACTGGAAGCCAGTGCAATGAAGCCAGAATTGGGGTGATATGGTCGCACTTTTTATGGCCAGTGAGAAGACGTGCAGCTGCATTCTGAACTAGCTGGAGGCGTCTAATTGAGGCCTGGTCCATATCCACATACAGAGCATTGCAGTAATCCAATCTCGAGGTAACAAAGGCGTTAATAACCCTTTCTAGGTCTTTAAAAGATAAAAACGACTTGGTCTTAGCCAATAATCGTATTTTGAAAAAGCAGTGCTAACCTGCTTATCAACTTTAAATGCGCTGTTGAAGGTCACTCCAAGGTTCATAACAGAGGGGAAAATATATTTATTGAGGGAGCCCAGAATATCAACCGGGGAGACTGTTGGTTGGGGTCCAAAAAAGATGACCCCGGTCTTACTCTCATTAAGGGTGAGGAAGTGTTGGCTCAGCCAGGATTTAATCTCTGTTAAGCAGTCCATCAACTGCTGTAGTGAGTTGGCATTTTGATTGAGAGGCAGATAGATCTCTACACCATCAGCATAACAATGGAAGGGGATATTATGTTTTGTAAGAATTGAACCTAGGGGCAGTATGTACAATAGGAAAAGGATGGGGCCCAGAATCGAGCCTTGGGGAACCCCACAGGTAAGAGGGGCTTTGGCAGAGGAGAAGACACCTAACTGCACTGAGAAGCTACGGTCCGTCAAATAAGACCTGAACCATGCAAGGGCAGAGCCTGTAATGCCTGCGGACTGTTCAAGCCGTGACAACAGGATACTATGATCCACAGTGTCAAAGGCAGCAGTTAAATCTAACAGCACCAAAACAGCTGGGCTGCCTGAATCGGCGGCTAAGAGCAGATCATTAAAAACTCTTAAAAGGGCTGTTTCAGTGCTATGCATAGGTTTAAAGCCATACTGACATTTTTCATGGATACCATGCGTGGTTAAAAATGACTGCAACTGGGCATAGACTACTCGCTCCAGGGCTTTAGATAAAAAGGGTAGCTGGGAGATGGGCCTGAAATTTGCGAGAATGGAGGGATCGAGATTTTTCTTTTTAAATAGTGGCTTAAACAGTGGCATGAAACATCAAGGATCCCAGTACCAAAGGAAAGGACATCTTCTTCAGCCAATAGATGTTGAGATGTTTCAGTGCTGATCCACGATGCTGGGGGGGAAATGGTGGCAGAAAATGTGGAATAAGGACAAAACCTGTTGTCAGATGTTGGCATAGAAGCAGACAGGGCTCAGCATTCTTCAGTGTTTCTGCATCTGGAAACATTTTTAAAACCCAAAACACACATTTGAAGCTGCTCTGACAAACAGAAGACTTTTTTTTGCTCTCGTCCAACAACACAAACATGTCATGTGATACATCACTGATCATGAGTTCCTTACAGAGAAAACACTCAACGTATAAAACCCATTGTATCCCTCCGATGTCAACATCCATATCTGTCTAAAATGTCACGATTTCCTAATTTTCTCCTATGGAAAGCATGTGGGAAATTCTTTAAACTAGAGTATACGTTGCTGAGTTTTGGCCTTACATGTATTAGTGACATCCCAGTAAGTTTGACCTTCAACCAACACATTCTAACTAATTCATACTTGAGTCAAAGTGGACCAACTTTGAGGAAATCCCCTCTATTTCTCGCCTCAGTGGGACTTTCCTTCCAATTCAAAAGCTTGGATTACAAAAAACAACATCCACTTTCAATCATTTAATAAAAGCTTGGATATAAGAAAACATTTTATACAGCAAGTGTTGTTGTATGGTGGGAAATCCTTTTTTTGGTATCCAACTGCAGTCAGAGTGAATAACTCCAACAAGGCATGTTTGGATCAGACACAACAAACAATGGTGTGCTGGTAAACTCACCCACAAAACACTCCATCTTCTTTCACTGCAGTTGCCAAAAAAACACTTTTACAAATATATATATAGATTTGCTTTCAATATCTCAAACATGTATATAAATAGACGTTGATTAAAGATCTGGGCATTATGACAAAGTGCAAAAAAAGGAAGGGGGAGGCTTTAAAAGAAACTGTTATACCTCCATAAAGTTCAAAATATACAACTGCTTTGAAATCCACTGAAAACTCTGTCTTAATTTTAGCTGCAACAGTGACTGTAACTTCCTATTTGTATTACTATAACCAGGTCAGGTTGGGAAGTCCCAACAATCCTTTCAGCACTAAGATCATCAGCTTTGATCCATAAAAAAACCTCACTAAATTCCACACTTAACCATGGTTGTATCCTTTAAACAAACATAAACAATAGTTATACTAGTACATAATGTTGGTATGTATATCAGGGAAAATGATTATTGTAATTGTAGGCATGTTAAAGGGATAGTTCGGATATTTTGAAGTGGTTTTATATGAGGTGTTGCCATGGCAGTAGAAGGACATATTTAAGCCACCTTTAGGAAGAGCCAACGTTAAAAGAAAATCAATAGAGTTTAAGTGTTCTCTATATATTATTCAGACCTTTCTTAAGGGAACTTGAGTCGTAATCTACGCTCTCTGGAAAGACACCAGGCTACATGGACAAAAACATTTTAGTCCTTTTAGCTCTCAAATCTGCTAATATACCACTTCCTTGATTTTGTACGTGTAATTGAGTGACTCGGGTGATACGGAGTTACCCTTTAAAACACTGAAGTCATACAATAACACATCACATACAATTCTGGGAGATAAAACGAGTGTTTTTGTGAATGGAGGAAGGTGGCTTTGAGGAGAGTAGAAAAGTCTGTCTCACAGCACGGTGAAGCAATGAAAATATCCAAAATTGGTCATGCACTTAAATTGAAATATACTTTGTTTTGTGGGACTATCTTTTGGATGGCTTAAATATATTTTGCTGCCATTCTTTCCATGCCATTCTTGTTTTTCCTGTCCTCTTCTACAAACACTGACTTTGGATAAAAACCTCACACAACCCCACTTCAAATCATCAGAATTCTCCCTTTCACAAATTAACTGCACATTGCGAGCACCCGGATAAACCATGTGTGTGCAGATGAGAACAATCGCTATGAATTAAATCTTACGCCACCTTTATCGGCAATACAAGATGAAGACGGGATACATGTTTAGACACATTGTGGCATCCGTCAGACCAAGAAAAGAGAAATCCTCACATGTTTCAGGGATTTCTCGATAGCTATACACCTACTTAAAGTGACAACCTCATAATAGAATCACATTTTAGCATCTTTGGACTTAAGTTGTGGTAGCGAGCTCCTTTGGAAAATGTTTCGTACACCTAATGCTGAATGTGTGTTTGTTTAAAATACATGTAAGGAAGCCTTTCTGAAAGCATTTTGACCTGAACCAATCGATCCTGTAAGATTACGATGGTTTCAAAGTGTAATAACTATTGTTTTGAGCATTGGAAGATGTATGAGAAAGGGTGGAACCACAGGCTAACATGAAAATTAAAATACTAACCAAAGCCTGGTGTCACAAAATCAACATTTGCTCATTAGCATATGTCAGATACAGATTTATGGAAATCAAAAGAGCAACCGAGTAGACGTCCTCTCCTGATAGAGGCTGTGGCTGTCCAATATTAGGATCGCATACTTCCTTTATGCAGGTTTGAATGTGTTAACACTACAGAAGTGACAACCTTGGCAGGCGCACTTTGTCGAGTGCGCTGTTGATGGATCTTTGGGTAAATGGAGGAGCTATTAAACGCTAATTAAAACAAAAAGTGGAACATGTGCAGGCACTGGCAAAACAACTCCTTATCAAATAGGAACATTCAATTGTCAATCAGACTTTGCAAAGTTGCAGTATGGCTGACATCCATCTGTGAATCACTGGATCAAAGACTTTTTACAGTAGACTCTCCCAAGTCAAATTTGTTTGAATTGATACATTTCTTGTCTAATATTTCCACCTATTATTGTGAAAAAGCCTCAGTTATTATAACATACTGAATAAAAATACTTACATTTGGACGGACAGACACAGCCCACACAGTTAAAGTCCATATTTAGCCGTTTCATTATTAATTCATATTCATTTAAAAACGTGCTAATTAACAAAATAATTTTGAGAAACCAGGCTGATCATTATCAATATCATTAAACACATATTCAGTTGGAGGAAAACATACTCTTTGTGTGGCTCATATTCGGTAAAAGGGGACGATAATTAATAAATATAAAAATAATAAACAGATATGTACACATTTTCCACAATATGAACTATCATAATACTTTCAACATTTCTTCAAAATGCCATAGAAATTATTCTTTGCTTTTCCCGTAGCTCGGCACCTCGAGGGCGAGTTAGAAAACAAACATAACTTAAGAACGATAAATTATTGTACACAAAAAAATAGATCCAACCCCGTAGGCTTCAATCCTTTTTTTGGATGCAAGTCCTGACACACAGACGGGAGTTTGTGTTTCTTGCAAAACGAGACCGAAATAAATCGGATCTCTTCCTATATTGAAATACAGTGTCGCTTCCTTCCCTTGTGTTCAGGTCCGTGGTGGAGATAATGGAGGAAGGGAGAGACGGGCAGTAAGAGCACTTTGAGCACAGCAATGCTGGGAGGGATGGGGGAGATAGGGGGGTGAGGAAAGAGAGAGAATCTCAGAGGTGTTGACAGAGATGTTCGATGTAACGAGTTAAGGTGGCAAAGATGACCGCTGAGGCCGACAGCAATCGTGTCAGTAGGTCCTTCAGCTTTAACCCGAAAAACAATCACCTACCTCGTCAGCTGAGTGGGAATAAAAGTCTCCCTAAAACTTGGACAGTGTGTAAATCCTGAAAATTCCCTTTCCCTTTTTGGATCCCACTGTATTGTTCTGAACGCATGTCAGAGTGATCCATGTCTTTAAAAAAGGTGGATGTGTGAAAGTGAAGCCTCCTGCGTCCCGGTGAGTGAACTGCGCTGTGATTGGCTGAATGGGGGTGACATAACCGGTCTGATTGGTGCCGTCAGGGGAAGAGTGGTGAGGTCAAAGGTCACAAACGGTGGTGGTGGTCTGCACAGCTGCCCAACGTTCAGTCCGGGGAGCAGGTTTCTGTCAGTGATGCATCTTGGCCTGCGGGGAGGGGACAGACCAATGAGCTGGCTGTAATGCGTGTACAGCCACTTCTAACACTTTTGAAACTACACATAAAACTTAAAACACACATTTAACTTGCCTTTAAACTGGATTTCTTACTGGGGCGGTTTTTGTTTTGCAACTATTGATATTAGGGCTGCCCATGTTTTGTATCTTTCTTTTATATATCATCATGTATCCCACCACATGTTAACGTGTCTCATGGTTCCCTGACTTTAGAAAGAGTTCTGAAAAACAACTCTCGACACTTTCAAATATTTTACGAGGTAAAAAGAGAGGAAAGAGAAAAATACATCCCTGATTGTGACTAAATGTGTTCTTTTGGATTCAGAATGCACAGAAAAGGAGTGATGTTAAAGAACTGACAATAATATATACATATCTTTTTTTCTTTTCTCGTAGCCTTATATATTTTAAAACCTAGACTGCAGACATTTTAAAAACGCTAAGAATCGATGCTCGCAGCTAAGTGCTAAAGTGAGATTTCCTTTATTGTCAAACTGTCAAAGTGTTTTTACTGCTGATTGTAGATCAGGGGTCGGCTACCATTGGCCCACTAGGAATAAGTGTGCAAAACATTTAAAATTGTATTTTCGGATCCTGAACGAGGCCGCCGCTAGAGCGCGTCTCCCCGTTACAGGAGGAAGCCACGCACGCCGCCCCGCTCTCTTTAACTCCAGCCGACTTGCTGCTGCTTTCCTCCGTGGTGAAGCGATCAGTGCTGCCGGAGCGCGCCCGCACATCACAAATTGCAGTACCCATAAGGAGCCGTACAAATGCAGCAGTTTTTATGTGGCTGTGTGTTTAGTTGAAAGCCCAGTGGCAATCTGCTCATCTAAATAACATGCTACACAGGGACGGACTGGCCCTGTGTGTTCTGGAGAATCACAGAACGGACGGTCGTCATTATTATTATGCCGTTCAAACCAATTATTAAAATGTGTTTCAACGGCATCCAACAGGTGAAAGGGGTCCACACACTGCTTCCCTGCAGCGAGGCCCCCCCCCCCCCTCCTGTTGACAGTTCACGAGCGCGTCCAGATTCGACGTGCAGCTAAGTGCTAAAGTGAGATTTCCTTTATTGTCAAACTGTTCATTTGTTTTTTCTGTTGATTGTAGATCAACATCTGTATCGTCTATGTGACGGTGCTGTAACTATAGACTCTCCAATAGAAATCAGAGCCGCTCACACCACCTTCCTCTCCTAATGGTGTCAAATAAAGATGTCCGCCCCCTACCTGTCTCGGGGACTCGGGCCCTGAGGCCAGAATTCCCACGCTGTCGCTCCCAAAGAGGCTCTCCATCCCCCCCGGTCTGCTCAGCTTGCTGGCCTTTGCTTTGAAGGAGCTGGGACTCCTCCTCTTCCTGCCCTCTGCCCCCCCGACATAAGGCAAGGGTACGGAGGGGGGAGCAGGAGGGTGAGGGGGGGCGGAGGGCGACTCCCTGCTCGGGGAGTCGGGTACACTGCCTAGCTCACCACTGGAGACCAGAGGGAAAACTGCCATTAATCAAATCTGCAGTAAAACAGTCACGGCACGTTTTACAGCGCTGTAAATATTTTAATATGAAAGCTAAACACCTGTCGACACACAGCTGACGGGTGTTTACACAGAGCTTTGCTTTGAATAAAACACCCTCATGGGCTTCCATACGTACGGTTGGATTATGTAATTATATATAATTCACTTATTTGTATTGCCTTCATGTGGTCCCTTGAGGATTTAAATGTAACTTAAACCCGTAATTCTCTGCTAACTGAAATGTAAATTGTGAAGTGTATTCAATGTTTTCACTTTGGGAGTTTGATAGGCTGGTCAAGCATAATGTACACCGCCTTCTATTCTGCATAGAGAGGCGAAGTCCCTCCCTTTCCTCCACGGGACCTTATTTCGGAAAAAGTATGTATTGAAGTCAATGGGGGGAGAAAGATTATCCTTCCATCCCGTTTGAATTGGGCCACGAATTATACATATGATGTTTGTCAATTTAAAAGATAATTTTGAAAGTCAAAAAAATTCAAATGTGTCGTAAAACTGTGAAGTAAAGCTTTTTTTGAGTGAAACCGCTCAATGAACTACATCTCCCGTCTCGCACCACACACCAAGACGGCCGTCACGTTGAAACATCTCACTTCTTTCTTTCAGAATGAGGCGGAAAGTATTAAACGAGGTGAAAATCACTGCAAGTCTGGGCACATTGAGAGCTGTACACACACACAAGGGGAGTTAGTCGGTTCCTGAGAGCCAGCATGCGGGACCGGGATTCTGGGATTTGTAGTCTTTCTAGTTGCATATTTTTCAGTCTTATATTTCAACAGTTTTACGACAAACTGTGACTTTTCTTTTACATGGACATTTTTTTTTAATTGGCAAACATCATATGTGTAATTCGTGGCACAATTCAAACGGGATCCAAAGACACGTTTTCTCTCCCCATTGACTATGAAGGTCCCATGGGTCCGAAGTAGATGGGTGGGACTTAGCCACTCTATATATTTATATTTTTCATTCGATATTAAACTCTATAGATATGTATCCTTCATGTACTGTATATATTGAATATTTTTGCATATATGTTTATCTTTACTGTTGTATTTGTATTCAATTGTATTTGCCTGTAATGCCTTATTTAGGCTGATGTGACGTAACAGTGTCCCAAATTGGGATCGATAAAGTATCTAATACAGTCTTGCACTAATGTACATTTTTACAGATTTTGAAGTGACTGTTATTTTTTATATATTGATTGTTGTGCTTTTATTTATGTCTTAATGTGTGCAAATGTATACATGTGTCTCGTGATTGACATATTTTTATATATATTTGTATATATATATATAAACTGTATTTCTGTATTTCGATAATTTTTGTTCACACAAACTGAAAGATTGAGAATAAAGTTGACTTTGACTTGACTTGGATATCTTATCTTATTTCTATGCTCATGCTAAGCGTTGCACCCACCTGCTGTGTGAGCCGTAGCTTTCCGACCCGTCGTCTCTGGAGAGCCAGTCCTCCCCTCCGCTCCACACCCCCCCCCGGCCGAGTCCCTTCTTCCTCCCAGCTGCAGACGCCCCTGAACTTTGTAACGTTGGATGATGGCTGCTGCCGTTCCTCCTCAGATTATCCACAGTGGGGAAAAAGGAGGAGGCGTGTTTCCTCCTCTTAGCTCCAGAGTCCTCCGTGTCTTTGGATGAGCGGGGGGGGGGCTTTATGCGTGCCGTTACGGGCTCTGACCGGAGCGACTCGGAGGCCGAGCGCTCCGACTGTGGACGCAGACGGAGGGATGTGGGAGAGGGAGGAGAGGGGAGGAAGAGGGACGGAGGAGGGAGACGGCTGTGAAGAGACGGGGGAGGTACCGGAGGAGGAGAGGGAGTGGAGGCTCTCGGGAGCGGGAGGCACCTTCCTGAAACTGGAGGAGGACACACCAATAAAGCTGAGCATTCACAACATAAATAATAAGGTAATGAGACTTAGATCCTACACGTTAATCAATGTGTGGGATTTTATTTAACGCTTAATTTCTGTTTTATGCATTTCCAGCTGATCTCGCATCTTTTCCTCATGATTTTGTCTAAAACATAAATGATTCCTTTCCCTATTCTTGTTTCATGATTCCTTTACAGACACGTGCTTGTACACCTAGCACCTTTTTGTATCTGTGTTGCTCTTTCTGCCCTTTACCTTAAATTAACTGGCTTTTTAAAGTTTCATTTCCAAAAAACACTGCACAGCACGATATTGAAAAAAACTGACATTGCGATATTTCTATTTCCCCTGCGATATATATTGCGTTTTTTTTAACTATATTTAACCGGATGAAGGATTTTAGTCACGGACGTCGGGATCTTAACTGGTTGACTCATCATACCTTAAGTCATGATCCAACATGTCATGATAATGCATGTTGCTTCACCTCAAATAAGGGGGTTCATCTGTGAATGAAGAGAAGAACCTTTTTGTGTCCAGAATAGTTCCAGATGTTGCTTTTCTTTTTGGAAGTAAATCTTCATTCTCGCCGGTATGGTCCTCCTGTGCCTCGCTCATTTTTTACCGGTGTTTTGATGGTCTGCAAACTAGCGGGGCGGGGCCTGCTGTGATCTGATCAAGAATGATTGTGCATGCAGAGCCTGCATGTCACTCACTCAAGTACCCCTGACATGAGAGCTGCGCAAGTTTTCCTTTTGTAGCAAGCAGCTAAATAATTGTAACATGACGTGTTTGAGTTAATGTAACTTTTAATTGAACTGTTCATATCTTAAACTGCACTGTAACTTTTATCCATGTATTTTTTCTTTTAATGTTTCTTTTATTACCTTTTCTTTTTAATGACTGATTTTAAATGCCATTTTCTTAATGTCTTTCATTTTTTGTAAAGCACTTTGAATTGCCTTGTGTTGAAAAGTGCTATATAAATAAACTTGCCTTGCCTTGCTTAATATCGCACGTCCCTGCGATGTGAATATCGCGCATATCGCCATGACACGATATATCGTTCAGCCCTACTGCACAGAACATATTTTAATTGTTTTTTTTACCTTCTTATTAAAAGTTAGCTTACACAATATTTATATTTGGTAAATAAGACAAATCCAGGCAGAGCGATAACCAATAACAATAGAACTGCTGTCAACATGTTTTGTTAATCCTCCCCAAACTAAGTGAAGCTTAATAACCAGAGCAAGCACCGTCAGCATAGTATAAATATATATAGATCGGATTTGAGTATTTCCAACATGTACAAAATATAAAGTAAGAAAACAAAACCGGAATAAGATACTTAATATCCAAAAGTTTAAATTCAGGTAACACCATTTTTCTAATGAGTAAAAATGTATAAATCATGGCCTCGATATATTTTTTTTCTGCGTTGAGCTCCACCCTGACTCGAGATAAAATCTCTGCACAATCGATATTAACGTTCCTGTAACGCTCACCTCCACATATGTGCGTTGAGGTGTTTCTCCACGCTGTTCTGCAGCGCCAGCCTCATGCGGTCCCATCGCCTGTCGAACACGTAGTGACCCCGTCCCATGAGCCTGCTGCTGAACACGCAGTACTGCAGGGAGAGAGAGAGGGAGGGTATTAGGATGGGTAAGAAGTGGGGAAGATAAGAGCATGCAAAGGGAGTAGAGAGGAAGGAATCAAGAGGTGGGTAGAAGGAGCGAAGAAGAACAGATGACCAACAAGAGTAATACTATCATCTAGAGCAGGGGTAGCCAACACGGTGCCCGCGGGCACTCAGTCGCCCGCAGGGGCAACGTGAGTCGCCCGCAGGGGCAACGTGAGTCGCCCGCAGGGGCAACGTGAGTCACCCGCAGGGGCAACGTGAGTCACCCGCAGGGCATGTTCTAAAAATAGCTCGCCAAGCAAATCCAAAATGTAAAAAATACACAAAACAAAAAAGGAAATGTAATTAAAAGAATCTACCCTATGCATAAACGAAACCTCAATCATAGCGATCTTCACGTTCTTGCTTGATTTGCTATTGAACTATTCATATCTTAAACTGCACTGTAACTTTTATCCATGTATTTTTTCTTTTAATGTTTCTTTTATTAGCTTTTCTTTTTAATGACTGATTTTAAATGCCATTTTCTTAATGTCTTTCATTTTTGGTAAAGCACTTTGAATTGCCTTGAAAAGTTAAATAAACTTACCTTGCCTAACTAGGTAACATAAGATAAGAATAAACCAGTTTAAATGTGTGTTATTGGTTGTGATAATATTCCAAAGATGTTTGGAGTATTGAAAAGTATACAGCTCCCTTTCATCTGAGTGTTGAGAGCTGTTTCCATAAATTCATGTTGTGCTCAAAGTGCACCAGATTGATGCATTTCACTTCAACATTTAAACAAAACTCTTCCCGGGGTTGAATGCCCCCGGACCCCCCTAGAGGATGTGAGGTCCACCCCCAAATAAAGCAGGTTAAAATAATTAAATTGAATACATGCTCTTTTAGTAAACACTGAAAACGGGTCCCACAGACCCAAACAGCACACAAAGGTTAAAGGTCAGCATATAATAATGTTAAAACGTGGTAAAAGTAGCTCACGACTCGATTTATTTTTTAAAGTAGCTCATCCTAAAAAAGGTTGGAGACCCCTGATCTACACCAATACACTTAACACATGTCATCTACTCATCAGGATGATATTACAGGATCACTGAATCTTTAAAGGGGCCCTATTCTGCTCCCATCAGGTTCACATCAGTTAGTGCCTCTACTGTGACATGTCTCCATGCTTTAGCCTGTTGAACCCCATCCCTGTGTTTCAGGTCTCAGGCTCGAAAATGACATTTCCAGAACAAATACTTTTTTCTCAAAGTAATGATAAACCTGTGAGTTGGATGTAGAAAAGTCAGAATCAATATAGATGTTTTTTATTTTAAAGAAAATTCAGATTGAACATAGTAAAAAACTGTAAATTATAGTGTCCGTCCAAAAATTATTTTTTACTTACAGTGAAAACTACCCTTGAATGATGGGATGGTAGACTACAAGCTTTAGGAATCCAAAGTACAACATATAATAAGTACCCTGTATCAAGATTGATGCAAAACAAGTGACATTTGACCTTTTTAGAGAGATTTAGCACAAAAAAGCCACTTCTGGGGTCATTTGAGTGGATTTTCATATCTCTGGCCCCCCTTGGTCGATTTTGCTGATTGACATCTCTTTTTAACCGCTAGAACCAATGGGATCGAGGGGAAGTTCCACATACACACACAGGTTACCAAATAAGGAGTGAGAGTGACGCGTAGCCAAAACCCGGAGTTGTGACACTACCATTAGCAGCTAATTTTTATTCTCCAATTGTTGCATACAAATTGAATTATGGATTATCAATAATTTTTTCAGAGTGACAGACACATTGGATTAACCTATGGATTAACCTTCAGCCGCGTTTTTCTCATTTTAATACCATTGAACACGACTTTTGATCAGAATAACAGCTAAGGTGAGCATATCTCCGTGTTTTGCTACCTAAAGCTACTCGTGTGTATTTGCTTCCCCTGTCACAAGTTCAGACCGCTCAGTGATGATCCTTATACTTCTATAATCTGTGGACTCTCAGGATGTTATCTAAGCTTGTTTGTGTGGATCCAATAAGTATATCAATCGGTATAGCTACAGTTCTGTGCTAACGGCCTTAAGATTTTTTCGCTCGTGGCTAATTCAGAGGCTCAGCTTTTGTGGGTTTTTTGCAAAACAAAAAGATCAGTTCGCTGAGTTTCTTCCAGTTACATAGATATGAAACATTCATAGTTTATTAATTATTCAGAAGCCCTCAGACGCCGTTTCCTGCAGATGATGCGTTTTTAAGCCCGGGCGGGCAGGTCGATGGGGTTCAACAGGTTAATGTTCAAAAAGCTCGCTGCAGCACAGTCAGTTTCAGAACAGGGCTTCTTTACACTTTTCTAACTGAGGAAAGCAAGGAACTTAAATGTACATTTTTATATAGAATATGTTATGAATGTGTCCTTAGGTGCTTTGAAAGGCATCTCTAAATAGAATTAATTCATATTATCATTATTATCATCATCAGTGTCAGCGTTTTGCTTATAAAAACAAAAAAAGTCCAAATACCATCATGGCCGCTTTTTAAACTGCTCAACCAAAATAGCGTACAAACGTTGATAAAAGCAAAAACATGGGCCTGAAAACGACAACAGTATAGCAGACTGTGGGGTAATAATTGTAGATATTTAATGCCCCAATGTTATGGACGATAACCATGTGTGCTGGCGCAGCATTAGAAGTGATATTATTTACCCGTAAAGGCTGTGGGTGGCGATGGGAGGAGTGAGAGGCAGATCTGTCTCCGTCTTCTGGGGTCTCCGCGTCGCCCTCGTCACTCGAGAGACGCCCGCCGTCTCTGAGGGGGGACGGCTGTGGGGGGGGGGCCGAGGGCAGAGGGCTGGAGGTGGAGCCTGGGACCCTAGGGGGAACATGTGAGAATTAATATGGTTAAATGTTAAATATGTTAATTGTTTTTTGTTGTCATGTATTGTGTCTTGACATGTGTCCATGTTGATGTTACACATGGAGCTGCAAGTCACATTTCAGACTCGATCTGACCATTGAAGTATTATCGTCCCGTATGGGGGAGATGGTTGAGGGGGAGAGGAAAAAGGAAAAGAGAGCAATTTTATAGTAAGGGTTGAGAACATAGACTGTATATAGGGTTGAGAAGCAAACATGTAATTGGAAGGAAGAGGAAGTGAAATACAAGACAGTGATGGATGCAGACTGAAGAAGTGATTTGGCAGAAAAGAGTTTTAGTGAAAAAAGGAAAACAAATAAACACTAATGAACTAACAGTGTGTTAAAGGTCCCATGTCATGCTTTCTGGTTATCACCCGTCCCCTTCTGCAGAGTCACAAACCCTCAAAGTACACCCTGTAGCGAGTACAACTCTAACTCAGAGAAGACCAAGTGACGCAACGACGACCCAATGGACTAATTGGTCCATTTCAACCAGTTGGTCAAAATGGACCAATCCGCGGAGCCGTTACGTTAGACTTCCTCACACACACTCAATCTGTTCTCAGCTGCAGCTCCGCGGATTTCTCAGCCTGAGACGGCGGGACGCGGCGAGGCTGTGAGTCTGTGTGTGAGCACACACCCACACACAGACTCACAGCCAGACTGTGTGTGTGTGTGCTCAGGCTGGGTTTCGCGGTGTCTCGCCGATCCCACGCAGCCACTAGGAAACCACACCAGTAAGACAGCTCACACTGTCCGCTCCTCGCAGCAACGTCCCGCCAACACGGCACCCAGACCCCACGCAGCATTCTCATCTGTTCGTCCTTACTGGGGTCATTTTCTGGTTGCTAACGCCATGGTAACACATAACCACTGATGTTCCGCTGTAACGGTGGTGGACTCATCAGAACAGAGTGGGCGAGCTGACCAATCAGACACTGGGCTCACAGGGAGGGGGGGGCAGGAGCTCCAACAAGCCGTGTAGGACAGAGAGTGAATACACAGACTATACAGAGATGCTGTTTGAGAAACCAATGGGAGTTTGGAACATTGAACAATGTAAATCTATTCTAGTCGACCTCAACAATGGAATTATGATCAGCAGAAATAGCCATGACATGATGGGACCTTTAAAGTCAGTCTTCAATCTTTTCTGCAGTGATAAAATGAACTTCCTCTTCTTCATGGTATGTGCAGAGAAAGAGGAAATGAGTTTCTTGTAACACTTTCACATGGGCAGATAATATTGTTGTTTTTCTCGCACTGTTGTTTACAGCATCCCCTGGTGGGAAGAAACTAACTGGCTAGGATTTCACATTTCAGGCCCAGTACAACTCCAGCAGTGATAACGGAAATAAGTCATATTTGAGTAGGGTATATTGCTGAACGAACAGTAAAAATCGTAAATAACCGTCGGCTAAAACTTAAATAAAACTTAATAAATAAGGTAATGAGAATTTTCTTTCAAAGTACAGAGTACATTAAAGAGTTGTCTTAAAGAACGTAAAGATTAATAAAAATACATCAGTTGGAAAACAAGAAAATGGTTCAACTTGATGCAACTGTAATACATATTTAAAAGGAAGCAAATAATAGGCGTAGCTTTTTTTATTATAAGCAACTAAATATCCAAATGTGGAATTTAGTTACAAATATATTTGTAGTTTAGCGTCAACTTCAGTTTCAGCTCTGAAATATTTTACTTTGTAAGCATGTTATGGATTTATGTGGTTTAGATTTCCCTCTTTGTAAATAGTGTCACAGGTTTCCACTTATCCCCCTCATTGTGATCAATAATAGACACATGGTTCGTCTGATGTGTTTATGTCTACACGTGCATGTGTGTGAACATCGTACCTGGGCATGTGTGCGTTGGCCAGCCGCAGCTTCAGCATGGACAGCGTGCGTCCGTTAGTGCAGTGCGGCCTGCTGGGAGATGCGGTCTCCTGTGGCGTGACGCTTCCTTCCTTCCTTCCCCGCGATGCGTCCTTCTCCTTCGCTGCCTGGGTCAGCTTGGTCCGCCCCTTGTGTTCGGCCAGCAGGACGTCAAAGTGTTTCCCTCGGCCTGAGACGGCTCTGCGGTGTGTGAGCGAGTGAGTCTGTGGAGCACACACACACGGAGAGGTTCTTTTCATACCTGGTGTTTAATAAGCACCGACAACAGATTTCACCTTATTTCCACGGAGACTTTGTAATGAAAGAACTGATCTGAGGGTATCATGGCTCTTTCCATAATCTCCTCACCAGGCTGCTGCCCATGTCACACAGGACTAGCTCGGTAAATACGGTCGGTGCGTGGCGAGCCTGTCCGCCCTTCCAACTCATTTGGAAAGCAACCAGCTAACAAACATTTGGTTTTCCAGCGATGCTCCAAAGGATGTGTGTGTGTGTGTGTGTGTGTGTGTGTGTGTGTGTGTGTGGTGACATACTGGTTTAAACTGGTAGTTTCTTTGCTTTTGGAAGACATTTTTGTTCCTGTACTCACTCTAAGATAATATTGAGGCGTCTTGAAATGCCTTAAGACCTAACGAGTGCATCTAATACCTTCAGAAATATTCCAAATAACAATCTTTGATTCATTTAGCAGCTGCTTGGGAGAAATATACCTTTAAAACACATTTAGTCTGAGATGAAACGGTAACAGGTGTTTTCTTAGTGCTGTCAATCGATCATGATTAATCAGTTACTAGTGTTTAGGGGAGGGATAAAACAAATACATGTGTGATCTTGTAATAAAGAAATTAATGATAAACTGGCAAGAGAAATATGATAACATGAAAGACATGGCATGAAGTCTGACACGTGAGAGATGAAGCACAGGGGAAACTTAAAAGGGAAACTTCTATATTTTTCACCTGGACCGTATTTTCCATTGAGCCCGCTACGGTCTCTTTCGCTTAATACTGGACCTATAATTCAGAAATGTACATAAACTACCGTACTATCCGGACTACAAAGCGCACCTGCATATAAGCCGCAGCAGCTAAATTGTCCGTCTGTCTTGCTCTCGTTCTGTCTCTCGGTTCCACTTTTACTTTGACGCGCTACCTGTCTCACTCTTTTCCGGCCTCCAGCTTTTCCTGCTGGAGCCCGCCCCTTAAAGGTGGCGGGCCGGTCATAGAGCCCATAGAGTTAAAGGTGGTTAATTTCACCTGTAAAATCCATAGATTTAGGAGGTTCCCTAGTGGCCGTTAGCTGTACAAAAAAAATGGGGGAAAAAGTCGCGGTTTATAGTCCGAAAAGTACGGTACTTGGATATTATTTGAGATTACATTCATGAATAAGGAAAAAAAGACCGATCAAAAAATAAGATACTCTCTGAGATTGAAGAAATACAATTAGGGGAAAAACTCAGAAATTAGCATATTAGTGTTTTTAAATTGTAAATAAATCTGATTAATCCCAGAGATGTGAGACATGTGTATTCGTCTCCATTCGACACAGGAAATGATAGTCCAGGTTGAACCAAAGTTTCCCTTTAAGACAGATTTAAGACACTCCTAGCCTCATAGGAGTAGTTCGGAGTAACTCCCTAATCTAAAATCATTTGTACGAGCAGTTAAAGTTACAATCCTTCTGGGGAACACCACTTAAGCTTTGGAAGGTTCATAAAATATATCAAACGATCATGTCAACAGAAACACTCTTTTGGGAAATAGGTCCCTTTTCGTTAAATTGGGATCTAAGTGTAAATAAAGACGGCAACGATAAAATACAAACAACAATTAAGAAAACATGATTATTCCCAGCAGCCACTCTGAGAGAAAATATCCTCACACTACCCGATACACCTCTAATGACTTAATAACCCGTTTTAGTGATTAGTCAAGCTTGCTTGCTCGCTAGGAGTAATTAAAGGGCTGTAGAAAGAGGGTTTTATAGCTGATGTTGTAGCCTCATCCGACATCTATAATCACCACATCAGGGGGCATGTGGGCCCTGAATTAACTGAGACACTGACGGGGTCGTGTGTGTGTGTGTGTGTGTGTGTGTGTGTGTGTGTGTGTGTGTGTGTGGGGGGGGGGGGCCTAATGGAGAAGGGATGATAGTAGACCCTTTAATATTTTTACCCTCATAAATAAACAAAGCTTTTTTCCTGGTCACATGGTCTTAGACAGGAAGCAGTCAGAAATGTGTGTGTGTGTGTGTGTGTGTGTGTGTGAGTTACCTTGCAGGTGAGAGACCGGGTACAGGGTCGCTTCGTCTCAGGATCCTGCACTCCACAGTGTTTGTTAGGATCAAAAACTCTGCCTGTAACACACACACACACACACACACACACACACACACACACACACACACACACACACACACACACACACACACACACACACACACACACACACACACACACACACACACACACACACACACACACACACACACACACACACACACACACACACACACACACACACACACACACACACACACACACACACACACACACACACACACACACACACACACACACACACACACACACACACACACACACACACACACACACACACACACACACACACAAATAATGCAATGAGACATTTAAAAATGTTTATAATTCTATTGGCATGTACTAACATTTATTTTGTCTTTTGTATTTTTTTAAAAGTATCTTAGGAAAACTGTAGAACTGAATATAAAAGACAGGCAAAAGGATTAGTTGTCCATGCTTCCTCTGTTGCCCTCAAGCCTCTCAGGTTCGGGCAAACTTTGAATACAGGCCAAAAAACCCTTAAGAACGTGACAATCTTAAAATATTATTTAAGTGATTAAATTATTGCAGGTAAACACGACACGGAAAAACTTGAACCGTCTGATTAAGCAGCGCATCTACATAATGCGATACAGCAGATGGCAGGATGCACCTTGAAAAGACGTTTGCATCCGGCAATAAACACAGAGAGGAGGAACAAAAGCTGAGACTGGCATTTTCAGAGGATAACAACTCAACATAAATTATTATATATTATCTGATATGTGATTAACTTAAAAAAACATTTGAAAATCGATGTTTTTGTTGTTAACATATTGATGCCAGAAAGGTTGGGATAGGTCAGAGCTTAGGCATATACAATCATCCATCTTTGCTCACCACTTCCTCGTCCTCAGGTGTGCGTAGACGACAGGTTATGAGCGTCTTATGAAAATGGAAACATTGTGAAATTATCTTTCATCTCGTAGAAGAAGCAGGTATTACAGGAACAGGCTAAACAAATACCATGTCTTTACTAAAAGCCGTCATTGAGTCTCGCCTCCCTCTTTCCAGAATCATTATCTGGTAGTAGGAGCCTCACTGTACCGAGTGCTTTTCTCTCCTGAAAAATGTGTCAATAAGACCTTCCTTTTTGATAAAGCTTATAGTTGGGGCTGATTAGATTCAGCCCCTAGTTTTGCTGCTATAGGCTTAGACTGTCGGGGGACAACTTACTTCTTCCTTCTCTCCGTCTGTACCTGTGTGCTCTCATGTTCCGATTAACCCAGCTTCCCTACATTTCTTTTTGGTGTCTTTCTACGCTGGGATCCTGAGTCCTGATCTGAGTCCTGGACTTCGAGTCGTGGCTGAACCTGTCTCTGCGGTCCTGCCTGACTCTCATCATACTACTTCCCTGAGGGCTCCCACAGGATTGTTGACATCCTCGTGGATTCATCTTCTTATTAAAGACACACGCATTTCCTAACATTTGGTCTATATGCTGTAAAATGTATTATCTTTTCGATTTCCACACGGCATCTATTGCACGTCTGTCCGTCCTGGGAGAGGGATCCCTCCTCTGTTGCTCTCCCTGAGGTTTCTCCCATGTTCCCTTTAAACTGTGGGTTTTCTCTGGAAGTGTTTCCTTGTACGATGTGAGGGTCTAAGGACAGAGGGTCTAAGGACAGAGGGTGTCGTATTGTCATACTGATATTCTGTACACACTGTGAAGTCCACTGAGACAAATGTAACATTTGTAATATTGGGCTGTATAAATAAACATTGATTGATTGAGATTGATGCATTTTCTTTTGTTTATTCAAATGATCCAAGACTTTTTCCGACTCCTAGTCTCTGTGATTTTAATTGTTGTTTTCTACCGCAAATTCAAGCGGACTAGAGCCAGTGAAACACGATCCTGTAGGAAATCCTTTGCCTCCAGTAAGCAGCTTTCTCAAAAACCGCTCATCCAAACAACTTCATACTGAGATTCTTGGAGTCGTCAGCAATGCACCCGCAGAGTGTTCAGTGGACCGGAAGATCGCTTACGGACAAAACTGAACGACATAGATACATATTGACTCTTTGCCTTTTAGTGTGAAGTGTACAGAACCCGCAAGCTGTGACAAATGGTTTGTGACAGGACGTTATGGCAGCCGGACAGGAGTCAACAGTGACGGACAGACACAGGAAGCTCTAACGCACTTTGATGATGAAATGTAGCCCTTAACTTTAGGACATACTGGCAGCCGGACAGGAGTCAACTTCTCTGGTGTTTATTGACTCTTCCGAAGACAAATGAAGCTCAGCGTAAGTTCAACCAGGAAGACTGTCTATTCACTATTCCTACGTAACTACTCTCTCTCCTCTCAATATGTGATCGGGGGCGTCACTCTGCAGCTTAACCAATCACTTCGCTCTATTCCTAAGAGCCTATCATAGCGCTCTGCCAAACCTTTTACATCTGCTCTCCCCCCTCTGTCAGCTGTCATTTCAGGTGACTCTACGCAACCCTCCTCCACCCCTGTCCCTCTGAATCCAGGGTCAAGCTAAGCCACACCCCTTCAGACCGAACCCACCTACGCATTCACCACCACCAGTGTCTAGACCCCGGGGGGGTTTCATCGGATTAGGAATGATACATCCAGCACAACGGGGCCTAATCGCCAAAATCACCTCAGAGGTTACAGAAGTAAAGGTAAGATGATTATGGAACATTCTAACAATGGATTTTCTCAGTCGTGAACACTATTTTCTGCCAAAGTTAAAGATGGAGTTTTGGTTATTATTTCACAAAATAGATTTTGATTTTGTCTGTCAATCAAATCTGATCAAAACTAAACCGCACTGTGATATGTAAGGCAGGTCAAAGTTGATCCATGAAGTAGCTTTACCAAGTGTTTACAACCAACTCGTTTTGAACATGTTTGAACCAAATCATTGATTAAAGGGGGCCATATTAAGCTTTTTGGAGTTTTCCCTTTCCTGAAGTTTGGGTTTCTACAGCGGGAGTTTCTCTCCCACACAAAGGTACAAAATATGAACCTGAAAATGAGGATAATATGTCCTCTTTAAAACACGTTGATTGTTGCAATTGACTTTTTTGTCCTTTCAGCAATGAAGATATTGTACAAATAGCTGAATACAAGAGTGACAGACTCAAAATGCAAAACGAAATGAAAGCATTAAAAGTAGAGATGTCCCGATCCGATCACGTGATTTTCAAAAGATCGGGAGAAAAAAAATCGGGGATCGGGATTTTTTATTTTTTTATTATAAAATATTTTTATTTTATTTAATGTTACAAAACAAAAATGACCATGTTCACGTCTTAAAGTCATCCTGAGGACTTAGTTTTGGTTTACAATTACACAACATCATGTATGTGTTGCTTTCTTTGGGCTTGTTTTCAGACCTGGTTATTTCTCTCAAATCTGGCAACAGAGTGGGCGCAGTGTCTAATAGTAGCAGCAAGCTAACGAGAGGCTACGTTCAGCTGGTGACTCGGGAGTCGGGACAGAGAAAATGTCAGCAATTTGGAAGTATTATAAAATTGAAAGCGAAGGCAGTGTAACAGCCAGATGCAATGTTTGCAAGGCGGAGGTTCCGGGTGGTGGAAAGAACAGAGCTACGTTCAACACGACCAATCTAACACGCTACCTGAGAAACAAACACCAACAACAACACGACGAGTACACAGCGGCCACTCAGGTAACGGCACTGAAACAACCGACACTTTCAAAGACTTTTAAAAGGAAAGAGAAACTTCCCCAGAACAGTGAAAAGGCCAACACAATAACAGTTGCTGATATTCAGGTTCCTTGGGCTAACACCAAACATAAACTCTGACACCATGCCACTACTATCTTGTGTGATTATGAGGTCTCTACACAAGATGATTACATTACATTCCACTGTCATTGTGCGCACAAAACAAACTAGGCATTGTGACTCACTGCTAGCTCTTGGCCGTGCCCTGATTGTATTATTACTGATGACATCGGGCAATGTGCATGTTCATCCTGGACCTTCTATTGTATGTAGCCCTAGTTCTGATCTGTGCCTTGATGTCAATTTGTGTCACAACGATCTGAGTTTCCCTGACTTCTGCTCTCGTAAAGCTTTAGGTTTTCTACATGTAAATGCTAGAAGCTTACTGCCAAAAATTGACCAGATAAAAGTACTCGTTCACAGCTCAAATCCGGAGGTGCTTGTCATCACTGAGTCTTGGCTGAAGAAGAATATCCCAGACTCTGATATCGGCATCGCTGGTTATAATGTATTTAGGCAGGATAGATCATCTAAAGCTGGTGGAGTAGTCATATTCACAAAGCAACACCTCCAGTGTTCTATCGCCACTAGTAAATCTGTCCCCAAACAATTTGACCTACTTATCGTAACCATTAAACTGGCAAATAACTCTACACTGACAGTCGCTGGCTGCTATCGCCCACCCTCTGCCCCAGCATGTACCCTACCTACTCTCAGCACCCTCCTGGCACCCCATACTCATTCTGAGTTTGTACTACTGGGGGATCTAAACTGGGACATGCTCAACCCTCCTGCGCAGGTCCAAAAACAATGGGACTCTCTTAATCTCTTTCAGATTATCCTTACTCCTACACGGTATGACACCAAAAATCCAGAAAAAGCCACCCTCCTTGATGTCATCCTCACAAATAACCCTGACAGGTACAAAACTGGCGTCTTCTGTAGCGATCTCAGTGACCACTGTCTTATTGGCTGCATTCGTAATGGTGGCATAATTAAACAGCCAGTTCTTACCACTCACAGACGAATACTGAAACATTTCAACGAACAAGCCTTCCTCTACGACCTGGCTGCTATCAAGTGGGACAGAATTAGCTTGATCCCTGACATCGATGCTGCATGGTCCTTCTTTTATGACTCCTTTAGTATGGTAATCAATAAACATGCTCCCATAAAAAAAATGAGGATAAAAAACCGATGCAGTCCTTGGTTTAACCGAGATTTAGCTGAACTGCTTCACCTCAAGAACTCCACCTGGCGCAGGGCTCGTCACTCAAAATCCCACGACGATTGGCTATCATTCAGGAAAATTAGAAATAAATCTATACAGGCTATCCGCAAAGCCAAGGTTGATTACTTCCATAATCAATTCAACCTCTGTGGATCCAATCCAAGGACATTCTGGAAAACAGTGAAAGAGATGGAGAATAAACCCCCATTCTCTCATCTCCCTAACTCCCTCGTTATTGAGGACACAGTAGTCACCGGTAATGAACGCATAGCAGCGCTCTTTAACCAGCACTTTGTTAAATGTGGGAACCTATTTGGCTCTATAGCGCCTCCTAAGCCCCCCACCAACACTCCGCCACTCAGCCCCTCTAGCGCAGCCCCACGTCACAGCTAGTGACTAGTGCTAGTGAGAACGATGTGCTGGAGGTCCTTAGCAAACTTGACCCCAACAAACCTGCAGGTCTTGATGGGCTAGACCCCTTCTTTTTTAAAGTTGCAGCCCCGTTTATTGCAGAAGCTATCTCCCACCTTTGTAATCTGTCCATACAGCCTGGAAGGCAGCTTTAGTGCAACCTTTGTTTAAAGGGGGAAACCATGCTGACCCCAACTGCTATCGTCCAATATCCATTCTACCCTGTATAGCGAAAGTGTTCGAAAAGTTAGTTTGCAAACAGCTAACATGGTTTCTGAAGACTTACAACATACTATCTGACATGCAGTCTGGGTTCCGTGCAGGACATGGGTGTGAGACGGCGACTCTCAAAGTCCTAAATGATATCATCAATGCCCTTGACTCCAGACAATACTGTGCTGCCATTTTCATTGATCTTGCCAAAGCCTTCGACACTGTAGATCACCAACTGCTTCTGGGAAAGCTTAGAAGCATTGGTGTCACTAAGCAATCGATAGCCTGGTTTGAAAACTACCTGTCCATGCGCACCCAGTGTGTAAAATCTGAAAATCTGATGACACAGCCCCTATCCATCTCTAAGGGAGTACCACAAGGCTCTATTCTAGCACCCATCCTATTCTCATTATATATAAATGACATGGAGAAATCAGTGGGCAACTCCTCTATCCACCTATATGCTGATGACACGATTCTGTACACTGCTGGCCCTTCCCCGGATACTGTCCTGACAACTCTTCAGGATAGTTTTCAGAGAATCCAGTCACATCTCTCTGCCCTTGGCCTGGTCCTGAACACCACTAAAACCAAGATCATGTGGTTTGGCCGCAGTGGTGCCTCCCAAACTGGCACTATTGTGACCGCCGATGGCCGGGACCTCGAAATCGTTAAATCTTATAAATACCTTGGATTTTGGATTGACAGTAATCTGTCATTCAAAGAACATCTCTCCAAAATTCAAACCAAGGTCAAAGCTAGACTCAGCTTTCTATACAGGAATCGCTCCTCATTCACTTCATCTGCTAAACTCTCTCTGGTCCAGATGACTGTCCTTCCTCTGTTCGACTACGGTGATACCATCTACCGCTCGGCGTGTAAAGGAGCTCTCGATCATTTAGACGTTCTGTATCACTCCGCCATCCGCTTCGCCACCAATGCCCCCTACAGGACACACCACTGTGACCTGTACTCTCTGGCTAACTGGCCCTCTCTTGAGACCAGACGCAACATCCACTGGCTGATGTTTGTTTACAAAACACTCCTAGGCCTCACTCCCTTCTATCTCACACAATTACTGCAACTCCGCACACCCCCGACGCACAACACCCGGTCAGCTACAAGCATCCTGCTAAAGATCCCTAAAGCCCATACATCCTTTGGCCGCTCCGCCTTTCAGTTTGCAGCGGCAGATAGCTGGAATACCGTTCAAAAAACATTAAAGATTAAAACCTTTGTCTCCCCCCGCACCTTCAATGTCACTATTATAGACACCCTGGTGCACACATGTAGCTGCTTTGCCTGATGCTGATTTTAATGACTGATTGAACCACAGCAATATTGTTTTAGAGTTTTTATATGTTCAACTGCTATGCCTGTCATCTTTGCTCTATGTGTTTGTGTTGTCTCCTGGGTTCTGTAGTGCCCGGAGTGTGTCTTTTTATTTCCTCCCAAACCCCATCCCCTCAGGAAGCCTTTGCCTCCTGTCAGGTCATCATTGTAAATAAGAATTTGTTCTTAATTGATTTTCCTGGATAGATAAAGGTTCTACTACTACTACTACTACTACTACTACTACTACTACTACTACTACTACTACTACTACTAACAGCCAAGATAGCTGAATTCATCGTGTTAGATGACCAGCCGTTATCGGTTACCTTTTTCTCTCTTAATGCATTGCATAAAGATCGAAAAAATCGGTATCGGCAGATTGTCAAAATCAAATGATCGGAATCGGATCGGGAGCAAAAAAAGGTGATCGGGACATCCCTAATTAAAAGCTTCAAAATTAACTTCAATTTTAATATCACTACTACTATTAATATCACTGTTGTTTTGTGAGTTTTCTATGCTGATACCAACAGACCTTTGTTGCCGACACTAACTATCGACAGCCTCCAGTCAGCAGGTTATCTTAAACGTGTCACTGTCAGTGTAATCTAGTGCTGGCCTTTGCTATAATCCCTGTAATCTCTCTGCGACAGCGCCGATGCATGCGGGTTGACAGACTGCTAGTTTGCATGAGGGGGGGGACGTAAACAAACTCACATGCTGCTCACTAACAAGTTTACAAACACTCAAGAAGGAACAAGAGAGAGAGAGAGAGAGAGAGAGAGAGAGAGAGAGAGGAACTATGGTGGTGAGACGCCAGGCTGAGGGAGATGAGAAAGTGAAACCAAACAGAAAAGCAGCAGAAGATGACGAGTGAGAAACAAGACGTTGATGAAAGGAGAGAAAATGCCAACCGAGCGAAGGAGTGTGTGTGAAAGGGAAAAAAATGTGGTCGAGGTGGGAGGCGGAGAGTGAGACGATGAAAAAAAGATAGAGGCGCAGGTGGTGGGGAAATCTCTCAAGAACACGAGCAGCTTTTTGGCAGCGGGAGTGAATTAGAGGGTGTACATCACAGGAGCACAGCGACAGAGGGAAGAGGGACGATGAGGAGAAACACGACAGCTAAGACCTGAAGCATCCATCAAAAGTCTATTAACTTCATTGATACAAACGTTTACTTGATGACCACTAGGTGTGCTTAAAAGGGACATTTTTGAGAGTCAAAGTGAGAAGGAAAAAAAGCCGTTAAAACTTAAGGAAGGCATCTAACCCTTTCCGAAACACACAGTCTAACCCCCGGCTGTGAGCTTGTGAAAGCATATAAACCAGCGTTTCCGCCAGGGGGGCGTCTTGCCGTCATGTGACGCCATTATCCAGCTCGGAACGCCCTGAACTCGAGCCGCCGGGGTCCAAAGAAATGTATAATTCGAGAGAAGATCGAGAGTTTTTATCGTTTGAAATGACGAAAAGGAAAAAGGACAAGGACAGGGATTCTTTTCGGAGTATTGAAGATCGCTCCCCCCCCCCCGCTCTCCGGGTGGTCGCCCTCTCAGCCCTGGTCTGGCGGAAACACTGATGTAAACCCTAAAAGTGTAATTCAAGTCAGAAATATTTAACTCTTGCCTTTAAAAGTAAAGATTTTTTATTCCCTCTCCTCGTCGTCGTTTTTGTTTTGTGGTTTTTATTACGATTTATTTTTGTGTCCTATATCTTTTGGTATTGTATCAGCTTGTAACTGAAATAAAAGATTGATAGCAACATTTAAAGAATCAGTTTTGTGACTCAAGGTCAAGAAATCCAGATGACAAACCAGCTGGCATGAAAAGTATTCAATTATTAAACGCTCCGCATTTCTTCTCCAAGTTTAGACCACATTGCACAAATTCATCAGAAAAGTTAAGGTGCTACACAACTTGGAATATTACAGGTACATGTGTGAAAGTACAACAAAACTGCAACTCCATGCAAAAGGATTTAACCAGACGTTTTTTAAGTACTGACCTGAGAGTCTTTTTTGCGACCTGGAAGGAGTCTTCGTCCCATTTTGCTGCTTCTTCTCCAACAGCGACGTCACAGGCAGAGCGGCAGAGCGTTGGGAAGGGGCCGGGGAGGGAGGGGGTTTACGATCCAGAGGGGAAGGAGAGGGGGTCGAGGGCAGCCGTCTGTCCAGAGGAGAGCGAGCCGGACTGGGCCGTCTGTCTGCAGAGGAGGATGGAGAGGGGGTGGAGCGGGGGGTGGGCGGCCCGCGACCGTTTGTGAGCTTCTCGCTGGACCGCTGGGAGGCCGGGGGAGGGAGGTGTGAGGGGGAGGAAGAGGAGGAAGAGGAGGAGGTGAGGCGCACATGTGATGAAGGGTCGCCCCGGCTGAGGCAGGGGATCTTCTCCAGGCTCACCACCGGGAGGGAGACACTGCAGACGGGAAGAGAGGAGTTAACACCTGGGCGACCCTCCACCAAAGAGTTTAGTCTAGTCCAGTTTAGCTGACTATAAGGGCTCAAGTTCAAACACTCTAAAGCCAAATGTCTTTGAAGAAGCATAAGCATCATGACACAAGACCCCTAAATAATTGTGGATGTAAAAATAAGAAGTATGTGCCCACCATGTCTGGTTCCGCGCCCCCTTCGGTGGGTAGACGGCCAGAGGCGCCTTGCTGAAGCGTGAGTGAGGGTACTCTTTGGGGACCCTGAAGGCCAGCGCGCCCCCGGGACTTGGCACCACAGTGGGGGTCACGGCAGGTGCTTTTGGCTTCATGGGGACCAGGGGGGTCCTGGAGGGGGAGGGGGAGCCGTGGCGCTTCTCTGGAAGGTAAGGTACGTTTATTTATATCGCACATGTTCAGACACAGAGGCAATTCGAAGTGCTTTCCATCGTCATTAACACTTACTGAGAAGACAACAGAAAGGAACACAATAAATAACTCCATGGAATAACAGATGCATAAAAGAGATACAGAATAGTTTAACAAAAACATTGTAAATACGGTAGGTGCTAAAACAAGTTAAAATACTTCTGGGTAAGCAGCTGAAAAAAGTTTAGCCTCGACTTAAAAGAACTCCGCGTTGGTGAACACCTCAGGCTTTCTGTTTGGTTCTGAGCCCCCGATGACCTCACAGCTCTGGGGGGCTCGTAACAGAAGCATTTCAGACACATATTGGGGTCCCAAACCATGTCATGCAATACAATTTTAAAGTCGATTCTGTGAGCTACTGGTAGCCAGTGCAGAAATCTAAGAACTGGGGTGATGTGTCGAACACTGTTTTTAACAAAGAAATGTGTGAGGTCACATAGATGTGTAACACTCTGCTTTGATCGAGGTCATGTATCGCTAGCAGGGAGGCACTGATTGTGACATTCTGGGCCTGTACTGATGTTTTAAATAAAAATATGACCAACAGCCAAGGTTTTATAATTGCTAGTAGCTACTTCTGTGGATCTGGGTACTTTAAAAAAAAAAAAAAAAATCTGATTTGCATCCAATCAGCACCTTTAGGGCACCTTCTTTATTTCTGCCGGATGGAATTGCTGTAACGCAGAGGAGACAAATCTGTGTCAAAGACTTGCCACTAAAAAATGATTACAAATCAATTGAGTGAACTTCTCTCTACTCTCTAATTAGCATCCTGCCTGACACCATCTGAAGTGTCCTCGTGTGATAAGTGCCACCCGATCTGTTATTTTGTGCGAAAGTTCAAACAAGAACCAGCTATTATAAACACGTTTTGACCCAGATCTGATCAGAACACACAGGGGAAAGGATGCAAGAACAAGGGGGCAAAGAGGGGAATCAATCACAAGGGTGTAGGGGGGGAGAAGGAGAGGAGAGGAGAAGTAGAGGAGCTCACACTTACGGTTCTTGCTATGCATGTCTTTGTGGGAGAAGGGTGGGGAGGAAATGAGGGGGAGTGGTCCAGGACTGTCTGTCTCTCTCTGACTGTCTCACAGGGCAACTACACCCCAGCTACCTGAATAAAGACAAAGGGGGGGGGGACACGTCATAAACACACAAGGAGGTGAGGTAAACAGTGTTTTCATTTGCTGACCAAAGTGTGAATCTCAAATGATATGTAACATTTAGCTCCAACAGTCCTACGTTAGTGATTGTTATCCAGCAGCTAGGTAAATAACGAGACCTGCCCTTGTGGTTGGCGGCATTTCCAGTCTGCTGATACGATGCAAAACAGACCAGAGCGTGAGATGCTGAAATACACCTCTGAAAAGCAGACTATGCTAAAAGTCCCTATGAAGATCTCCTGGTAGCTATTTCTGCCCAGGTCATTAATATTAGCCGTGGAAAAATACAATAAATACACATTCCCGGACAAAATAACACAAGTATGCGACTGCCCTAGTGTGCAGAGACACGTACCGTACTTTTCGGACTATAAGCCACGACTTTTTCCCCCATTTTTTTTGTACAGCTAACGGCCACTAGGGAACCTCCTAGATCTATGGATTTTACAGGTAAAATGAACCACCTTTAACTCTATGGGCTCTATGACCGGTCCGCCACCTTTAAGCGGCGGGCTCCAGCAGGAAAAGCTGGAGGCCGGAAAAGAGTGAGACAGGTAGCGCGCCAAAGTAAAAGTGGAACCGAGAGACAGAACGAGAGCAAGACAGACGGACAATTTAGCTGCTGCGGCTTATATGCAGGTGCGCTTTATAGTCCGAAAAGTACGGTAATTACATAGCACGTGCCTGAATCCGTGCAGACAGCAACAGCAATTTAACCGAGCACACAAATCCACACGGATATCCCTGAAGAAGACATGGGAGGAGGACTGTGAAGAAGCAAGGAAATGTCTGCCTATAGTAACATGTGCAAATTGGACCGCGCAACTAAAGCAGCTGAACCCTCAATCCATGATGGAGAAAAATGCCCCCAAAACCCTCTACTTTACCGAATATCTAACTATCTCGTCATCTGAGGGCCAAACGGGACACAAAGCAGATGGAACTCTCCCCCGTATCATGTTTGATGAAAGGGAGAATCCAACTATAGTGAGAGTTAGATTGTGTCTGTAGAGTAAATATGTATCCAGTCAGTAGGAGGCTAGCTTCACTTTGCACAAAGACTACAAGTAGGGAGAAAACCCCAAGAAGGTGTCATTTTAAAACGGTCCTTGTTGAACATAGTAAGTAAATTCAACATAACATGCTAATAAGTGAGCTATAGAGGTTCTGGTAGGACGTGTTGCCAGGCTAGCAGTTTCCTTTAGTGTTTTTATCTTTGTGCTAAGCTAAGCTAACCGTCTTCACCCGATAGCTTCATTTGTCTCCCCACAGACATACGAGTAGTGTTGTTTTTCTTTTCTAACTCTCTTTAAAAAAGCCAATAAGTGCATTTCCCATAATGTCAATCCTTGAATGCAGTGCTAACATACACGCACAGGTATCATGCCTTTAGCCAAGTGCTACAAAATACCAGTAGCATCAGTTTGGAAAGGGTGTAAAACAAACTCCTGCACAAGTAGCACTGATGTCACGCTTCAGTCAGTGCTCAGCATTATGGATTGTGTGTGTTTAAAAGTGTGTGTGTGTGTGTGTGTGTGTGTGTGTGTGTGTGTGTGTGTGTGTGTGTGTGTGTGTGTGTGTGTGTGTCATAATGTTGTACAACCCAGTTAATGAGTGTAGTAGTAGTAGCCCGTTAACAGTAGCCTGTTGCCGCAGAGAGTAAAGAGCAGACAGACTGTGTGTGTTTGCTCACCGTGCACGAGTGCACATGGAAGTATGCTGCAGGTGACTGAAGGAGAGTGTGTGTGTGTGTGTGTGTGTGTGTGTGTGTGTGTGTGTGTGTGTGTGTGTGTGTGTGTGTGTGTGTGTGTGTGTGTGTGTGTGTGTGTGTGTGTGTGTGTGTGTGTGTGTGTGTGTGTACAATGTCTGTGTGTGTATTGGAGAGATTAGCGTTGGCATAGATTAGAATAACTCAAGTTAAGAATTTATGAACTAAAAGTGTGTGTTTTTCCCCATGCTATGTAGATTGTGTACTTCAGTGCAGTATTTGTATACAAGACTTTTTTGCAAGCATTATAGAATATGAGAATGTGTGTGTGTGTGTCTGTGCGTGTGTCTGCGCGTGTGTGTGTGTTTCTGTCTGTGTGTGTGTGTGTGTGTGTGTGTGTGCGTGCGTGTGGCAGGTGTGTAAATAGGCCAGTGCCAGCAGACTACTGGTGAGCCAGCTGTATTCAGAGTAACAGGATCAAAGTCCAGCGCCACATTTGCAGGTATGCATCTACAACAGTCGTCTTTTCACACATTAAAAATCACACTTCTTTTAACCACAGTTCCACACACACACACACACACACACACACACACACACACACACACACACACACACACACACACACACACACACACACACACACACACACACACACACACACACACACACACACACACACACACACACACACACACACACACACACACACACACACACACACACACACACACACACACACACACACACACACACACACACACACACACACACACACACACACACACACACCACACACACACACACACACACACACACACACACACACACACACACCTAACAGTTCAATGAAGCTGTACTGCAGCTATACACCGTACAAGGTAAATAATACATCTATGACACAGATGAGGCCAAACTAAATAGACCCTTTACTTTGACATACTTTTCCAGCTCTGTTGCAGGTTTTTCTGTGGATTCCTGTGACTCTTATTTTAAAGTTAAATACAAAATCAAACATTGTTTTAATGCTCTAGTCATTAAGTGATGGCCTTGTTTGCTTAGCTGTAGTTTTATAGCTGTCAAATTAAAACATAGTTATATGCAGGTTAAATTGTAAGCCAACGAGAATTAATAAACCATTCCCAGCTATTATTGTTGTATATCCAGTTAATTAATAATAAACAACTTATTTGGCCTCAAACATATTGCTTTTGGAACTGAGCTCATCCTGTGATAAGTTGGAAGCTAACCGTAGCGATTCACAATAAATGGCTGGAAGCCCAGGAAAGGTCACTAAGCCACTCCACCACAAGGGCACCTCACTACGCCTGCCCGCCTGCCTGCCTGCCAGCCATTATGGCAATGCCCAGAGCCCAGCTGGCTGCTGATTGGCTGCTGAGCCCTCCTGTGGGTGGAGCCACTGCATGGAGGACTCAGAGGCTCTCCGCTCAGCTGGGCTTGTTTACATTGAGCGAGAAGCAGGAGAGAGAGAAACAGATATGAGAACATTAGGATAGGTATCTAGGAATATTCTATATAGATATTTAGATGTGCTTAGTTCAAGGAAAATAGGATTATATTAGCAAATAGTAAATGGATGCTGGTACTTTATGTGCATTTCTTATGTAAATGTGAGAGAAAAAGAAGACATTTAATACACGTTTTTATACTGTTTTTTAAAATCAAGAAACATTACCTTGCCAACAAATGAGACACAAAGCATGGAGGGGTGACTGGGACAAGATGCAAATAATTGCTCTGTTGCATAGATATAATTACGTAAGAGTCTGGACTATTGTTTTTACTGTGACTGTAACATCCAGGGACGACAGACGAGCCTCTTAGCTAACTCTGGTGCATATATTGCAATGTTTATTAATGTCCATTGTCCCCTATAAACGATTAAATACACAAAGATAATATCAAGCTTTATTTAACATTATAGGAATTGCCAGCGGGAACTGGCTTTCTAATTTCAAAGAACTTTTGCTAATGGTTCACACACAGCGTAACGTGATAATGATAACGTAATAGCAACACCACCAGTAAACTAACTAGAACTAACTTTTGAGGTTAAGGGAAAACTCTCAAGATAATCATCAAGTGAGATCAAGAAATACACGTCAGCCCAAGCACAAACACTTTACCACAACAACAGACAGGAGCCCAAACAGCCAAATAATAAATCAAACTGATATTTGTTGGACCTGTCTGAGAGCTCAATTTACCCACAACTACAGGGACAAGCGAGAATGGAGGACAGACATTTTCATCGATGCACTCGACTCGCTCACACACAGCATGCCACCAGCAGCCGAGAGGAGATATTGTAGGAGATGAGAGAAGTGGAAGGAAAACACAGAGATATCTGAACACGGCATGAAGTGCTGATTCACACAGCTTCAGAGGCACGACTTGCACACAAAAATGAAATAATCAGTTGCTCCAAAGAGTTCAAAGCTTCATTCATAAAGTTCAAAGTCTATATCAAAATGTTTAATGCTGCACAGATTATTGTGGGCTCATCTATTCAGTCTGAATAATGTCACTATGCTATTAGTATAATACTATTTGAATGAGTTTAATTTCAAAGCGTCCAAAAGTCAACAATTATTTGACGTTCTAAAACAAGAATATCAGTCGAATCAAAAACATGTTTGAATGTTCAAAAAGCTCTTTATTTCTCTCATACTGCCTGTGCTGCAGCACCTCTTTTCACCCTCTCTCTGAAACCAGAGCCCAGTCTGCTCTGATTGCAGTGTTTCCCCTATATACAAATAGTGGCGGCGCAGGTATATTTTTGCTAAATCTTGAGACATTGCCACTGTATGTACTAGGCAGGGCCGATTTTTGGCACAGGCCTAGGCGGTCGCCTAGGGCGCCAGATAAGGGGGGCGCTGTGCTGGTAGCTCTGGGAGGGGAAAAAACATTTTTGACAGTTGGCGCTCATCCTAATTTTCGGCCTTGATGTAACAACATTCGTTCCCTCTCCCTCTCTACCTTTGCCTCATCGGTGCTCTCAGCCCTCCCTTCCTCTGACTCGTTCCAATTGCTGCCTCCAAACTCTGCTGCAGAAACTCTCCTCTCTACTCTCTCATCCTCTCTGGACTCTCTCTGTCCTCTCACATCTCGGCAGGCTCGTCAGTCCCCTCCTGCTCCCTGGCTAAATGATGCACTGCGTGCTAATAGAACCGTCCTTAGGGCAGCAGAGCGGAAACGGTGGAAATCCAAACACCGTGACGACCTCCTAACCTATCAGGCTCTCCTCTCCTCTTTCTCTGCTTCGATCTCTCAGGCAAAAAGCACTTTCTTTCAAGATAAGATCCAATCTTCCTATTCCAATCCCAAAAAAACATTTTCCATCTTCTCCTCCCTCCTGGACCCCCCCAAAGCCCCTTCCTCCTCCTCCCTTCGGTCAAGCGACTTTGTTAACCACTTTGAAAAAAGGTTGATGATATTCGCTCTTCTTTTTCTGACTCACCTTTACTCACCGCTGGGTCACCAGACCCTCCCTTCACCCACACACTGACCTCCTTTTCCCCTCTCTCTCCAAGTGAGGTTCTTACCCTCATTACCTCTGCCCGCCCTACCACCTGTCCTCTGGACCCTATCCCTTCAAACCTCCTTCAGACTATCGCTCCTGATATTCTACCGTTTCTCACCCATTTCATCGACACTTCTCTAACTTCTGGTCACTGTCCAAACAGTCTCAAGGAGGCAAGAGTAAACCCTCTCCTAAAGAAACCCACTCTCAACCCGTCTGATGTTATAAACTACAGGCCTGTCTCTCTCCTCCCGTTCCTGTCTAAAACACTTGAACGCGCTGTCTTTAGACAACTCTCGTGTTATCTCCATCAGAACAACCTTCTGGATCCGCACCAGTCTGGTTTCAAGGCAGGTCACTCCACAGAAACTGCCCTCCTTGCTGTCACTGAGGAACTGCACACTGCTAAAGCAGCCTCCCTCTCCTCTGTCATCATCCTGTTGGACCCGTCTGCTGCATTCGACACGGTGAACCATCAGATCCTCCTTCACACTCTCCAAGAACTTGGAGTTTCAGGATCTGCACTCATACCTCAAAGACCGCACCTACAGGGTTACTTGGAGAGGGTCCGAGTCCGACCCTTGTCAATTAACTACAGGGGTCCCTCAGGGCTCTGTTCTTGGTCACTTCCTCTTCTCCTTGTACACAAACTCGCTCGGATCAGTCATTTGCCCGCATGGTTTTTCATACCACTGCTACGCTGACGACACCCAATTAATTATGTCCTTTCCCCGCTCAGAGACCCAGGTCGTCGCACGCATCTCTGCTTGTCTAGCTGACATCTCTCAGTGGATGTCTGATCATCACCTCAAGCTCAACCTTGACAAGACTGAACTGCTTTTCCTTCCGGGAAAAGATTGTCCCACTCTTGACCTGACAATCAACATCGGCACCTCTGTTGTTTCCCCGACTCAGACTGCAAGGACTCTGGGTGTGATCCTGGATAACAAACTGTCCTTCACTGCAAACATCGCTGCTACAACCCGCTGCTGCAGATACACGCTTTACAACATCAGGAGGATGCGTCCCCAGCTGACCCAGAAAGCGACGCAGCTTCTGGTCCAGGCTCTCGTCATCTCACGCCTAGACTACTGCAACTCCCTCCTGGCTGGTCTACCTGCATGCACCATCCGACCTCTGCAGCTCATCCAGAATGCAGCGGCTCGTCTGGTCTTCAACCTTCCTAAATGCTCCCACACCACGCCGCTCCTCCGCTCCCTCCACTGGCTTCCGATAACTGCTAGAATCCACTTCAAGACACTGGTACTTGCGTACCATGCTGCGAATGGATCTGGCCCTTCCTACATCCAGGACATAGTTAAACCGTACACCCCAGCACCTGCACTCCGCTCTGCATCAACCAAACGGCTCGCTACACCCTCGCTGCGAAGGGGACCCAAGTTCCCATCAGCAAAAACACGTGGGTTTGCTATCCTGGCTCCAAGATGGTGGAATGAGCTCCCCATTGACATCAGGACAGCAGAAAGCTTACACACCTTCCGGCGCAGACTGAAAACTCATCTCTTTCGACTCCACTTCGAGCGATAGAACTATTAACAAAGCACTTATATACTAATAAAGGGCTGGCTTATCTAAAGCCAGTTGAGTAGCACTTGAAATGTTTTTGCTCTATGACGCCTGATGTACTTATATGATTCTGTTTTCTTCAAGTTTGTATTTTGTTGGTCGAACACACTTATTGTAAGTCGCTTTGGATAAAAGCGTCAGCTAAATGCAATGTAATGTAATGTAACATTCATAATTAATAGGGCCGGGACTTTAACGCATTAATTAAGATTAATTAATTACACAAAAATGAACGCGTTAAAAAAATTAACGCATTTTAATCGCACTTATTTTTGCACAGCGGAACGTTTCTCACTAGATGAGTTTCAGGCGTACCGATTATACTGGAGCACCAACTAACGTTCATGACTTCAGCATGGGACTTCAAATAACAACAAATCACGGTGAACAATAGTCAAACATGAACGAACAAGCTGATGAGACCGCTTTGGTCGGCCCCGTGGATGGGAAATTTTGTTTTAAAAAACGGACGGATGGAAGCGTCGATAAGAGCACGGTTGTGTGCAAATTATGCAAAAAAGAATGTGCATATCACCGCAGCACATCAAGCCTAAAGTATCACCTAAATGCAAAGCATGTAGCAGCTAGCGTGGACGTTAGCCCGACTCCGAGTGCAAGGAACCACACCCTGACCCAACCCACACTCAACCAGATGACTGGTTTCAGGGCCAGGATGAGTGCAGTCCACGTCTGAGAGGAATAACCAGCTCCCTGGCTCACTGGATTGGCACTCGACTGTCGACCACTTGGAGTCAAATCCATGTGAAAATTGCTTCTCACTGTTCTCAGGTCAAATATGTATATTTGATTAAAAATGCGATTAATTTCGATTAATTAATTACAAAGCCTCTAATTAATTAGATTAATTTTTTTAATCGAGTCCCGGCTCTAATAATTAAGTAAATGTAACACCCTTTTCACCCCGGTTACACTTTTCATTTGCCCTGTACGATGGGCGCTGTAAGTGATGAAAGTGGGGGATGTTGGCTTATCAGGCGCCCGCAGCTCACAGCCAAAGTGCGAGCGTGGAAGCGAGAGAGCGAGCGAGGGAGAGAGAGAGAGGTACCGGCGCTGTTGTTATTAGAATCTGGTGCTAGCTGCGCTAACGGATATAAGAAGTAGATGTTTCTACAACCAGGGTGGAGGAGAGCTCTCCTGTCAGACTGAGAGGCTCAGTGAGGTAAAGGACTCTTGAGTGTTTAGATAGTTAATTTTAGTCTAAGTCATCTCAGTGGGTCTCAAACATTTTGACCACAAATTATGTAAACACATATTTCCAAGGCACTCCTTTATAATTATAGGATAAATAAAAACAAGTTTGAAATCGTTCCAATGTATACTATAGGACAGTAAACCAAAAATATCGTTTAAAGTTGGAGAGATACAAAAATATGCATACATTAATAAATGTTAACTAGGTAAAATAAGATATGAATGAACAACAGAAATAAAATAAGTTACATGTATTTGTTATCGGCTATGGTAGGTTATTGGTTATGTTCACATACTTATTTGATTATTAAAATGTAAACCGATCTTTTTCATATGGGTGTTTTAGAGTTGTACCCCCTAGATCAGGTCTCTAGTAATTGTGTGCTCAAAGTGCACCAGATTGAAGCATTTTACTTTAAAATGTTCAAAACAAAATCTGCCGGGGACCCCCCCTAGAGGATGTGACGTGCACCCCCCAATTCAAACATGTTCATACAATACTGAATACATTTTAAGCCATTTTGACGTATATTACCTATGTCAATACGTTTCTGTTTTTGTAGTGTATTTGTCTTTAGTAGAGATTTTTAATTTTTTCTTTATATATAAAATATCGCCTAGGGCAGCAAATTGTCTAGAACCGGCCCTGGTACTTGGCCTCAAGAGCCTTTCTTGTGCTGCCAGACACATAGAAACAAATTGACGGGGCGCACTTCGCACGTGCACACACTAAAACATGCCACGCGCTCACATTATGCTGGGCCCACGTGCCTTAGCACCGCTGCTATGACTCCATCCTAGGGGAAACACTGGATTGGTTAGCTGGCCGGCTCTGTTGTGATTGGTCAACCACTTAGAGATGAAATTCACAATGAGCCCTTGCCAATAGAAGCGCAAGTGTTATATAGTGATGTCACTATGTTACGGAAGTAAACACAGGAATCAAATGGAGGCGTTTCAGTTAGGGGGTGGGGGGGTGGGGGGGGGAGTGTATGGGAGAGAAACACAGGGATTTTAGCCGTTGCAAACCATTTACAAACACCAAAACCTATATATCGCATCACAGGAAGGGGAAAAACCCCCAAAACATAATATTGCTTCCTTAAAGGTGAAGAATGTTTTAATAATTGTCTAACATTGCCTAAAATATTGGTTAGAACCATGTATTTTAATTGAATAAATATCTTTATAACACCATATCTCTCCATAATGAACTTTGAGGTTAACCCAGAGGTGTTAAGAACAATGTGCACATGTTCTCTTCACAGGCTCATGGGCGCGAGCACTTCCAGTGTGAGGGATTTATTTGATATCCCACAGGGGGGCATTTATGCTAAGAATACACAAGCTCTCCTTACTATAAGGAGACTTAAATAAACAAATCCACTAAATGGAGCGAGTCTCTGGGGTTTCAAACTCGGTATATGTTAACCTTTCTGAACTGAACATCAGGCGTATATTAAACATCCATCCGGCACAGGTCCAAGATTAAGTTCTGATCGCTCTCTCCATCACACCGCCCCCCCCCCCACACACACCACTTCAGGGGACATTACATTGACTTACATGCATTTCCTGGAGACGTATCCTAACCTTAAACATAACCAACACATGCCTAACCCTAACCCTAACCAAGTCTTCACCCTAAAAGTAATGATCCCCCTCATGGGGACCTCCAATTTGTCCCCATAAGGGAGGCGAGTCCCCACACGTGACTATGTAAACAGATTTAGGTCCCCACAAGTATAGTAATGCTAGACCACACACACACACACACACACACACACACACACACACACACACACACACACACACACACACACACACACACACACACACACACACACACACACACACACACACACACACACACACACACACACACACACACACACACACACACACACACACACACACACACACACACACACACACACACACACACACACACACACACACACACACACACACACACACACACACACACACACACACACACACACACACACACACACACACACACACACACACACACACACACACACACACACACACACACACACACACACACACCAAAGCTTGAGCAGCAAACTGGGCATGGATAACTCAGAGCCACTGACCCCTGAGGCAGCCAACCCCCTCTCTGTGTGTGTGTGTGTGTGTGTGTGTGTGTGTGTGTATATATAATATGTGTGTGTGTGTGTGTGTGTGTGTGTGTGTGTGTGTGTGTGTGTGTTGTGTGTGTGTGTGTTGTGTGTGTGTGTGTGTGTGTGTGTGTGTGTGGCCTTGGTGCTGATTCGACGCACAGGTCAAGCATGAAAGCAGATCCCATGATGGATACACACAAATACAAGGCCGTTGCAATGAATAAAAAGGCAGGGTGACAGCATTTAAAGTAGAGCCCCCAGCAGGGGACAATGGCACTGTGCTGGTGAGGATATTACAGAAACATGAGGAATGAGCAACAATGGGAGGAAATGCATAAAACATCATAAAGGAATCCTGACTTCCTCGAGGCAATACACTCAAAAGCAGTCGGATCATTTTTCACGTCATCATGATACAGAGCGTGTAAAAATGTTTAAGAATGACGTTGATGTGACAGTATGACCTCGAGGTCACAGTTAAAATGACAATAAATGTATGTGATGATGAAAATGATCCACACACACAACATGCTTACAAGCAGAGCTGGAAGAAGTACTCAGATCTTGTACTTAAGAGTGTAGGAATACTCTGTTACAAGTAAAAGTTGAGTATATTTCACATCATTAATCAAAGTAACTAAATAATAAGTAAAAGTACATGATTTACCTCTGAATTGCAGTGGAGTCGAAGTACAAGGTAGCAAAGCATTGAAATACTCAAGTACAAGTTATTCAAATGTGTACTTAAGTACAGTAGTAGAGTAAATGTACTTAGTTACTTTACACCACTGTTAACAAGTCAGCATGGTCCACGACAGAGCCCGCTTGTTGTCATACCGTTAGCCCGGGGATAGCCGTGTTCTACGGGGAGCTCTCGGGAGATTTCCACCACCCTCTGTGTGTGTGTGCACGAGCGTGATTTAGACCTGTTGTTACCCGACTCTGTGCGAGTGTCAGAAAGCAGGAATGCTGCCAGCGAAAGGGAGGGGTGTGGAGGGGGGGGAATAACAGCGCCTGCCAGGAGTCTATGAGTGTGTACGAGCCTCACAATACCACTGACCTCTTTCTGCTGAGAAACAGAAAGTGAGAATGCGTGTGCACTCAACCAATCCAGCAGCTCTCTCTCTGCTCTAGAAGTGTGTGTGTGTGTGTGTGTGTGTGTGTGTGTGTGTGTGTGTGTGTGTGTGTGTGTGTGTGTGTGTGTGTGTGTGTGTGTGTGTGTGTGTGTGTGTGTGTGTGTGTGTGTGTGTGTGTGTTCATTAAGCGTGACACTCGGGCTGGTGCACGTGCCGCCAACAGAAGGAAGCAGCAGCAGCAGCAGCTCACGGGCAGATGCGAGCGTAGTCAGTGGAGCAAACACAAACACTCTAAAGTACCACCCACTTCATACACATTTTTTAAATTACATTTGTTGATTCACATCTCAAATAGATCATTAGGTTTTGTTGCTGAAGATTAAAGTCTCCATAGCAACTAGGGCTGTACCCGGATAGTTTTTTTTCCAAATTGAATTTATTGAAATCTCCAATATCAACGTAAGAGCTTGTGCCTCTTCGGGGGGTGCCAACACTTAACCATAAACGTTATCGTTTACTTTCTCCGTCGTTATATGTAGATATTACTTTTCTCCGTTAATCTCCGTCACGTTGTTTCCATAGCAACAACAACTTCCTGTCAATTGCGCTAACTCTCCTTCAAAATAAAAGCATGTCCATAAATAGGAAGCCAAGCCAAATGTACACTTAAGACATATACAACTGCAACGAAAGTAACACACACAATGCGATATCCTTTTCTTCGATATCCGGAGCCCGAAAAATGGTATTCGGGACAGCCCTAATAGCAACAAATATTGCTTTTTGAAAAACTACAGGTGGTTTCAATTTAAATCACAAACTACAATTTTAAAGCTACATCGCCCTTGATATTTAACAGAGCATGCAGTTCAGTTGTATCAAAACGTAATACTGTAGGAGACATGGTTGGCAAGTCAGCAGTGCATGTGTGTATAATTATTGTTTTTAGAGACTTTTTCAGCACCACTTAGATTTTTCTGTTCTGCATAACAATATCTGCTGCCTTAAAATCAGAAAAACAGTACCTTTCGACTCAGATGTTTAACATATGGATGTAGATTTGTAATGTGTAACCATAGACTCTATATATATTAAGTGTTAACCAACCCATTAGACAGTAAGATCTTCCATTTGCTTGCATTCTTTTAAGGACTACAAGGATACGAATATGATCTAAAGAGGATGAATGCTTATCTTCATAATTGCTGGTCCCTATTCCTTGGATAAAAAAGCTTGTGCACAGAGCTACAGCTGGTCCATTATTGTTTAGTGTGTTAGAATCAAAGTTTCCGTTAGAATTGTTTTTGCCGGTCCACATGTGCGTTAAAGTTTAAATCTTCAAAATTTGAAAAGTGCTGGTCAAAGGTCTTCTTTGCTTTAAAACAAATTCATAACGACTCTATACTAAACAAACTAATTATAGCAGATTAACTACATCATTCAAAAGTGTACAGTAACTTTGGATAATAACAATGGGAATAATAAATAATAATAGTTTTTCCCTCCCTCTATACTGTGGTAGAAACTACAACAAAATGAACATATTTTACCGTGATTTAATTGTAATACATGTTTCAAAATGATGCCGAAGTAACAACACACTGATACCGGTTAGTGAAAACCATGAATTAATGCTTTGACAAGTCTGCAGACAGACGGCAGAAAAACACCTTTTAAAATGGGTGTTTTCTGAATGGAGATCGGATCGATCAGGCTAAGCCAACGTTGTATCTGCTCCGTCCACACTCACAACAACATGACACAGACACAACAGCGACTGTATTCGCCATGTTCCAGAGGTAGATAAACTAGCTAAGTGTGTTAGGTCTAACTTGAAGTGTGTGTTTTGCTCCGCTCACCGGTCCGTCACAGCGGGCGGAGCTGTGATCATGCAGAGCTGCACGTCTCCTTCAGCAGCAGCAGCTGATCTTCAGCATATTTTACCGGTCATAGTCTGGTAATTACCGGCTAACGGCAACTCTTTGTTGATGAGTTTTAGGTAGACGATGTTTCAAAGTGCCCTACAGGCAAACATATCTTGCATCCATGTGACAACAGGAGGTAGCCCAAGGCTCTTGTGTGTGTGCGCGTGCGTGCGTGCGTGTGTGTGTGTGTGTGTCTTACCGTAGTGTGTGAGGATGCCCTGGGGGGTGACCACCTGATCGCAGACATGGCAGACAACAAGACAAAAATCCTCCAGAGCTGGAAGCTGGCTGTAGACAAGCATCTCTAAAAAAAAAAAACAGGAAGAGAAGAGAGCACATTTAGAGATAAGGGAAAACAGCAAAACTGTGAGCAAACGGAAAAGTCTGATTGAAGATTTGTTTCAGGCATTGCTGCAACTACTGATTACCTCTGCTCATTATTGCTAAACTGGCAATTCTCTTTTTTAATTATTGGTTGGTCTAGAAAATGTCCATCCCAGTTTTCTCAAACTCAAAACGTGTAAATGTCTTTTTGTCTAAAATCTCAAGTTTAATTTTATATAAGAGACATAGGTATACAGGAACTCTCCATAATTAAAGAGGCTGAAAACTGACTTTTTTGTTTACAGTTTCGCTGAAGTTGCTGATTGGGCTTTTGTCAATCAAGTCATCAATTAGTTGAATAAGCAGCTCTCGTTATTCAGTACATTGTACAGTATACTAATGCTCTTGGTTGGCTTCTGACTACATTCTAATTTAGTCTTAAACCATGTAACTTAGGTTAAGAACCTTCTGTGATAAACATTCATTTATCAATACACAGCTTTAGGGAAGAAAAACAAGATTATTTTCATTATCGTTTTGACAATTATTTTTCTATAAAAGATAAGAAACTTAAGGACATTTGCCTATAATTATTTTAATTGCTTATTTGAGAACATGACCAAAATATATCCAAACGCCAATGATACAAGTTAGCGACCACATTAAACAAAAAGTATACATGCTGAACACAAACCTAAATTATGCTAAAAGCTTTGGAGCTTCTTTCCAGATCGAGATGTGTCACACAATCACATAACAGGGAAAAGGGACAGACAATCCTTTGAAATACATGCTAGCATCCTGTGTTCTAGCTAGCATACAGCAACATTGTGTTACAGAAGACAACAAAAATGGACGGAAATTAGCTATAATGTCTTTTGGCTAAGCTTTGAAGACCTAATCTTCCTGAACCCAAACAAGCTCTGCTGACAGAAATCACAGAACTGATTAGCACAGGGCTTAAACACTCGCTGTGGGGAGGCGGCGTGTGTTTAGAAGTGTGTGTGAACGCTCGCAAGGGAACGAATAGAGAATATGTGGCTGCGTGTCGTCATCGGGAATCATTAATTTTAGGGTGAAGACTTGGTTAGGGTTAGGCATGTGTTGGTTATGATTAAGGTTAGGATAAGTCTCCAGGAAATGCATGTAAGTCAATGTAATGTCCCCTGAAGTGATGTGTGTATGTGTATGTGTATGTGTATGTGTATGTGTATGTGTATGTGTATGTGTATGTGTATGTGTATGTGTGTGTGTGTGTGTGTGTGTGTGTGTGTGTGTGTGTGTGTGTGTGTGTGTGTGTGTGTGTGTGTGTGTGTGTGTGTGTGTGTGTGTGTGTGTGTGTGAGCAGATCTACACATATGTAGACAATGTGAGCATGTGCTTGTGTACATACTGCAACAGGTCAGAGTTGGTTTCATTACTCATGCATGAAGTTTTCCCGCACAGAAACACAAACGGTGAGTGTGAAACTAAATACTGAAATGAATGCCGAGTAAAGCGGGGGAATAAAGTGATATTGGCTGCCGAGGAGAGGCTTTCTCATAAGGACTGCAGTTGGATCTGGAGCAGCTGTACTCAATCAGTCTGCACTAGTTCACCTCGTAATACAGAAAGGGAAAGCATTTCTCACTCATTTTTCCGACCTATAATTTCCAAGCATGAAGCCGGACTCAAGCCACAATGCAGACTCTCTGAATGTTTGTGTTTGCTGACCAACATCTGTTTTGGTAGAGTTTGTTTTTGACTTAAAAAAAGGGCCCTTTTTGGTGTTTTCGCTTTCCTGTAGTGCGATATATAGGTTTTGGTGCATTTAAAAAGGTCCCATGTCACGGCCATTTCTACTGATCATAATTCCATTCTTGAGGTCGACTAAAATACATTTATATTGTGCAATTTTCCAAACTCACATTGGTTTCTCAAACATCTCTGTATAGTATGTGTGTTCACTCTCTGTCCTAAACGGCTTGTTGGAACTCCTGCCCCCCCCCCCTCCCTGTGAGCCCAGAGGCCGTCTGCGACACAGCGAAACCCAGGCTGAAGTCGAATAGTCCATTTAGCTTAGGAACCTTCCTGACGGAGTGAAAGGACCCGGAAGTCCCTCAGTGGCAGCCATGATAAGTGCCGTTCGAATTCTCTAGATGAAAGGAAAGGAGGTTTCAAACTTCCTTTATAACCTCCTTTAGCTTAGGAACCACTGGACCTCCTTCACCGAAAGGAGAGGAGAAAATGCTGCCCCACAATGCATTGCAGCCGCAGCATTTGGCGTCACACAACAGTCGGCCGTTCACGGAAACAAACGATTATGACGGAGAAATGATATCATGAAAGTTACGGTGCTTATTAAGCATTTTAAAACATAGGTGGTAAGTTGCCAAAGTGCTTTGTTTTGAACGTTCATCAGTATTATAATCAAAGAGAGAAATATGAATGTTAGTTTTGAGTGAAATGATCAAATAAAGTCAACATTTCAGTCTTTACTGAGCTGTGTGGGGTTTGTTCAACTTTTAAAAGATGTTTGAATGGTGATATACACAGTGATAGATGTTAAGGACTAACGTTTATAATAAATACATCTGTATTGATTTTAAGATCTTTAGTTCATACAATCATACGTATTGGGATCATTAGTATTAATGTGGACCGGAGGGAGAGGGAGACGAGCATAAGTTTCACTTTCCTTTTTTATTTCAATTCCAACTTTGGTCATGAAGAATATGTTACTCTGTTGTCCACGTTCATAAAGCAAAGCAACAGCATCAGAGCACGGTGCAGAGTCTCTAGAGGAGTTCACAGCAGTCCCTCGTTCTTATTGAACATCCATGTTGTAGTCCGCTGTATAGAAAACTGTGGTTTCCATAGTTTCCCCACAGCAGCAGACGCACATTCATGACGTCCGCTGGCGCATCATAAACACGTCGGAAAGTGAAAGTGCATTTGGATTCTCTAAAGTACCGCAGTCTCTTCTCCTAAGTCCTTTTGAATTCTCCTATCCACTATCCCTTAACCCCGTGACGTTTCACTCAGAGGTCAAGGAATAGGAGATAGGGTTAGAACTTAGGAGCTGATCTTTAAACTATCCGACCGCAACCCCAGCCCGAAAAACACACACACACCCGCAGCCTGGCCGTTTAAATGGTGTGCAAAGCCGAAAATCCCAAAGTTCTCTCCAGTATCAGGTATAAATCCACCAGACTCAGGGACAGGTTCATCCCACAGGCCATAAGACTGTTAAACACCTGAACTTAACGTACATACAATTCATCTGGTTGCAACTTACAAATTATTTATCTAATATATCATATTCCAATTACTTGTATATAGACTCTCCTTGCACTATTTCTATATTTGTATCCACTATTTTAACTATTGTATCTGTTGTATTGTGTTGCACTGTTGGAAGAGCCTGTGCCCTGAGATTTTCATTGATATTTCTACACTGTACAAATGACAATAAAGCATTGAATCTTGAAAAAAGAAAAAATGTTACAGTGGATACACTAAATACAAATATGAACCTGAAAATGAGCACATATGGCACCTTTTGACTGTAGGTTCTAAGCTATGATACTAACTAGGGCTGCTCGATTATGGCAAAAATCATAATCTCGATTATTTGGGTCAATAATTGATATCACGATTATTAAAAACGATTATCCATTTAATTTGAAAACATCAATTTATTGGAGATTAAAACATGTGAACAGTATGTTTTTAACAGTTGATTACCCTGAACTTTACGTCTAATTCAACTGAAAACCAATTAAAAAAAAAAAAAAGATTCATAAGAAAATTATCGTTTTATTTCGATTACGTTGTTTTCGTAATCGTTGCAAGCCATAATCGTAATTGCGATTAAAATACGATTAATTGAGCAGCCCCAATACTAACACAAATGGTGAAAACCGGCTTTTAAGTATTGTTATTGCAGTCAACAGCTTGTGAAGTAGTTAGGGTTAATAACTTTCTTTTTTAAACGTAGGCAGTAAAACACTGCTGCAGGGTTGCCAAGTGGTATCTGCCCAAACACATGAAACCTGTTATCGTTTCCTTTTTTTTGACATTTTCTTGTTAACAAACCACCAGGAAAGCCAGGCTAAAACATAACATGGCTATGACGGAAGAAAAAAGCAAGAACGCAATTTCCTCTGCGTCTGCCAAGTCAAATGCAAACTGAGTGCGAGGCTTATTTCTGCAGCCGGAGTTGTGTGTGTTTCTCCAGCCAACAGCCACACGCTGCCAAATGACTGACAGGCCTGCAAATGAAGTAACATCCGTCACTGGTGAATACACATGTTTAGAGCTACTGAGACAATCAATCACTGGACACCGAGTACATTGAGAGTAAGTAAATCAGCTTCCCGTTGAGGAGAAGCAGTCTAGACACTTACAGGTCAACAAAAGGGGTTTGAAATGGAGAAAGAAGACATCGAGGTTATCTGCCCTGCTGAAACTGAAACTGAAGAAAGAACACGGTAACATGTTCTGATGAAATTACCTATAACCGTTGATATATCACCTTTTCAACAGATCCAGAGGAGGGTGCGGGCTCCGGCTTCAGTAGATTTTCTAACAGGCACACCAGATAAAACAAGCTTATTAGCAGCTGGCGGTAGACCTACAAACTGTTCGGCAGTGGCTGAGGAGGTAGAGCGGTCATCCACCAATCAGAACGTTTCTTATCCATCTTGTCTTGATAAGAGAAAATTGACTTTAGCTGCAGTAGTGTTAAGGCTGCAGCATGTCTGTCACAAGGAGAAGCTAGGTAATGATCAAGACATCTTCGTTTAAGAAGTCAAAACCTCCTTGGATGAAATATGAAATCCATGCCAGGGAATGGTTTTACCGATATGAATTTCAAAATGTTAAACTAGACTTGTAGACGGACTAAATAAACTTTAATGACAAGCTCATTCCAAACGTATATATCTATCTAAAAAGGGGTTGGATTCATTCTCACATTATTTTTCAACACTTTCCTGACAGTATATGAACAGTTTTTAGGGCTAAATCTTACATTCATGTTC